>NC_079497.1:114468256-114791220 GCF_030052815.1 Hevea brasiliensis | reverse complement strand
TCTATTTCTGTGTATCTTACTCGTTGCTCACCTGGCATGTCGTCACTGCTAAGATCACTATAACTCTCAACATCTCTATATAAAGAGCATTCCTCATTCTGCACTTACCATCTCAACACTCCCAATACCTTCATCCATTATCGTTTCTCCACTGAAGAACTCTGCTTCAACCAATGGCTGCTACTGCGTAAGAATCTCCAAACTTTCTACAATTTTCCTTCTTCTTGTTGATTTTCTTCTAAATTTCTTTCTTTCTTTCTTCCCCTTAGTTTGGATAAGAGCGTGCCTGAGATATTGCCTCCAGTGCTGGAACCCGCTGCTGAGCAACCTCCACTATTCGATGGAACCATAAGGTTTTCTTCTTTTTCTTTCTTTAATCAAACCCGTCTGTCTTCTCTGTCTACGTTTATTGTTAATCTCAAATTTTTATGTTACAGGAGTCTCATTTATTTTTGTTTATATATTTACTGATATTTCTTTCTTTCCCCTTCACTTGAAGGCTGTATACCGCCTACAGATGTCCATTTGCACAGCGAGTGTGGATCACCAGGAACTATAAGGTTGCTTAATCTCTTTTCTCCATTATGTTCTCTTTTTAAAGATTTCTTCTTTATGTAACTATGTGGGGTGCAGGGTTTACAAGACAAGATCAAGATAATTCCTCTCAACCTTGACAGTAGGCCTGCTTGGTATGGAGAGAAAGTTTACCCCACCAATAAGGTCGGTATAGTTAATTTGTAGAAGTCATATATTTTCTTTTTCATGAATTTATGTAAGTTGAACTGCAATTCATTTTCTTGCTTGGCATGTGAGTCTTTTTTTTTTTTTTTTTCCAGTAATATTTCAACTGCTTTATTGTAGGTAAAATTATACTGTTTCTAAATATATTTTTAAGGATACCATTAAATTATATTCGATTATCCAAAAATGAACTTTGAACGAGAATCAGCATCCATTTTCAAACCAAACCCATTGTGCCCTGAAAGATATTGTCCTGGAATTTGTCATTGTTTTTGGACTTAAAAAGCTTTTGTATCTGCGTAAAAAATTCTTGCTATTTCGGTACACTGCATTTTTCTTGTGTACTAATTGCATACTTTTGTTGATAGGATAAGAAGCTGTTCCTTGTTTTCTTAGTTGATGATGAAATCTTTCTTTTTTTATAGGTGCCATCTTTGGAACACAACGGCAAAATCATTGGCGAGAGTCTTGATTTGATTAAATACCTTGATAGCAACTTTGAAGGGCCATCTCTTTTCCCTGATGTAAGATGTACATATTTCTGTTTGCATCTGTGATAAAAGGCCATACTCTCTTTCTGCTTATGTTTGTGTGTGAAGTTGGACTAAATTAATGCTGTAAATTACTGTAGGATGCTGCTAAAAAAGAGTTTGCTGAAGAGTTATTTGCCTACACTGATACTTTCAACAAAATTGTGTTTACTTCATTTAAGGGAGATCCAGCAAAAGAAGCTGGTCAGTTTTGAAACTTACTGAGGTTATATGGATAGCTTTCAACGTATAAAATGTGCTAACTAAAGTCACTAAATTGGTTTAGCTCCCGCTTTTGATTACTTGGAAAATGCTCTTCATAAATTTGATGATGCGCCATTCTTGCTTGGCCAATTCAGTTTGGTAAGTTTCATTCTCAATTTTATGTTGATATTTTTTCCTATCTAACATATTAATTATTGATCTTTTAGTTTGCAATTTGGAAATGAGTGTCACAGTTAAACTATTGCATAACACATTATTTTTGAGCATTCTGCTTGACTTTGGTTAAATTTTGTGTTCTTCAGGTGGATATAGCCTATATTCCCTTTGTTGAAAGATTCCATGTATTTTTATCAGAGGTATTCAAATATGATATCACTGCTGGCAGGCCTAAACTTGCAGCTTGGATTGAGGTATGAGCTATTTCTTTTCCTTGATGACTTGGCCTTTCTGTTTGTGTCTTAAGATATTGTGTTTAAACCATTTTATTCCCCTATGTGATGCAATTTTAAGATCTTCTAGTTTTCTAGTTCCCTCACTTTTCCATTTCCTCTCCCTTAGCAAGCTTTCCTCCTTACATGCACACAATCTTCGCTCTCTTCCTCTGGTTGAAAGACGCCCTTGTAACTCAGTGTTCTGGACCATTGCCTTATCTGAGTTTAATCAAGCTATTATCGTGGTTTCTTGTTGTCTTAAGCTTTTGAACAATCATTTACTGTTGCACAACTTATTGTTAGAACTAAATTTTCAAGCATTCCTTGATTCCTGTCTTCATCAAGGATTTTGGAAATGAACTGGTGTTGATTCTGAGTTTTAAATTGTTAATTTGTAACTTTCCCTTTTATAAAATCCTTGTGTAGGAGATAAACAATATTGCAGCTTACAAGCAGACAAAATTAGATCCAAAAGAGATTGTTGAAATATTCAAGAAGCGCTTTCTGGTGAGTGCATAATTTTACTATGATAATTCATGGAGTTGCAACAAAATAGCTGACAACTTCTATGTGTTTCCTTATTTGCAGGCTCAGTAATGCTCTTGGCAATGGTGGTTTTACGAAGAGACTGAACAAGAGACTTAATGTCTCCTACATAATATATCTTGGTTGAATAAAAATATTTTTCGTATTATTGGTTTTGCAAGGATCAAACTCATGTTAGTAATGTATTGTTGAATGGTTTGCCAGTATGTGCCTCGAGCGCATAAATAAAGATGATACTTGTTTAATGATATGTTTAGGCGTTACTGTTGTTGCATTTACTTTTGATTGAAGATTACTGTATTAAACTCTTAATCTTTGATGCTTGTTATTCAAGATTCTTTAGTCTAGGAGCACTGAGAATGAATAATACATGCATGGGTTCCTCCAATGGTGATGGAAGCACCTTGACAGTTGCATTAAAGAGCCATTGTATGCTATTGTTAGCCATTGGCCCTTTCTGTGAGTTTATTAAAATGTTCAACAACCAAATATTGGATTTATACAAGAGTAAAAATGTTCAACAACTCTGTATTTTCTGCATCCTCATAACATTTATTTCCAATATCAAAAACGATGAAAAATGAATGAATTACAAGCTTATTGGTCGGGAAGCATGCCTGATTCCTGGAAGAGTAAAAAAATTAGTAGAAAATGCATCTTGGGAAAAAACAATTATAGAAGAAAGTTCCTAGAATGTCTTGGCTGCTGAATTCTTTTGCCCAAAAGGACAAAATATTACTCCTGCTCTCTTCCATGGCTGCTCAATTTCATATAAGGTAATATTACTTTATTATAAAAATAATTTAATTTAACATATTTTTACAATTTATCTTGTGAAATTTTTATAAAATGAATTTTCTTTCCGTAAAATAATTAATTATAAAAAAAATTTAATAACTTAAAATTTATTTACTAAAAAAAAAATTTTTTTTAGTAATATTATAAAAATATTAATTATAAACAAACCAAATAAGGTATATATATTTAATATTTTTAATTAAAATTATAAAATTTTATAGAAAAAATTTAAAGATATTACAGAAAATATGATAATTTAATATAATTTTACAACTCACTTCAGATTATTTTTGTAAAATAATAATATTTTTATCAATTAATTAATTAATTATAAAAAATTTACTAACTTAAAAAAAATAGCAAAGAAAAAGGGCATTTAATATTTTTATAATAATACTATAAAGTAAAATATTAGTTAAAGAAAATAATTAATAAGATATAACATATCACATTTAAAATTTATAATTTTAATTAAAATTATAAAACTTTATCGAAAATTTTAATATATTAGTACTATTATCTATAATTAATGAGAACCTACTATATTTGGTGAGTAACTTATTGGTAAATATAATTTTTTAATAAAATTTTCCACATGTAATTTATCTGTTAAATTTTGAAAAAAATATTATGTGGTTTTTTTAGTAAAGTAATTTTTTTAAGTTAATAATTTTTTTTTTGTAATTAATCACTTTAAGGGAAAAAAAAATACCATTCTATAAAAATTTTATAAAATTAGTTGTAAAATTATGTTATCATTTAATTTTTTTTTTATAAAAAATAATTTTATTTTGAATGAATCCAAAACAAAGTTATATTAAAATAAATAAATAAAATAAAAAAAAACATTTTAAAAATAATTAAGAAATATTTTTAAAAATAAATAAAAAAATATCTTTAACATAAAACTTATTAAATATATAATATTTATGTGAAATTAATATTTAATTCAATAATAAAATAAAAATAAAATGAATTAAATTCAAAATAAACAACCATATAAAGCAAATGCACTAACATTTCTATGTTTGGCAAAAACAAAAACAAACACGCATATTGTCCCATTTTGCTGATAAAATTCATTATCTCTCTCAAGGCTTTCTTATCGCCACATGGCATTTCACATCGCAAAGATCACTATAACTCTCAAAGATCTCTCAGATAAAGAGCATTCCTCATTCTTCACTTATCATTTCATCACTTCCACTTCCTTTGCCCATTTTCATTATTTCTCAACTCTAACTCGCTTCAACCAATGGTTGCTATCGTAAGAATCTACAAACGCCTCCAATTTTCCTTCTTTTTGTTGATTTCTCTAACACTATGTTTGGGAGGACCATTTTGGAGCCAAGGTACGGCTAAGGCAAAGCATTTTCAAAACATCATTTTCAACCCACCAAGGAGCGCTTATGTCGCTGTCACGTCGTCAGGCGACTTTTGCCGGCATTCCAGGCGGCGGCCGGCGAGGGGAGGTGGTTGGGGAGGCACGCCGGCAAGCTGGGATGGCTGGGGAGGCGGCGGCGCGACAAGGGGAGGAGGGAGGAGAAAGAAAACGGGAGAGAAAGAGAGAGGGGTCGGGACGCACGCGGGGAGGAAGAAAAAAGGAAGAAGCCGGTCCGATTCGATCGGTCCGATCTGGTCCGATTCGATTCGGCCGGTCCGATTCAGGATACAAAATTTTAAATTTTTACTCTGCCTTGGGACCGAAAATGAGGCCCAAAAATTCGGAAAAAATTCTAGAAAACTCAGAAAAATTTGTACACTCCAAATATATTTTTAGTTTTGCCATGTGGTCTTTAAATTAATTTTTAAAAATCATCAAAATTTATATTTTCGAAAAATCGAACCCGATTTCTAAATTCCAAAAAATCTCAAATAATTTCCTAAAATTTTATTAAAATTAAAATATTAATATTTACTCAAAAATAATAAATTTAAAAATTAGGGGTGTTATATTCTTCCTCCCTTACAGAAAATTCGTCCTCGAATTTTACACAAGGCAGAATAAAGTACAGGATTACACATTGAACAGATAAGGGTACTTGCTATGCATGTCCTGCTCGACTCCTGTGCACTCTTCCACCGATCGGCTCTCCACAAAACCTTAACCATAAGGATCTGTTTTGATCTTAGCTGCCTCACTTGGTAGTCCACTATGGCTACAGGTTGCTCCTCAAACGTCAAGTTTTCTTTTAGCTCTATTACATCCGGCTGTAGTACATGATAAGGATCAGGAATGTATTTCCTGAGCATGGAGATGTGAAACACAGGATGAACATGAGAAATGTTAGGTGGTAGCTCCAACCGGTAGGCAATCGCCTCCAACTCACAAGAACCTCAAAAGGTCCAATATACCGAGGTGCCAACTTGCCCTTTTTCCAAATCTCAAGACTCCTTCATTGGAGAAACCTTCAAGAATACATAGTCGCCATCGCAAACTCCACATCCTCCGTCTGGGTCCGTATAACTCTTCTCGCCATCAAAGTCAAGCTTTCAATCGCTCCTAATTAAAAGAACTATCTCTGAAGTGTACTGCACTAGGTCTACATCATGTACCTTCACTTCTCCTATTTCCGCCCAACACAGAGGAGACCTACACTTTCTTCCATATAGTGCCTCATAGGGTGCCATCCCTATGCTGGAATGATAACTGTTGTTGTAGGCAAACTCCACCAAAGCTAGTTGATCATCCCATAGACCTCCAAAATCCAAAACACTCATGCGAAGTATGTCTTCCAGTGTTTGGATTGTCCTTTCAGACTTTCCGTCTGTCTGAGGGTGAAAAGCAGTACTAAAGTTCAACTATGTGCCAAGTGCCTCCTGCAACTTTCTCCAAAATCGAGAAGTGAATCAGCCCTGGCCGATATTATGGAAGCGTAAACTCCATGCAACTGACTATTTCTCAAATGTAGAGTCGAGCATCGTGCCACATAATATGTAGTATTCATGTGCAAGAAGCAAGCTGATTTAGTTAAGCGGTCTACAATTATCCATATTGAATCATATCCTCGCGTGGTACGAGGCAACCCAGTCACGAAATCCATAGTAATCATTTCCCACTTCCATTCTGGGATAGGGAGCTCTTGCAGCTTCCCTGATGGTCTCTGGTGTTCAAACTTCACCTTCCGACAAGTCAAGCACTTGGACACAAAATCGCTATGTCTCTCTTCATGCCATTCCACCAATAGCTATCTTTCACATCATGGTACATCTTGGTGGAGCTCGTGGACATTGTATGTTGTATAGTGTCCCTCTCACATGATTTCATTTCTCGAGATTGTCCACATCGTGCACACATATCCTAGAACCTTGCACTAGGGCGCCATCATTAGCAAATCCAAACTCACCACCTTCACCTTCACACAGACTTTTCTATGATTTTTATCAATTGTTGGTCTCGTGGCCGGGAAACTCTAACTCGTCTCACAAGTCCGGCCTCACCAAAAATGAGCCAACAATACCCCTCATCCGAAAGATCTAGGATTAAACCTTGATCCATCAACTCATGTACTTCCGAATCAACTGCCTCTTTCTCACGAAATGTGCACCAAGCTACCGTAAGATTTTCTCGCCAAAGCATCCGCTACTACATTGGCCTTCCTAGGGTGGTACCGATGGTGCAATCATAGTCCTTCGTAAGCTCCATCCATCTCCTCTGCCTCAAGTTTAAATCCCTCTGTTGGAAGATGTACTTCAAACTCTTATGGTCGGTGTATATCTCGCACACTTCACCATACATGTAGTGTCTCCAGATTTTTAGTGCAAAGACTGCAGCCGCCATTTCCAAATCATAGGTGAGATAGTTCTCATGCCTCTCTTCACCGCCTTGAAGCATAAGCCACTACTTTTCCATTCTCGCATCAAAACACACCCTAAGCCAACTCGAGGCATTACAATACACTGTATATCCTTCACCACTCATCGGTAGTGTCAACACCGGGGCGGTGGTTAGACATCCCTTAAGCTTCTGGAAACTCTCCTCACAGTCATCTATCTAAATGAATGGAACACTCTTCCGAGTTAACTTAGTTAGGGGAGCCGCTATCCTGGAAAAATCTTGCACAAAACGCCTATAGTAGCTGGCTAGACTCGTAAAACTTCGCACCTCGCTGATCGTTGTAGGCCTAAGCCAATCGGGCCATACCTTCAATTTTCTTGGGATCCACTTGAATACCTTCACTAGAAATCACGTGTCCCAAGAATGAGATGCTTTCTAGCCAAAATTCACATTTTAAAAACTTGGCATATACCGGTGCTCCTCAACGCCCGCAACACCATTCTCAAGTGCCACACGTGTTCTTCCTCAGTCCGAGAGTATACCAAAATGTCATCTATGAATACGATGACAAAACGGTCCAAAAATGTCTTGAACACCCGGTTCACCAAGTCTATGAAGGCTGCTGGTGCATTAGTGAGTCCAAAAGACATCAGCAAGAACTCATAATGATCATATCTTGTCCTGAATGCCGTTTTGGACACATTCTCATTCCTGATTCTCAACTGATGGTAGCCTGATCGCAGGTCTATCTTGGAAAAGAATCTAGCCCCTTGGAACTGATCAAACAAATCATCGATCCGAGGAAGTGGATACTTGTTCTTCACAAATACCTTGTTCAAATTGCCTATAGTCAATACACAACCTCAATGACCCATCCTTCTTTCTCACAAATAGAATAGGAGTGCCTAGGTGAAGTGCTCTGACGTATAAAACCCTTGTCCAAAATCTCCCGTAGTTGCTCCTTAACTCTTTCAATTCTGGTGCCATCCTATAAGGCGCATTGATATGGGATTTGTACCCTAACAATATCAATGCGTAACTCTATTTCTCTTTCTGGTGGCAACCCTGGAAGCTCCTTAGGGAAGACATCCATGAATTCTCTGACAACAGGAATATTTTCCATATTGACACCTTCTACAGATGTATCTCTTACCAATGCCAAATACCCTTGACATCCACGCCTCAACATTTTTCTAGCATTAATTGTTGACACCAAATTATATGGAGCCACGCTTTTGTCACCATCAAAGCTAAACTCTTTCACACCAGGTATCTGAAAATACACCTTTTTGTTCCTGCAGTCTAAAGTGGCATAATGAGTTGCCAACCAATCCATCCCCAAAATTACATCGAAATTTATTACTGGTAGAGGAACCAAGTCCGGGAGGATCTTTCCATCCACTACTATCGGGCTACTGGAAAACCATGTCTACATCTATGTTGTCACTAAGTGGGGTAGCTACAGACAAAGGGCATTTTAAAGTTGTAGGGTTTCTACCTAATCTCATGGCAAACACAGGGGAGACAAATGAGTGCGCAGCACGTGGATCTATCAAAACACGACCCTCATAGGAACAGACTAGAAGAATACCTGCCACAACTGCATTGGAAACCTGAGCATCCTGGTGGGTGAGAGTGAAAACCCGAGCTTGACTCTACCCCGAGTGGCGTAACTCGACATCGACTTCTACCTCCGACCGCCTCCAAATCCTCGCCCCTTATCCTTGGCCTGTTGGCACATCGAATCGATCGCCGCCATGCTAGAAGCACCAGTGATACAAATCGACGAGGAACATTTGCAATACAACCCTGTGACCCCATATGTGGCTCATCAAGACGCAGGCATTCCTCAGCAAAGTGACTCGTTGGCTACACTGGCGTACTCTTGAACCCATCATACAAGGTCCTGAATGTCCTCTTCCACACTATGCACAAGGTGCCAAGGAGGATCTCAACTGCACTCTAATCTGCATTCTCGAATCGTGACCATCGCTAGATCCATACTCGGTCCAACCTCGGATTTGTGTCTAAAACCACTCTTCTTGTTCCTACTTCTTCCTCTATAATTACTCCGCCACCACTATCCAAGCACCTAAGTGGGGAACACCAAGAACCTCTCGCCTGCTTTCCTTTGCTCTTCCGCTGCCATCCACAAAGATAGCTAATCTCTATCTGTCTGCTCGATCAACTACCACATCGTAAGATCGACGTACATCATGGCCAGTTTGCATACCTCCCGCCAAGCCCCTTTAGGAATCTCTTCACCTTCATAGTTTCGTAGCTACCGTGGGGGCATACCGCCAATTCCGTAAATTTCAGAGCATATTCATCTACTGCACTGCTATTCGCCTTAAGGCCTCAAAGGCCCACCGCTTTGATCTCTCAAACTTTTGGTACAAACTGCTGATGAACAGCTTCCACAACTGAGTCCACGACAAACCCTCCATCCGAGGTAATATGTAGTCATTCATCCATTGTCTAGGCATAGGCCCTATGACATGCTGCATACACTCTATAAGTCTTCTATCACCAATCGCACTCGCTCTCGCCTGTCTCAGAATCCAAAACTAATATGCATCGTCGACACATCATAAGTACTGTGCACCAACTTTTTGAAATTGATTATCTGTTTGTAAGGTTCCCCTCTTGGTGCGATGGACTACTGCTGCTGTGGAGGGTGGACCATATACTACGCCATCATATCGATGGTTCTCTGCAACCCAGCTAGAGTAGCTGCCATTGGGTCCATTGAACCCTGTGCCATAAAAGATCGATCTCGAATCGTGGCATCCGCTTCTTCTACTTGAGCAGCTCTAGGCCTCCTAACCCGTCTCCTCGGGGCAGTTGCCTCATCCTGTGCTGACACCTCGTCAGGCACATCTGGTTCTGGTGCAGTGGCAGCTCTCCTGCATTTACACATTTTCCTGAAATTCAGCAGCATTAGCCCACAATATTCAAAACAACATGTTACACAGCTCTATAGACTTATATTTATACATAATTATATGAAGCAGAAACTAGAAGCAAAGATGACAATGCAAGACGAATGTGGACCCTATTTTCCGCATGTGACTCATAGTAAACTCTTCCCAACACTTTAGACAAACATTCCCTAAGAATCTGGAGCCTAGGCTCTGATACCACATTTGTCACGACCCAACCTATGGGCTGACCCAAGACTAGACTGGCCACCCTTAAAGCCCCGAGGCCCGTAGTAAGCCTAACTATTCATTAACCCATCTTTAAAGCCCATTTGGGACCAATTTCAAGAAATCAACCGGACATAGTACAGCCATAAAATAGACCTTTCAATAGGTAGTTTTTAACTCACCCGACCAGAAACACAATAAATAATCAATTGGGGAGCTCAGCTCACCTTCCACATACTCAAATATCATAAAATAAATGGGAGCTCAGCTCCCTCATCCAACCCATCAAACATTCATAAAATAATAAGTTTACAGGTCCAAAATAAAAATTTATATTACAAACCCAATTTAATAAATATTTCTAACACATGCGGAAATTCTAAGAGTTAACAGGTTTATACAAACATTAATTAATGACCTGCGAGGGAAAAAAGCAGGTTAACCTCAAAAATATCCTCCTGTGGCCTGGAAAAATATTGAACAGGAGTGAGCGTTTGACTCAGAGAGTAAAATATCAATTTTAACCATAATCTCTATAACTATCTAAAACTAATGCACCCTATAGAGTGAAATGCAACATCAGTAATAATTTCACATCATAACATCAAAAAGGTAATTTGGAGCACTCACACACCCAGTAATATCAATCATAATATATAGGAGCTGATCCCCTATTCAACTCTCTTAATCCAACCTGTGCCATCGAAGAACTCAGCTCGGACTTCCACTTAAATAACCAAATTGGGGTCCCAGCGAAGAACTCAAGCCGTGTCTACCCCGAAGGATCGGGTCCCAGTGAAGATCTCAAGCCATCCTATCCATAGTCAACACCACATCACACGCACGCCAACGCACGCACACTGCTCCAAATTATCACAACAACATTCATGGCACTTTAATAGTTGTGAATGCAACATAAAACGTGCCTAGAGTTTAACTACATAGATATATACATATAAGTGATACATGGGCATGCTTGAACATATAATAATATCGAAATTATAATTAAAATTAATATTTTACTAACAAACTTGACAACAATCACTGTGGTGGCTGGGCGGAGGAAGAAGGCTGTCCCGGCTCACCTGACAATTTTATTATAATCATTTAATAAATTTGATTCAATACAAACTAAGAAAAGACCAAATACGTCATAAGTCGTGCCGAAAATCCGGCAGAGTCTCCCCTATACCTAGGACCTACCCAACCTGCAAAAGGGCTCAAAACGCATTTCTATATTCACAATTCATACACTCACAACTCAATCACATCACACAGCCCTCCTGGGCCCATTCAAACAGTCATCAATTACAATATGTAAATTGACAGTTTAGTCCTTATAATTGATCATTTTTACAGAAATTGCCCAGATAAGCTCTAAAAATTCTAAAACTTTGCCCCGCAGTCCCTAGCAATATTACTAGGCTATTGAAAAAAGAATCATAATTTTCTGAGCTATCACGAATATTTTATGGATTTTTAATCCTATTTAAGTACTAGAAAATTATGAAAAAGTAAAGTTTGGGTTTACCTATGCCGATTCCGACTTCAGGGACGCGCTTGAGACGTCTGACAATGGTGGGGTAGCCAAAACCTCGATCCAATTCGGAGACTTTTTCCGTAGCCGGTCTGTCTGGCCGGAAATTCACAGACCTGGACAACTGTTGAATTTCCGCGAATTGAAGATACCTACATGAAGCCCACAACACGGGGATAAGCACATAAATTTTACGGGATTTTCTAAGCTCATTAAATGCTCAGAAAAACACCGCGGTTCTCAGGGGACCCACCAAAACGCGGTTTAAAAATTTTGAAATTTATATTGCCGCTAAGCTCTCGACGAGTGAAGCACTCGTACTCTCGCTTCTCGTGGGGTTCACGGTTTAGAGAAATCTAGCCCAAAAATCAAAATGGGCTAAAACTTCCTGCAAAAATTGACAAACCGCCGATGGATTTCGTGTTCTTGGTGTCTATGGAAAGCTCTCGACGAGTAGATGAGTTTAGACACAAGACCCGCCAATCGGATCGGCCGAATTTCGCCAGAAGACGGCAAAGGCGCTTACGCGCCATGTCGCTTCGCGACTTTTTGCCTGCTGCCTGTGGCGGCGGTGAGGGGAGGTGGTCAGAGGCATGCCGGCGAAATGGATGGTCAGAGGCGCGGCGGCAAGGAGAGGAGGGAGGAGAGAGAAAATGGGAGAGAAATAGAGAGGGGTAGGGACGCGCGCGGGGAGGAAGAAAAAAGGAAGAAGCCGGTCCGATCAGGTCCGATTCGATTTGGTCGGTCCCATTCAGGATACAAAATTTTAAATTTTTACTCTGCCTTAGAACCGAAAACGAGTCCCAAAAATTCCGAAAAAATTCTAGAAAACTCTAAAAATTTGTAGACTCCAAATATATTTTTTGTGTTGCTATGTGGTCTTTTAATTAATTTTTAAAAATTATCAAAGTTTATATTTTTGAAAAATCGAACCCAATTTCTAAATTCCTAAAAATCTCAAATAATTTCCTAAAATTTAATTAAAATTAAAACATCAATATTTGCCCAGAAATAATAAATTTAAAAATTAGGGGTGTTACATTTATTTTAAATGATCTATATTTAATATTAAAATTATTTTTAATTAAATAATTATATCATGTTAATTAGTTTAATGGTGTTAAGGTAAAAAGTTTTCTTTGCTATTGACGCATAACATAAGATACCACTTAATAAAAAATTTAATTTTTTTCAACTTAAAATAAATACTAAATAATTATATATATATATATATATTATAATTTATAATAATTAATTATAAGAATTTGCAAAAAAAAAACATGAAATATTAGTTAAAGATAATAATTGAGTAAGATATAATATATTATATTTAAAATCTATAATTTTATAATTTATAATAATTAATTATAAGAATTTGCAAAAAAAAAAAACATGAAATATTAGTTAAAGATAATAATTGAGTAAGATATAATATACTCAACTCAACTCAACTCAACTAAGCTTTTATCTCAAAAATTTGGGGTCGGCTATATGGATTCGCTTTTTCCACTCTGAACGATTTTGGGTTAAATCCTCATAAATGTGTAATGCTTCTAAGTCATGTTGTACTACTCTCCTCCAAGTCAATTTAGGTCTACCCCTTTTTTTCTTTCTATCCTCTAACCTAATGTGCTCTACTTGTCTAACTGGAGCCTCCGTATGTCTACGCTTCACATGACCAAACCACCTCAATCTCCCTTCTCTCAACTTATCTTCAATTGGCGCCACTCCTACCTTTTTTCTAATACTCTCATTACGGACTTTATCTAGTCTAGTATGACCACTCATCCACCTTAACATTCTCATCTCTCGCAACTCTTATCTTAGATGCATACGACTCTTCAAAGGCCCAACACTCACTACCATATAACATAGCCGGTAGTATGGCTCTACGGTAAAATTTTCCTTTCAATTTATTGGGAATCTTACGATCACATAAAACTCCCGTGGCACGTCTCCACTTCAACTATCCGGCTTTAATCCTATGACTAACATCCTCCTCACATCCCCCATCTACTTGAAGGACTGAGCCTAGATATTTAAAGTGATTACTTTGTAACAGCATTCACTCCATTCAAACTAACTCCTTCCCTATCACCAGTTTAGCCTTCACTGAACTTGCAATGCATGTATTCTGTCTTCGTTATACTTAACTTAAAACCCTTTGACTCTAGAGCACTTCTCCAAAGTTCTAGCTTTCTATTGACTCCTTCTCGTGTCTCATCTATCAGAACAATATCATCCGCAAACATCATGCACCAAGGAATACTCTCTTGTATATGTTTTGTCACTTCATCTAAAACTAATGTAAAAAGGTAAGGGCTTATGGCTGATCCTTGGTGTAATCCAATTGAGATCGGAAAATCTCTTGTGTCCGCTTCCACTGTGCGCACAATAGTAGTTGCTCCTTCATACATATCTTTCAATACTTGTATGTACCTAATAGATACCCACTTTGTTCTAACACATTCCATAAGACCTCTCTTGGAACACTATCATAAGCCTTCTCTAAATCAATAAAACCATGTGTAGATCTTTCTTCACATCTCTATATTTCTCCATCAAGCTTCTAATGAGAAAGATCGCTTCCATAGTTGAACGACCGGGCATGAAACCAAATTGATTGAGAGAGATAGAAGTATCATGACATAGTTGATGCTCCACAACTCTCTCCCACAACTTCATAGTATGGCTCATGAGTTTAATTCTATAGTTTGAGCAACTCAGTATGTCTCCTTATTTTTAAAAATAGGTACTAAAAGACTCTTTCTCCATTCATCAGGCATTTTCTTTGAGTTTAGAATCTTATTAAATAATTTAGTTAACTATGCCACTCCCATATCTCCCAAATACTTCCACACTTCAATTGGTATTTCATCAAGTCCACAGGCTTTACCCACTTTCATTCTCTTAAGTGCTTCCTTTACTTCTAAAGATCGAATCCTTCTAGTATAATTTACATTCTTTTCTATTGTTCTATAATCTATATTCACGCTTATTACCATTTTGACTATTATTAAAGAGATCATTAAAATAATTTCTCCATCTTTCTTTAATGTCCTCATCTTTCACCAACACTTTTCCTTCTTTATCCTTAATGCACCTAACTTGATTGAGATCTTGACATTTCCTTTCTCTACTCCTTGCTAATCTATAAATATCTTTCTCCCTTCTTTAGTTCCAAGTTTCTCATATAACTTTTCAAAGGCCCGTGCTCTTGCTTGACTAATCGCTTTTTGCCTCTTTCTTTGCTATCTTGTACTGCTCATATGCCTCATTATTATCACATTTAGGTAATTTCTTATACTGCTCTCTTTTTCTCTTCAACGCCTTTTGTACTTCCTCATTCCACCACCATCTCTCTTTGAGGGAGGTCCATGTCCTTTAGACTCTCCAAGTACTTTTCTAGCTACTTCTCTAATCTTTGATGCCATCCAGATCCACATATCATTGGCCTCCATATCTAGCTTCCATACTTCGGACTCGAGAAGCTCATTTTTGAACTTCACTTGATTTACTCCTTTGAACTCTCACCACTTTGTTCGAGCTACACTATTTCTTCTGACCTTACTTGAATTGTTCCTAAACTTGACATCCAAGACAACCAACCTATGTTGCCTTGTTAAAGCCTCTCCTGGAATGACCTTGCAATCCTTGCATAGAGCTCTATTTGTCTTCCTGGTTAAGAGGAAGTCGATTTGGCTTCTATGTTGCCCACTTTTGAAAGTCACTAAATGTGACTCTCTTTTATAAAGTAGGTATTTGCTAGTATCAGGTCATATGCCATAGCAAAATCCAGGATGCTTTTTCCCTCTTCATTTCGATTGCCAAAACCAAAACCTCCATGAACATTCTCATAACCTTGTCTATCACTTCCTACATGTCCATTCAAATCTCCACCAATGAAAACATTCTCTTCATTCGGTATGCTTTGCATTAAATCATCCATATCTTCCCAAAACCTTTATTTACTCTTACTGTCTAGTCCTATTTGTGGGGCATAAGCACTAACTATATTTATTGTTTCTCCTTCTAGTACTAGCTTTACTAGTATAATTCTATCTCCTACTATTTTCACAGCTACTACTGCATCTTTCAATGTTGTGTCTATGATTATAGCCACTCCGTTCTTGTTTCTCTCCTTTTCGGTAAACCACGCTTGTACTCGAATTACCCGCTTCCTTACTTTTCTCTCCTACCCATTCAGTCTCCTGAATGCAAGCAATATTCACCATTCTCCTTTCCAAGGTATCCACAAGCTCCATTAATTTTCCTGTAAGTAATCCAACATTCCAAGTACCAACACTGATCCTCCTCCTATCCTGCTCCTTCCTAATTGGTCTCCTTCTATGATATCTTCTATTGTTTTCTATGTCTATCTTGTGTTCTGTTCCACTATTTGTTCTACTATCTGTCCTGTGGACTAACTTCTTTACCCACACCCGTCCATGATGTGGGAACCCTTGCTCACTTAACACCACACCCGGGCGCCGGCATGACGCGTCGCTTTCGGTGAACGCCCTACACCCTTGCATATTTATCATTACACCTGGCTCCGGCGCACAAGGCCGTTAGTAGAGAATGCCCCAACGTTTATATCATTTGAATCCGAGTAAGATATAATATATTATATTTAAAATCTATAATTTTAATTTAAAGTATTAAATTTATAAAACTTTAATATATTAATTATTTTAACATTATTAATAAATAAATATTGTCACACCTTACCCCTCTGTAAGGCATCACATGATCCCGTAGAATACCTAATGAACTACCGCACTTCACCTACCGATAACTCATTAAGTACCCTACAAGGGATTTTAAAACAATTTTCCTATTTTTGATAAGTGGTGAGCATTTCTAATAAGTGTTTAAAACATTTAGTTGAAATTAAAACTAATTAATATTTTTGGCCATTTTAGTTTTCCGCAAATTTTATAAAAATTTTGACAGAGTTTCCTCTGTATTTTGAGAAAACCGTTCTTCGAATACCTGTAAAAAGCACTTCTAAAAGTTTTTCTCAACCACTACTTCAGTTTCACAATCAAACTCAATCAATTTCTCAAGATTCACAAGTTCAATAATTCTCAAAATACTGCCAATCAATATCATTCATATTTCATTAAAAACAAAACAATTTGTACACAACCTTACAAATTTATATCAAAAGAAACACAAACTAAACTTTATTACAAACTTCATACAAATTTGTGTACAAGCTGCTCAAGACCCATTTTTACATGTCCATACATTTATGTGCAATATATACATCAAAAGGAGTATTTACAGTTAGGGTATAAATTATACCCGAAGGCTTCAAGCTGATGACTTCACACACCTCAAATACCGCCGCTTCCTCTAGTCTCAGATCGCATGACAAAGAATAAAGCTATCACGAGTACTAGGACTCAGTGGTGCACAATATACTAAAATAATCTTTATGCAAAGCTTAAAGCACATTCATTCAAAAATTTGACTAAACATGAAAATTAAATACAATCATGCATTGTAAGATTTTACATGTAAACCAAGTTCATTTCAAAGTATCAAAACACATTTCATAAAACCCACAGTTAGATCACGCCATTCGAAACAAATAGAATCTCAATAGCCAGAGGCTAAAGAGAAATTACATGAATCTCGATAGCCAAAGGCTAAAGAGAAATCATATCACAAGGCTAGCTAGCTCAAATATATGGATATCCATTTACATCCTCTTCTACTGGCACACCTCAACACTTCTCCAGAGAAGGAATCAAAATTCGAAACTAATTACCCCCACTAGTCGTGCTAGTGAGGTGTTCAATATATGGTCATGACACTGTGGTTTCAAAACTTATCTTAACAATTTGCTAAACATTGTCATTTCAAATATACACAATAACTTTCACAATTTAAATCAAACATCATAAAAATGCTATAATCCAATATTTCACATTATTCAAAACATTATGCAAAAGATGATTATAAAAGTATATGTTGTGCACAAACCTCAAACGAGTCGCCTGTTGGCCTTGACTCGACTCCTCGGGTTCTGTCCCGGTATTCTTTTCCACTGAAACACGAAATTTTCCAATGTTTCAGTACTAAAACTTAAAATAAATCCAAAATAAACTTAACTTCACATTTACCTAGCTCTAACGTGTTAAATTCGACGTTCTCAAAATTTTGTGTTTGAGTTACTATTCATCGCACTATTCAAGTCAAATTATTGACTTTCTAAGGCTTAATGGGTATGGGAACTCCAACTTCACCCACATACCACATTTTTGTCACCAAACGTGTTGGTTTTGGTCATTTGTTTAAAGCTTAGGTTATTTTGGCAAAATTGCCAATTTTCGCTTTGGTTCTCCGGTTGTACTGTTCCATTGGTCGATCTACTGTTGGAATTTGACAAAACTTCCTTCATAGAAAATGTTCCTTATTGTCTTAAGTGTATTCTCATTTTTGGATCACCCCAATCGGAGTTTTGTAGCTCAAGTTATGGCCAAAATAAGTTTACTGTTCATATGTACTGTTCATACTGAGATTTTAGTGCTGGCAGATTTTTGGTCTAACTTTGGTTAATAATTTGACCAAGTTAAGTTCATAATTTGGTCTCACTTTCTTCATATGAAATGTTGTACTATGTCTTAGGTTTCCATCGGTTCAAGAATCGCCTAAATCCGAGTTTTCTAGAGAGAGTTATAGCCATCCAAACATTGCTGCTCAATGAAAATTCTGCAGAATCTCAGTACAGTAATTTAATTTTGCTCAATGATTTTGAAAGGGTTAGTGGCCTAATTTGGGTTGGTGTTCTTCATGAAAGTTTTAGGTCTATATCATATCTAATTGCTAGTAAAATTTCAGGTCAATTTGACCTACCTAGCTCGAGTTATGACCAAATGAACAGTTACTATTCATTTGGTCAGTTTGGTGCAGTGGCAGCCAGCAATCAATTCACTTTGGTCAATTGTTTCACCAAGTTTTGGTCAATTTTTGGCCATGGTTCCTTAATGAAAATTGTGCTCTTTTATGTCTATTTTCATCTCCAATTGGTGGCATATCAATTGGACTTGTAAAATTTGAGTTTTGGTCCTTCAGTGGTTTGGTCATGCTGCCAGCAGCATGACCATTTACCTCCGAATTTAGTTTTCATTCCTATCATTCCCACACAAGTTATTTGGTCATAATTGACCATTATTTCATTTCACAATAGGTTAAACATGCCATTTATGCATTTCTCCAAATTTTGGTTCATAAACCCTAGCATTGAAACCCTAACTCACTCATTCAATCACAATTGGTGCATTTCCATCTTAACACCATACTAATGTAAGTTTATTAACATCTTTAATTCCCTTTAAACACATCAAACCATACCAATCATACTCCCATCAACCAAGCCAAAATTTCAGTTTAGTCCTTCTCCCATGATTTTATTTCATTTCAAGTTTATTTACAAGCTCTTGATGCCACACTAACACTAATTAAACAATAAAAATTGAAGTTTATAGTACTATACCTTGAGCAGAATTTTCTTCCTCCTTTTCTTCAAATTTTTCTTCTTTCTTTTCCTTGAATCTTCTTTCTTAGTTGCCCAAACAAGGTCTACTTATGGTAGGACAATTTTGTATGGTTGGATTTTAGTTTTTCAAGCTAAAAAATGAGCTTTCATGGTGGTTTTGTGAGGGAGAGAAGAGAGTGACGTTTTTGAGAAGATGAAGATGACTTTTTGTTGTTAATTTTTTTCTTTTCTTAATTTATTTTAGTTGATGGAAGACCACAAAATCCCATTTAATAAATAACTTAATTAATTTCTTATTGACATCATTCATGATGTCATCATCTTTAACTTTTCTATCTTCTTCTTCTTTTTTTTTTCTTTTTTTTTCTATTAGTTTTTTAATTTAATTCTCGATTCCGAAATTTTCTTTTCTCCGATTTTATTTGACAGTTAGGTCAGGAGTCAGCTCTCGGGGTCAATTGACCAAATTGCCCTCGCGGCTCATCCCGGTTTGCAAATAATCCAATATTTCTTCCGCCTCGACCTAATTATTTGACCGACTTAACAGCTTCTTTTCGTGATTTTCTTTTCCATCAGGTCCATAAGGGTCCTAAGGACCGCAGTCACTACTTTTTACGGTCAAATTTGAGTTTAAAATGACTTTAGCTGCGTTCCCGAGGAGGTCACTCATCGCGTGACTCTCGGCTGCTTAACCTCTTATGTTCCGTTTTTCTTATTTATAGTTAACTAATTAAACATTACTAATTATTTGTGTTTATGGCTTCTCAAGTTGTCTTAAATGTGGCTCTAATCTCCTTAATTGTCCGAACCGACACCGGTCACCGGAACAGTGAAATCTACCAGGCTATGCAAACAAGGGTGTTACAATTCTCCCCCCCTTAAAATAAATTTTGTCTCGAAATTTTACCTGGTACTAATCTCTGAATAGCTGTGGGTACTGTCTCCTCATGTCCTCTTCTCGTTCCCAAGTAGCCTCCTGGCCCGAATGATGGCTCCACAACACTTTTACCAACGGTATTTGCTTGTTCCGTAGCTGCTTCACCTTATAAGCCAGAATCACTATGGGTTCTTCCTCATATGTGAGGTCTGGATTCACTTCAATTTCATCTACTGGTAGTACATGAGATGGGTCTGATCGATACCTCCTCAACATAGACACATGGAAGACATTATGTATCTTTTCCAACTCTAGAGGTAGTGCCAACCGATATGCCAAAGGACCCACTCTTTCCAAAACCTCATATGGCCCAATGAAACGAGGACTTAGTTTCCCTTTTCTGCCGAATCTCATAATCCTCTTCCAAGGAGAAACCTTGAGGAAAACTTTCTCACCCACTACATACTCAATATCTCTTCTTTTCAAATCAACATAGGACTTCTGACGGTCTGATGCAGCTTTAAGTCGATCTCTGATCACCCTAATTTTCTCTTCAGTCTGTTGGACAATTTCGGGTCCGATCATCTTTCTTTCACCCACGTCATCCCAACACAACGGGGTTCTACATTTTCTGCCATACAAAGCTTCATATGGAGGCATCCCAATGCTTGATTGGTAGCTGTTGTTGTAAGCAAACTCAATCAAAGGCAAGTGTGTATCCCAACTACCCTCAAACTCAATCACACAAGCCCGTAGCATGTCCTCCAAAATCTGAATTACCCTTTCAGACTGGCCATCTGTCTGTGGGTGGAATGCAGTACTAAAGTTCAATCTAGTTCCTAGGGCTCTCTAAAGACTATCCCAGAATCTAGAAGTGAACCTAGGATCTCTGTCTGACACGATGGATACTGGCACTCCATGCAATCTCACAATCTCATCGATGTATAACTTGGCCAATCTTTCTAAACTGTAGTCCATTCGATCTGGCAGAAAATGAGCAGATTTAGTCAGTCTGTCAACAATGACCCAAACTGCATCATGACTCTTCTGTGTCCTCGAAAGTCCCATCACAAAATCCATCGTTATTCTTTCCCATTTCCATTCTGGTACTGGTAGTGGATGTAACAACCCAGCGGGTACTTGATGTTCTGCCTTTACTTGCTGACAAGTTAGGCATTTGGATACAAACTCTGCCACATCTCTTTTCATAGCCATCCACCAGTAATGCTCCTTTAGCCCTCTATACATTTTTGTGCCACCAGGGTGAATGGCAAAAGGAGACTCATGTGCTTCCTTCAAAATGATCTGCCTCAAATCAACATCATTAGGAACACATATTCTGCCTGTGTAACAAAGAAACCATCATCTCCGATTGAGAATTCTCGTTTCTTGCCCCGCTTGACTTCTTCCATCAACTTCGATACTTCTAATCATTCGAAAGTACCATTCTAATATGATCAATCAACACCGGCCGTACATGCCATGCAACCGTTGTCCGCCTCATCATTAATCTCTAAACCGCATGTAATGATCTCAACTCATGTACCAAAGACAAAGGAGTAACTCGAGACTTGCCATAGTCTTGCAACTTAAGGCGCCACCACAACATTAGCTTTCCTCGGCGATAGTCTATCGCATAATCATAGTCTTTTATCAACTCTAACCATCTCCTCTGCCTCAAATTCACTCTTTTGGGTGCCCAAATACTTCAAACTCTTATGATCTGTGTAGATGTAACACTTTTCCCCATATAAATAATGTCTCCAGATCTTAAGAGCAAACACAATGGCTGCAAGCTCCAAATCATGTGTTGGATAATTCCTCTCATGCGGTTTCAGCTGGCGTGATGCATAGGCAATGACATTTCGATCTTGCATCAACACACAACCTAACTCGTTGTGAGAAGCATCGCTGTAAACTGTATATTCTTTACCCGGTGTGGGTAAAGTTAGGACTGGAGTTTCAGTCAAACATCTCTTCAATTCATCAAAACTCTGCTGGCATTTATCCGTCCACTGAAATTTTACATCTTTTCTAAGCAGCTTGGTCAATGGAGATGCCAACATGGAGAATCCCTTCACAAATCTACGGTAGTATCCAGCTAAACCCAGAAAACTACGAATTTCTGTGATATTTCTGGGTGGCCTCCAATTAAGGACAGCTTCAATCTTACTTGGATCTACCTTAATGCCCTCTTCTGATACTACATGCCCCAAAAAGGATATCTCCTTCAGCCAAAATTCACACTTTGACAATTTGGCATATAGCTGTTTCTCCCTCAAAGTCTGTAGTACAATCCGCAGATGTCTGTCATACTCTTCTGCATTCCTCGAATAGACCAATATATCATCAATGAATACCACAACAAACTGGTCGAGGTATGGTCTGAAGATAGTGTTCATCAGATCCATAAAAGTAGCCGGAGCATTAGTTAACCCGAATGGCATAACCAAAAACTCATAATGGCCATAGCGGGTTCTAAAGGCAGTTTTAGAAATACTCTGCTCTTGTACCTTCAGCTGATAATAACCTGATCTCAGGTCAATTTTGGAGAACATACCGCACTTCAACCGATCAAACAAGTCATCAATGCGGGTAATGGATATCTATTCTTTATTGTCACCTTATTCAACCGCCGATAATCAATACACAAGCGGAGAGTGCCATCTTTCTTCTTTACAAACAACACCGCGCTCCCAAGGTGACACACTAGGCGGATAAAGCCCTTGTCAAGCAATTCTTGCAATCGCACTTTCAACTCTTTCAATTCTGCAGTGCCATTCTATATGGCGTTATGGAGATTGGATCCACACTGTGCATAACATCAATTTCAAATCGCACCTCTCTTTCTCGAGGTAATCCCGCAATTCATCAGAAATACATCCGAAAATCACATACGAGGGATGTCCCTTAGTGCCGACTCCCACTTGGGTGTCTATCACATGTGCCAAGTATGCTTCACACTTTCTCGATCATCTTTCCGCTAGTGCAAATTAAATGATGTTTGATGGCGAAATGCCTCTCCCCGTATGACCACATCACCGCACAAAGGGAGACCAAAAGTGATCGCTTCGCCTACAAATAAATCATAGCATGATGCCTGGCTAACCAATCCATGCCTAAGATAATATCATACTCTCTGAAGGGCATCTCAATCAAGTCTGACAGGAAAACATGTCCTTGGATCACCAAAGGATAGTCTCTATAAATTCTGTTGACCCGGACCTCTTGTCCTAACGGACTAGTTACTAGCACTTCAAAACCCATTTGCACACATGGGACAGCAAGTGAACTGACTATGCTAGCACTAACATATGAATGGGTTGAACCCGGATCAAACAATACAAATACATCTTGACCAGAGATAGAGAATGTACCAGCTACCACATCAGAAGTCTCAGCCTCTTCACGTCGTCTCATTGCGTAGATTCTGGTTGAAGCACTTCCTTGTCCTGACTGACCAATTGTGCCCTGACTGCCTGAAGCAGTGCCTCTACCTCTGCCTCTTCCTCTGCCAACTGACTGTGAACTTCTGGGAGCAGGACTCTGAATAGATCCCTCGGCAGTAGTAGGAGCTGGGCTATATCTCGGAGCACTAGTACAGTCTCTTGCTAAATGACCCTTGCCTCCACAGTTAAAGCAGGCTCCAGTGGCCCAATAACATTCCCCCCCATGAATCTTGCTACAAGTCTCACAGGGGCGGGCAGAATGTGAACCTCGCTGATCACGACTAGACCTAGGGGTCTCGACTGTAAAATCTGCCCGCCAAATCTGCCACCTCGACCCCTGCTGGGTCCACTAAACTTCTTTTTCTTTCCAGAGGTAGCACCAGAACTCTGTTCAACTGATTTTTCCCCCTTGTCTTTTTCTAATTTCTCGACTTTTTCCTTCACTGGGTTTGCTTCTGCTTCAACTCTCTCCAGTTCAAGTGCTTGAGACATAAGTTCTGAGAAGTTGCTGTGTCGAAATCCCACAACTTGCATCCTTATGCTGGGCTTCAAACCCGTCTCAAATCTCTTGCATCTTGCCTTACTGGTAGTAAGGAGACTCTCCGCATAGTGACTCAAGCGGGAGAACTCCCTCTCATACTCAGCCACTGATCTATTCCCTTGTTTCAAACTCAAAAATTCTTGCAACTTCTGATCAACATATGCGTCTGGGATGTATTTCTGTCTGAACTCTCTGATGAAGTCATCCCAGGTTAGCATTGGTGGTTCAGCCAAGCTGTGGGGGATAGTCTTCCACCAGTCATACGCATCCCCTTGCAATAGAGACACAGAATACTCAAGCTTCAATTCATCTTGGCAAGGCTTCTTAAATACTGGCCCATTCTTTCAAGCCATTGCTCGCCTCAAGTGGGTCCATCAGTACTTTAAATTCTGCAGCCCCATACTTCAATAACTTGTCATACTGTTCGCCGAGGCAGTGGTTGTGCCATGTGTGGTTGGGGTGGAGCTTGAGCAGCATACCTCACCATTTGTCAAAACATCGCAGCCATCTCTGGCGAATTGTGCAGAAATCGCGCATTTGTGGGGTGTCGCTGACCCACCGACATTCGTAAAGCTGGGCTTCCTCTTGTGCCTCGGCTTCAGCATCGCTCAACTGAGTGATCCCCTTCTTCCATAACAATTTGGAGTAGGGTATCTCCTGAATAAGTAACACAAGGAGATTTCCCTCCGTTAATTCATATTCATGATGTAATGCACTGTATGTAACAATTATGGACATTGAGCAGTTGTACTTAACAAAGAAAAGACACAAATTCACAATTGAAAACATAATTCAAAAACTTGCTCTGATACCACTAAAACATGTCACACCTTACCCCTCTGTAAGGCATCACATGATCCCGTAGAATACCTAATGAACTACCGCACTTCACCTACCGATAACTCATTAAGTACCCTACAAGGGATTTTAAAACAATTTTCCTATTTTTGATAAGTGGTGAGCATTTCTAATAAGTGTTTAAAACATTTAGTTGAAATTAAAACTAATTAATATTTTTGGCCATTTTAGTTTTCCGCAAATTTTATAAAAATTTTGACAGAGTTTCCTCTATATTTTGAGAAAACCGTTCTTCGAATACCTGTAAAAAGCACTTCTAAAAGTTTTTCTCAACCACTACTTCAGTTTCACAATCAAACTCAATCAATTTCTCAAGATTCACAAGTTCAATAATTCTCAAAATACTGTCAATCAATATCATTCATATTTCATTAAAAACAAAACAATTTGTACACAACCTTACAAATTTATATCAAAAGAAACACAAACTAAACTTTATTACAAACTTCATATAAATTTGTGTACAAGCTGCTCAAGACCCATTTTTACATGTCCATACATTTATGTGCAATATATACATCAAAAGGAGTATTTACAGTTAGGGTATAAATTATACCCGAAGGCTTCAAGCTGATGACTTCACACACCTCAAAGCCATTTGCTCCTCTAGTCTCAGATCTCATGACAAAGAATAAAAGCTATCGCTGAGTACTAGGACTCAGTGGTGCACAATATACTAAAATAATCTTTATGCAAAGCTTAAAGCACATTCATTCAAAAATTTGACTAAACATGAAAATTAAATACAATCATGCATTGTAAGATTTTACATGTAAACCAAGTTCATTTCAAAGTATCAAAACACATTTCATAAAACCCACAGTTAGATCACGCCATTCGAAACAAATAGAATCTCAATAGCCAGAGGCTAAAGAGAAATTACATGAATCTCGATAGCCAAAGGCTAAAGAGAAATCATATCACAAGGCTAGCTAGCTCAAATATATGGATATCCATTCACATCCTCTTCTACTGGCACACCTCAACACTTCTCCAGAGAAGGAATCAAAATTCGAAACTAATTACCCCCACTAGTCGTGCTAGTGAGGTGTTCAATATATGGTCATGACACTGTGGTTTCAAAATTTATCTTAACAATTTGCTAAACATTGTCATTTCAAATATACACAATAACTTTCACAATTTAAATCAAACATCATAAAAATGCTATAATCCAATATTTCACATTATTCAAAACATTATGCAAAAGATGATTATAAAAGTATATGTTGTGCACAAACCTCAAACGAGTCGCCTGTTGGCCTTGACTCGACTCCTCGGGTTCTGTCCCGGTATTCTTTTCCACTGAAACACGAAATTTTTCAATGTTTCAGTACTAAAACTTAAAATAAATCCAAAATAAACTTAACTTCACATTTACCTAGCTCTAACGTGTTAAATTCGACGCTCGATATTTTGTGTTTCTGGTTACTATTCAATACACTATTCCAGTCTAATTATTGACTTTCTTAGGCTTAATGGGTTTTGGAACTCCAACTTCACCCACATACCACATTTTGGTCACCAAACTTGTTGGTTTTGGTCATTTGTTTAAAGCTTAGGTTATTTTGGCAAAATTGCCAATTTTCGGTTTTGGTTCTCCGAAGTTGTACTGTTCCATTGGTCGATCTACTGTTGGAATTTGACAAAACTTCCTTCATAGAAAATGTTCCTTATTGTCTTAAGTGTATTCTCATTTTTGGATCACCCCAATCGGAGTTTTGTAGCTCAAGTTATGGCCAAAATAAGTTTACTGTTCATATGTACTGTTCATACTGAGATTTTAGTGCTGGCAGATTTTTGGTCTAACTTTGGTTAATAATTTGACCAAGTTAAGTTCATAATTTGGTCTCACTTTCTTCATATGAAATGTTGTACTATGTCTTAGGTTTCCATCGGTTCAAGAATCGCCTAAATCCGAGTTTTCTAGAGAGAGTTATAGCCATCCAAACATTGCTGCTCAATGAAAATTCTGCAGAATCTCAGTACAGTAATTTAATTTTGCTCAATGATTTTGAAAGGGTTAGTGGCCTAATTTGGGTTGGTGTTCTTCATGAAAGTTTTAGGTCTATATCATATCTAATTGCTGGTAAAATTTCAGGTCAATTTGACCTACCTAGCTCGAGTTATGACCAAATGAACAGTTACTATTCATTTGGTCAGTTTGGTGCAGTGGCAGCCAGCAATCAATTCACTTTGGTCAATTGTTTCACCAAGTTTTGGTCAATTTTTGGCCATGGTTCCTTAATGAAAATTGTGCTCTTTTATGTCTATTTTCATCTCCAATTGGTGGCATATCAATTGGACTTGTAAAATTTGAGTTTTGGTCCTTCAAAGTGGGTTTGGTCATGCTGCCAGCAGCATGACCATTTACCTCCGAATTTAGTTTTCATTCCTATCATTCCCACACAAGTTATTTGGTCATAATTGACCATTATTTCATTTCACAATAGGTTAAACATGCCATTTATGCATTTCTCCAAATTTTGGTTCATAAACCCTAGCATTGAAACCCTAACTCACTCATTCAATCACAATTGGTGCATTTCCATCTTAACACCATACTAATGTAAGTTTATTAACATCTTTAATTCCCTTTAAACACATCAAACCATACCAATCATACTCCCATCAACCAAGCCAAAATTTCAGTTTAGTCCTTCTCCCATGATTTTATTTCATTTCAAGTTTATTTACAAGCTCTTGATGCCACACTAACACTAATTAAACAATAAAAATTGAAGTTTATAGTACTATACCTTGAGCAGAATTTTCTTCCTCCTTTTCTTCAAATTTTTCTTCTTTCTTTTCCTTGAATCTTCTTTCTTAGTTGCCCAAACAAGGTCTACTTATGGTAGGACAATTTTGTATGGTTGGATTTTAGTTTTTCAAGCTAAAAAATGAGCTTTCATGGTGGTTTTGTGAGGGAGAGAAGAGAGTGACGTTTTTGAGAAGATGAAGATGACTTTTTGTTGTTAATTTTTTTCTTTTCTTAATTTATTTTAGTTGATGGAAGACCACAAAATCCCATTTAATAAATAACTTAATTAATTTCTTATTGACATCATTCATGATGTCATCATCTTTAACTTTTCTATCTTCTTCTTCTTTTTTTTTTCTTTTTTTTTCTATTAGTTCTTTAATTTAATTCTCGATTCCGAAATTTTCTTTTCTCCGATTTTATTTGACAGTTAGGTCAGGAGTCAGCTCTCGGGGTCAATTGACCAAATTGCCCCTCGCCGGTTCATCCCGGTTTGCAAATAATCCAATATTTCTTCCGGCTCCCTGACCTAATTATTTGACTGACTTAACAGTTCTTTTTCGTGATTTTCTCTTTTCCACTGTGTCCATAAGGGTCCTAAGGACCGCAGCGTCACTTTTTACGGTTCGAAATTTGAGTTTAAAATGACTTCGCAGTCGTTCCCGAGGAGGTCACTCATCGCTGTGACTCTCGGCTCATTTAACCTCTTATGTTCCGTTTTTCTTATTTATAGTTAACTAATTAAACATTACTAATTATTTGTGTTTATGGCTTCTCAAGTTGTCTTAAATGTGGCTCTAATCTCCTTAATTGTCCGAACCGACACCGGTCACCGGAACAGTGAAATCTACCAGGCTATGCAAACGGGGGTGTTACAAATATAATTTTATATTTATAATTTTTTAACAATATTTGTGACGACCCAACCTATGGGCCGGACCGGCACTAGGACCTGGGCCAGCCTAAAGCCCCCGAGGCCCGTAGTAAGCCTAACTGTTCATTTACCCAATTCTAAGGCCCATTTGGGCCCAATTTCAAGAAAACAAACGGACAGAGTCCGGCCATAAAATGGACTTTCCAACGGGGAGTTTTTGACTCACCCGACCTGTAAACACAATAATACTCAATTGGGGAGCTCAGCTCACCCTCCACATACTCATAGCATCATAAAAGAAATGGGAGCTCAGCTCCCTCATCCAATCCATCAAACAGACATAGAATATTAAGTTTACAGGTCCAACATGATAATAATATTACAGACCAAATTCAAATAAATACTGCTAACACATGCGGAAATTCTAGGAGTAAATAAAATTACACAAATATTGATAAACAACCTGCGAAGTATAAAAGCAAGTTAACCCAGAATAAAATATCCTCCTGTGGCCTGTAAAAATTTTTGAACAGGAGTGAGCGTTCGACTCAGAGAGTAAAATATCAATTTTAACCATAATCTCTATAACTATCTAGTACTAATGCAACCTATGGAGTGAAATGCAACAGCAACAACATTTTCACATCATAGCATCAAAAAGGTAATTTGGAGCACTCACACACCCTGTAGTATCAATCATAACATATGGGAGCTGATCCCCTATACAGCTCTCTTAAATCCAACCTGGTGCCAGCGAATTACTCAAGCTCGGACTTCCACTTAATAACCAAATCGAGGGTCCCAGCGAATTACTCAAGCCGTGACTACCCCTCGAAGGATCGGGTCCCAGCGAATTACTCAAGCCGTGACTACCCCGTCCTATCCATAGTCCACACCACATCACAAGCACGCCAACGCACGCACACTGCTCCAAATTACCACAACAACATCCATGGCACATCAACAGTTATGAATGCAACATAAATCGTGCCTAGAGTTTAACTACATAAATATATGCATATAAGTGATGCATGGGCATGCTTGAACATATAATAATATCGAAATTACAATTAAAATTAATATTCTACTCACAGACTTGACGATGGTCACTGAGGCGGCTGGGCGGAGGAAGAAGGCTGTCCCGGCTCACCTGACAATTTTTATTACAATCATTTAATAAATTTGACTCAATACAAACAAAGAAAAAGACCAATACGTCCTAAGTCGTGCAGAAAATCCGGCAGAGTCTCTCCTATACCTAGGACCTACCCAACCTGCAAAATGGCTCAAAACACACTTCTATATTCACAATCCATATATCCACAGTTCAATCATATCACACAGCCCCTCCTGGGCCCATCAAATCAATCATCCATCACAGTATGTAATATTTCAATTTAGTCCTTATAATTGACCATTTTTGCAAAAACTGCCCAAATAAGCTCTAAAAATTCTAAAACTTTGCCCCGCGGTCCTTAGCAATATTACTAAGCTATTGCAAAAAGAATCATAATTTTCTAAGCTACCACAAATATTTTATGGATTTTTAATCCTATTTAAACACTAGAAAATTACGAAAAAGCAAGGTTCGGGTTTACCTTTGCCGATTCCGACTTCGGGAACGCACTCGGGACATCTGACAATGGGGGGCTAGCCAAAACCTCGGTCCAATTCGGAGACTTTTCCGGTAACGGGTCTGTCGGGCCGGAATTTCACAGACCCGGTCAACTGTCGAATTTCCGCGAATTGAGGATACCTACACGAAGCCCAATAATAATATATAAAATCAGGGGTGTTACATTCTTCCCCCCTTACAGAAAATTCGTCCTCGAATTTTACACAAGGCAGAATAAAGTACATGATTACACATTGAACAGATAAGGGTACTTGCTACGCATGTCCCGTTCTGACTCCCAGGTGCACTCTTCCACTGACTGGCTCCTCCACAAAACCTTAACCATAGGGATCTGTTTTGATCTTAGCTGTCTCACTTGGTAGTCCACTATGGCTACAGGTTGCTCCTCAAATGTCAAGTTCTCTTTTAGCTCTATTACATCTGGTTGTAGTACATGAGAAGGATCTGGAATGTATTTTCTGAGCATGGAGATGTGAAACACGGGATGAACGTGAGAAAGATTGGGTGGTAGCTCCAACCGGTAGGCAACTGCTCCAACTCTATCAGTAACCTCAAAAGGTCCGATATACCGAGGTGCCAACTTGCCTTTCTTTCCAAACCTCATAACTCCCTTCATTGGAGAAACCTTCAGGAATACATAGTCGCTCACTGCAAACTCCACATCCCTCCGTCTGGGGTCTGCATAACTCTTACGCCATCTTGAAAGTCAAGCTGCTGCTCTCGATTAAAGGAACTACCTTTGAAGTGTACTGCACTAGGTCTACATCATGCACCTTCGTTTCCCCCATTTCTGTCCAACACAGAGGAGACCTACACTTTCTTCCATATAATGCCTCATAGGGTGCCATCCCTATGCTGGAGTGATAACTGTTGTTGTAGGCAAACTCCACCAAAGCTAGCTGCTCATCCCATTGACCTCCAAAATCCAAGACACTCATGCGAAGCATGTCTTCCAGTGTTTGGATTGTCCTTTCGGACTGTCCGTCTGTCTGAGGGTGGAAAGCCGTACTGAAGTTCAACTGTGTGCCAAGTGCCTCCTTTAACTTTCTCCAAAACCGAGAAGTGAACTGGGGCCCTCTGTCAGATATTATGGAAGCCGGAACTCCATGCAATCTGACTATTTCTCGAATGTAGAGCCGGGCGTACTGTGCCACAGAATATGTAGTATTTACAGGCAAGAAGTGAGCTGATTTGGTTAGACGGTCTACAATTACCCATATCGAATCATATCCTCGCGTGGTACGAGGCAACCCAGTCACAAAATCCATAGTGATCATTTCCCACTTCCATTCTAGGATAGGGAGCTCTTGCAGCTTCCCTGACGGTCTCTGGTGTTCAAACTTCACCTTCTGACAAGTCAAGCACTTGGACACAAAGTCTGCTATGTCTCTCTTCATGCCATTCCACCAATAGCTATCTTTCACATCATGGTACATCTTGGTGGAACCTGGGTGGACACTGTACAGTGTATAGTGTGCTTCTTGCATGATTTCATTTCTGAGATTGTCTACATCGGGCACACATATCCTCGAACCATGCACTAGGGCGCCATCATTGGCAAATCCAAACTCACCACCTTCACCTTGCTGTACTCTTTCTATAATCTTCATCAATTGTTGGTCTCTGTGCTGGGAAACTCTAACTCTGTCCCTCAAGTCCGCCTCACCAAAAATGAGCCAACAATACCCCTCATCCGAAAGATCTAGGATTAAACCTTGATCCATCAACTCATGTACTTCTGAATCAACCGTCTCTTCTCTCACAAATGTGCGCCAAATCGCTGTAAGATTTCTGCTCAAGGCATCTGCTACAACATTGGCCTTCCTGTGGTGGTACCGATGGTGCAATCATAGTCTTCGTAAGCTCCATCCATCTTCTCTGCCTCAAGTTTAAATCCTCTGTTGGAAGATATACTTCAAACTCTTGTGGTCGGTGTATATCTCGCACACTTCACCATACAGTAGTGTCTCCATTTTCATTGCAAAGTCTACACCGCCATTTTCAAATCATGGGTGGGGTAGTTCGCTCATGCCTCTTCACCGCCTTGAAGCATAAGCCACTACCTTTCCATTCTGCATCAAAACACACCCAATGCCAACTCGAGGCGTCACAATACACGGTGTATCCTTCACCACTCACTGTAGTGCCAACACAAAGTGGTTAGACACTCCTTATCCTCATCATTATAACCGACTCTATCGAGCTCTCTTCCCGTCCTTTGCATCTTATCCACTTCCCTTTTCCTATTTTTGGTATTGTTGGTATCTTTTCAACTCTTTGTATTTATTCCTTAATTTTAGTCCTATCTCATCCTTACACCTTTTCCTTCGAAGATGTCTATCCCATCATCAACTTTAACTTTCTTTTTATTTCTTAGTCTTATCTTGATTACTAGTTCCGTTACTTCAGGAATTCTAACCTTACGATTTTCTCCTACCAGCACATTCTTCACCTTTTGTAACACTTATAATTAACCATAGAAAATTCGTTTTTGTAACCCCTTTCCCAACTTAACTATCAGAACATTATCATTTCCTACCAGCCTTAGTAGGAAATTGCTCATCCTGGATGGATAGGAGCTTCAGAAACTATAAGTTCCATCTGAACTAATACGGCTGTGGGAAATGTGTGTCATGCCTTAATTCTAAATAAGATACTTCACGTGTTTATTCTCCTTAATATAATCACATATACTGTCTACAACTTTCCAAACTTCAACCTCAAATTACCCATTGGCAATAATTTCATCTATTGAAACTCATCCACAATTAGTATTTCCTCCAGCTCATAGTTTAAAACAGTTGCAAGCCTTAGTAGCTAACTCAATTTAACTCATGTCATTACTCTGTTCGTCCTTTCATACTTAATACTAGGTATGCACTTACTGTCATTCTCATATCAGGAAATTATGTATGAATTTGTGCCTACCAAACTCTCAATAACTAGGTCTCCTTGACTCAGTTTCTGTTCCTTATATAACCTTCTAAAACCAAAAGCACAAGCTAAACTTGAAAAGAAAGAAAAATATCCTCTTATATTCAACTACGCCAATTGTCCATATAATAACGTTTAACCTATGTTTCTTGGTATTTTTCTTCAAATTTCATCATCTCTTAGCACAATTGTGCTCTACCTATAAGATATCATCTGCATGAACACTTTACCGTACCATTGTCCTTCCTGACATAATATTTTATAATTTATTAACTTTACTTATACTCGACCAATGATTCATATCTATCATCGTTTATATTGTGCTATTAACTTTTGTTGATTCCTGAAAGATTTCTCTCACTAATAAATTCTTCCAACACCAATTCCACCCTTATCTATGGTCATTAATTTGATCCTTGAACTTTCTAGTGATTTATAACCACCCAGACTTGTCACTTTTCGTTCTACTCCTATCGTTGTTCTCATTTATTTCTTCACTGCAAAGTGATTCGGTTGATCACACTAAAAATGTTTGCCTAACATTCATAACGAACCTCTAACTACCTTCTCACTATCTCAAAAGTCTAACCTAAAGCTTATGTGTCATTATCTATAATTCTTTCCACTCATCATACCTATTTGATCCCTTAGATTGACCTTTATTCAACTTACTACTTACTAACTTCATTTTCTCTACCTAATTAGGTAGTCCGCAATACCATCGCACACCTTCTAGCATTTACTCATTATTATGTTATTCCATACCTCCATCACTATTCTCACTAATGTGGTCCCATTTTGGGTTTTCCATCTTTGTCATTCACCTTGCCAAGAATAACACTTAGCCTACCCTATATCTTAACTTTGTTCCTTTTATTATGCGCTCTTCAGATTGTCCTTCCGTTTATCTCCTTTGTCTTACCCAAAATAGAACTTAACTATTCTATCCCTTGTTCCATTCTTCTTCCTAACATGACAGCTGTACCTACAAACTATATCTTTCAGAGTTTCTACCACGTTATCACATGTCTATGCTACTCAGATTTGGTCCTTTGACCACTCTAGCTAGTACTTCCACTAGCATTTAGATTATATTGCATCTGCAATCAATTGTCCAAACTTTCATTCTGCACTTTCTCTATCCATTGGCCTTCTATAATTTATCTTTGCTAATTTATTACTCTTGACACTATTATAATTAGATTATACTATTGTTTTGAACGATATGAAGTTAGAAAGGAACTCAGGAAATTACAGTCATACTTTTTTTTTGTATGATTTATATTCTTAGCTTACATAATACCCTTACTACCTCGAGAACTGATTCTGCAGTAATTTTATTTATTTGTTATTATTATTATTATTTTCCATGTTTACTCAACTAGCCAAACTTAAGATTCCGGCTACCCAAACCCGTCATCCAATTCAAAGGATTTACATCCATCATGATCTGATTATATATGATTCCTATAATGGAACTTGTATCATCTGCAGGATACCCCAGCCAACTACTCTCTACCACACTCTACAGTCCCATCTGGGCACTATTTGGTTGGTCACCATTATTAGTAATAACTTTCGATCCCTTCTGAAAAGATAGGACTACACCCTAACTTGCTGCATCAAAGGTACTACATTTACCACCTTGCCCAAACCATGTCAAATTAATGACTCTCCTATCATATCATATCTCTGTGAATCATCAATTCATAGTTTCAACCTTCCCTAGGTAGTAGGGTTGCACTTTACACCTTGCTAATACACACAAGGTATTCTATTCTCACTAAGTTCTAAGCAAAACGTCTATCGTTCTGCAAAAACCATCCAAAATTCCATACCGAAGACTAGATGGTCTCACTCTATAGGCATCAAATTTACATTGAAACTAGTCCGAAACCTCTGGTCTGATGGCAACTCTTACTGTAACTCTAGCTCATGCTAGGGTAACTGAGTCACTAACTCTAGTTACCACCCAACTGTGACCTTTCGATATTCTAGCTCTAGACTCTTAACCAGGAGTTCCCAACTCCTCTGTAGATATAAAACTCTGTTCTGGCATAATTGTACCAAAACAGAAGCCATCCGCAAACACCCTCATTATGGAGCACCACGGGGATGCACGCAGCTCTATATAATAATCTCATGTCGGTACTGTAATCTGCAGCTTACAGAGCAGACATCGAGAACATTGTATAGTTACTACGATACGTCCGGACCGACTAGGCCTCCTAATTTCTTATCTCTCTCGAATCTTCTATTATCATAAACTTATTCTGACGGGGTCATCCACTGATGACTGCCTGCAGTGGTATCCTCATCCTTATCTAGGGCAACTGTACTTTCAAGACTCACGTTTATGTACTCGTGCCTTGCACGAAATGGGCACACCATTTAAACCCATACAGACAGAAACATAGCATTTCTTGGAGTACGTATCCTCATGATGGACCTCACATGTCTACTAACTCTATTTCACATTTCTGTGTACTCTATGAAAATCAAGACACTAACTGAGGTAATCTTATATTTTTCGAGGTATAACGTAGAATCTAGAAACAAAGAATTACAGGAAAAGACGAAAGAGAATCCTATACTCCGCATGTGACTCCTAGTAGACTCTTCCCAACACTTAGATAATTTTTCCCTATGAATCTGGAGCCTAAGCTCTGATACCACATCTGTCACAACCCAACCTATGGGCCGGACCGACACTAGGACCTGGGCCAGCCTAAAGCCCCCGAGGCCCGTAGTAAGCCTAACTGTTCATTTACCCAATTCTAAGGCCCATTTGGGCCCAATTTCAAGAAAACAAACGGACAGAGTCCGGCCATAAAATGGACTTTCCAACGGGGAGTTTTTGACTCACCCGACCTGTAAACACAATAATACTCAATTGGGGAGCTCAGCTCACCCTCCACATACTCATAGCATCATAAAAGAAATGGGAGCTCAACTCCCTCATCCAATCCATCAAACAGACATAGAATATTAAGTTTACAGGTCCAACATGATAATAATATTACAGACCAAATTCAAATAAATACTGCTAACACATGCGGAAATTCTAGGAGTAAATAAAATTACACAAATATTGATAAACAACCTGCGAAGTATAAAAGCAGGTTAACCCAGAATAAAATATCCTCCTGTGGCCTGTAAAAATTTTTGAACAGGAGTGAGCGTTCGACTCAGAGAGTAAAATATCAATTTTAACCATAATCTCTATAACTATCTAGTGCTAATGCAACCTGTGAAGTGAAATGCAACAGCAACAACATTTTCACATCATAGCATCAAAAAGGTAATTTGGAGCACTCACACACCCTGTAGTATCAATCATAACATATGGGAGCTGATCCCCTATACAGCTCTCTTAAATCCAACTTGGTGCCAGCGAATTACTCAAGCTCGGACTTCCACTTAATAACCAAATCGAGGGTCCCAGCGAATTACTCAAGCCGTGACTACCCCTCGAAGGATCGGTCCCGCCAATTACTCAAGCCGTGACTACCCCGTCCTATCCATAGTCCACACCACATCACACGCACGCCAACGCACGCACACTGCTCCAAATTACCACAACAACATCCATGGCACATCAACAGTTATGAATGCAACATAAATCGTGCCTAGAGTTTAACTACATAAATATATACATATAAGTGATGCATGGGCATGCTTGAACATATAATAATATCGAAATTACAATTAAAATTAATATTCTACTCACAGACTTGACGATGGTCACTGAGGCGGCTGGGCGGAGGAAGAAGGCTGTCCCGGCTCACCTGACAATTTTTATTACAATCATTTAATAAATTTGACTCAATACAAACAAAGAAAAAGACCAATACGTCCTAAGTCGTGCAGAAAATCCGGCAGAGTCTCCCCTATACCTAGGACCTACCCAACCTGCAAAATGGCTCAAAACACACTTCTATATTCACAATCCATATATCCACAGTTCAATCATATCACACAGCTCCTCCTGGGCCCATCAAATCAATCATCCATCACAGTATGTAATATTTCAATTTAGTCCTTATAATTGACCATTTTTGCAAAAACTGCCCAAATAAGCTCTAAAAATTCTAAAACTTTGCCCCGCGGTCCTTAGCAATATTACTAAGCTATTGCAAAAAGAATCATAATTTTCTAAGCTACCACAAATATTTTATGGATTTTTAATCCTATTTAAACACTAGAAAATTACGAAAAAGTAAGGTTCGGGTTTACCTTTGCCGATTCCGACTTCGGGAACGCACTCGGGACGTCTGACAATGGGGGGCTAGCCAAAACCTCGGTCCAATTCGGAGACTTTTTCCAGAACTGTCGGGCCTAATTTCATGAATCCGGTCAACTGTCGAATTTCTGCGAATTGAGGATACCTACACGAAGCCCAATAATAATATATAAAATCAGGGGTGTTACAATATTTGTCCTATATAACTTATCTATTAAATTTTTTTAAAAAATACTATATGTATTTTTTTAGTAAAAAAATTTACCTTTTCTGTTAAATGTCTTTTTTGTGTTTAAGGAAAATTTATCATCTTATAGAAATTTCATTATAAAATGATATAAAATAATCTCATATTTTGTAATAATTACTTTTGTATGAATTTAAAAAATCATAAAAGGCCGTTATTGCATGATCATCATCATCCTCCACTGGTTACGTTCAATTTTAACGGGGCTAATCGAATTGGAAATTGAAAATTTATGCTCAAGAGTTCAATTCAATTCATGCAAATATCAATAATCAAAATAAACAACTATAGAAAAGGCAATTGCACTGCGGCGTATTGCTCTCCCTTCCCTCTGTGATGACTGTTATGGTGGAAGTGGAAGACATTTTGCATGTTCTTAGTCACTGCCATCAAGCTCGGGGATTTTTGTTGGGTTTGGTTGATCCCAATTTTGTGGGACATTATTTTAATCCCAATTTGAAGGTTACAGAAGGGATGCAATTGAAATTAAGAAGGAACGACCTCGTGAATTTTAAATGTTCCAGGAATGGCTCACTGTCCCTTCCTCGGGCTGAGACGTCGGTGTCTTGGAGGGACCCTGATCATGGATTTAACAAGCTCAATACCGGTGGGTCGAGAAGAGAGAACACTGGAGAAGCGTCAGCAGGGGGTCTTATGCGGGATTTTGTGGGAAATTGCTGCAGAGGTTTTGTTTCCAACTTAGGTCGTTGCTCTATTCTGGCTGCGGAAATCTGGGAAAGGTTTGAAATTAGCCAAAGCGATGGGAATAACTCAGATCATGGTTGAGTGCTATAATGAAATTGCAGTGGTTATTTTGCAGGGAAGGATTGAGGGGCATCCTATGGTTTATGCTCTGGTCAAGGAAGTCAAGAGATTTCTTGAGATGGATTGGGATGTCAGAATTCAGCATGTGTATAGAGAAGCTAATTTCTCTGCAGATTGGATGGCAAATTTTGCCTCGAGCTTTCCTCTGGGAACGCATCAGATTGCTCTTCCGCCTGTGGCTCGCTCACGATGCTGTTGGCACTGCCTATTCTAGGAATGTGGTTGCGTAGTTTGTTTTCTTAGCCTTTGGGCTCGTTGTTTCCACCCAAAAAATAGAAAGCACTTGAACAAACATGTACTCATCCCACTTTTCAGATAAAATTCAATCTCCTCTCTGGCTGTCTCATTTTCTATTTCTGTGTATCTTACTCGTTGCTCACCTGGCATGTCGTCACTGCTAAGATCACTATAACTCTCAACATCTCTATATAAAGAGCATTCCTCATTCTGCACTTACCATCTCAACACTCCCAATACCTTCATCCATTATCGTTTCTCCACTGAAGAACTCGCTTCAACCAATGGCTGCTACTGCGTAAGAATCTCCAAACTTTCTCTACAATTTTCCTTCTTCTTGTTGATTTTCTTCTAAATTTCTTTCTTTCTTTCTTCCCCTTAGTTTGGATAAGAGCGTGCCTGAGATATTGCCTCCAGTGCTGGAACCCGCTGCTGAGCAACCTCCACTCTTCGATGGAACCATAAGGTTTTCTTCTTTTTCTTTCTTTAATCAAACCCGTCTGTCTTCTCTGTCTACGTTTATTGTTAATCTCAAATTTTTATGTTACAGGAGTCTCATTTATTTTTGTTTATATATTTACTGATATTTCTTTCTTTCCCCTTCACTTGAAGGCTGTATACCGCCTACAGATGTCCATTTGCACAGCGAGTGTGGATCACCAGGAACTATAAGGTTGCTTAATCTCTTTTCTCCATTATGTTCTCTTTTTAAAGATTTCTTCTTTATGTAACTATGTGGGGTGCAGGGTTTACAAGACAAGATCAAGATAATTCCTCTCAACCTTGACAGTAGGCCTGCTTGGTATGGAGAGAAAGTTTACCCCACCAATAAGGTCGGTATAGTTAATTTGTAGAAGTCATGTATTTTCTTTTTCATGAATTTATGTAAGTTGAACTGCAATTCATTTTCTTGCTTGGCATGTGAGTCTTTTTTTTTTTTTTTCCAGTAATATTTCAACTGCTTTATTGTAGGTAAAATTATACTGTTTCTAAATATATTTTTAAGGATACCATTAAATTATATTCGATTATCCAAAAATTAACTTTGAACGAGAATCAGCATCCATTTTCAAACCAAACCCATTGTGCCCTGAAAGATATTGTCCTGGAATTTGTCATTGTTTTTGGACTTAAAAAGCTTTTGTATCTGCGTAAAAAATTCTTGCTATTTCGGTACACTTCATTTTTCTTGTGTACTAATTGCATACTTTTGTTGATAGGATAAGAAGCTGTTCCTTGTTTTCTTAGTTGATGATGAAATCTTTCTTTTTTTATAGGTGCCATCTTTGGAACACAACGGCAAAATCATTGGCGAGAGTCTTGATTTGATTAAATACCTTGATAGCAACTTTGAAGGGCCATCTCTTTTCCCTGATGTAAGATGTACATATTTCTGTTTGCATCTGTGATAAAAGGCCATACTCTCTTTCTGCTTATGTTTGTGTGTGAAGTTGGACTAAATTAATGCTGTAAATTACTGTAGGATGCTGCTAAAAAAGAGTTTGCTGAAGAGTTATTTGCCTACACTGATACTTTCAACAAAATTGTGTTTACTTCATTTAAGGGAGATCCAGCAAAAGAAGCTGGTCAGTTTTGAAACTTGCTGAGGTTATATGGATAGCTTTCAACGTATAAAATGTGCTAACTAAAGTCACTAAATTGGTTTAGGTCCCGCTTTTGATTACTTGGAAAATGCTCTTCATAAATTTGATGTTGCGCCATTCTTGCTTGGCCAATTCAGTTTGGTAAGTTTCATTCTCAATTTTATGTTGATATTTTTTCCTATCTAACATATTAATTATTGATCTTTTAGTTTGCAATTTGTAAATGAGTGTCACAGTTAAACTATTGCATAACACATTATTTTTGAGCATTCTGCTTGACTTTGGTTAAATTTTGTGTTCTTCAGGTGGATATAGCCTATATTCCCTTTGTTGAAAGATTCCATGTATTTTTATCAGAGGTATTCAAATATGATATCACTGCTGGCAGGCCTAAACTTGCAGCTTGGATTGAGGTATGAGCTATTTCTTTTCCTTGATGACTTGGCCTTTCTGTTTGTGTCTTAAGATATTGTGTTTAAACCATTTTATTCCCCTATGTGATGCAATTTTAAGATCTTCTAGTTTTCTAGTTCCCTCACTTTTCCATTTCCTCTCCCTTGGCAAGCTTTCCCCTCCTTACATGCACACAATCTTCGTCTTCTTCCTCTGGTTGAAAGACGCCCTTGTAACTCAGTGTTCTGGACCATTGCCTTATCTGAGTTTAATCAAGCTATTATCGTGGTTTCTTGTTGTCTTAAGCTTTTGAACAATCATTTACTGTTGCACAACTTATTGTTAGAACTAAATTTTCAAGCATTCCTTGATTCCTGTCTTCATCAAGGATTTTGGAAATGAACTGGTGTTGATTCTGAGTTTTAAATTGTTAATTTGTAACTTTCCCTTTTATAAAATCCTTGTGTAGGAGATAAACAATATTGCAGCTTACAAGCAGACAAAATTAGATCCAAAAGAGATTGTTGAAATATTCAAGAAGCGCTTTCTGGTGAGTGCATAATTTTACTATGATAATTCATGGGAGTTGCAACAAAATAGCTGACAACTTCTATGTGTTTCCTTATTTGCAGGCTCAGTAATGCTCTTGGCAATGGTGGTTTTACGAAGAGACTGAACAAGAGACTTAATGTCTCCTACATAATATATCTTGGTTGAATAAAAATATTTTTCGTATTATTGGTTTTGCAAGGATCAAACTCATGTTAGTAATGTATTGTTGAATGGTTTGCCAGTATGTGCCTCGAGCGCATAAATAAAGATGATACTTGTTTAATGATATGTTTAGGCGTTACTGTTGTTGCATTTACTTTTGATTGAAGATTACTGTATTAAACTCTTAATCTTTGATGCTTGTTATTCAAGATTCTTTAGTCTAGGAGCACTGAGAATGAATAATACATGCATGGGTTCCTCCAATGGTGATGGAAGCACCTTGACAGTTGCATTAAAGAGCCATTGTATGCTATTGTTAGCCATTGGCCCTTTCTGTGAGTTTATTAAAATGTTCAACAACCAAATATTGGATTTATACAAGAGTAAAAATGTTCAACAACTCTGTATTTTCTGCATCCTCATAACATTTATTTCCAATATCAAAAACGATGAAAAATGAATGAATTACAAGCTTATTGGTCGGGAAGCATGCCTGATTCCTGGAAGAGTAAAAAAATTAGTAGAAAATGCATCTTGGGAAAAAACAATTATAGAAGAAAGTTCCTAGAATGTCTTGGCTGCTGAATTCTTTTGCCCAAAAGGACAAAATATTACTCCTGCTCTCTTCCATGGCTGCTCAATTTCATATAAGGTAATATTACTTTATTATAAAAATAATTTAATTTAACATATTTTTACAATTTATCTTGTGAAATTTTTATAAAATGATTAATTATAAAAAAAATTTAATAACTTAAAATTTATTTACTAAAAAAAAAAATTTTTTTTAGTAATATTATAAAAATATTAATTATAAACAAACCAAATAAGGTATATATATTTAATATTTTTAATTAAAATTATAAAATTTTATAGAAAAAATTTAAAGATATTACAGAAAATATGATAATTTAATATAATTTTACAACTCACTTCAGATTATTTTTGTAAAATAATAATATTTTTATCAATTAATTAATTAATTATAAAAAATTTACTAACTTAAAAAAAATAGCAAAGAAAAAGGGCATTTAATATTTTTATAATAATACTATAAAGTAAAATATTAGTTAAAGAAAATAATTAATAAGATATAACATATCACATTTAAAATTTATAATTTTAATTAAAATTATAAAACTTTATCGAAAATTTTAATATATTAGTACTATTATCTATAATTAATGAGAACCTACTATATTTGGTGAGTAACTTATTGGTAAATATAATTTTTTAATAAAATTTTCCACATGTAATTTATCTGTTAAATTTTGAAAAAAATATTATGTGTTTTTTTAGTAAAGTAATTTTTTTAAGTTAATAATTTTTTTTTTGTAATTAATCACTTTAAGGGAAAAAAAAATACCATTCTATAAAAATTTTATAAAATTAGTTGTAAAATTATGTTATCATTAATTTTTTTTTTATAAAAAATAATTTTATTTTGAATGAATCCAAAACAAAGTTATATTAAAATAAATAAATAAAATAAAAAAAACATTTTAAAAAATAATTAAGAAATATTTTTAAAAATAAATAAAAAAATATCTTTAACATAAAACTTATTAAATATATAATATTTATGTGAAATTAATATTTAATTCAATAATAAAATAAAAATAAAATGAATTAAATTCAAAATAAACAACCATATAAAGCAAATGCACTAACATTTCTATGTTTGGCAAAAACAAAAACAAACACGCATATTGTCCCATTTTGCTGATAAAATTCATTATCTCTCTGCGTTTCTTACTGCTCACATGGCATTTCGTCACTGCAAAGATCACTATAACTCTCAGCATCTCTGTATAAAGAGCATTCCTCATTCTTCACTTATCATTTCATCACTTCCACTTCCTTCGCCCATTTTCATTATTTCTCAACTCCAGAACTCGCTTCAACCAATGGTTGCTACTGCGTAAGAATCTACAAACGCCCTCTCCAATTTTCCTTCTTTTTTTGTTGATTTCTCTAACACTATGTTTGGGAGGACCATTTTGGAGCCAAGGTACGGCTTGTTGAGTTTTAAAGAAGGTAAGGCTTTTGAAGGCAAAGCATTTTCAAAACATCATTTTCGACCCACCAAATTGGCGGGTGCCTGCCATTACCTCACTTTAAGAAAACCTCTATATGCTTCATCCAAACACACCGTAAGTTTCTCTCTTTCCATTTCTCCGCTTGGTTTGGATAAGAGCGTGCCGGAGAAATGGCCTCCAGTGCTGGAACCCACTGCTGAGCAACCTCAACTCTTCGATGGAACCATAAGGTTTTCTTCTTCTATTTTTTAACCAAACCCATCTGTCTTCGCTGTCTACTTTTGTTGTGAATCTCAAATTTTTATGTTACACAAGTCCCATTTGTATTTGGTTATGTATTTACTGATTTTTTTTTTCCTTTCTTTCCCCTACAATTGAAGGCTGTATACCGCCTACATATGTCCATTTGCACAGCGAGTGTGGATCACCAGGAACTATAAGGTTGCTTAATCTCTTTTCTAGATTAGGACCATTAGGTTCTCTTTTTAAAGATTTCTTCGTTAATTATTTATGTGGGGTGCAGGGATTACAAGACAAGATCAAGCTAATTCCTCTCAACCTTCAAAGTAGGCCTGATTGGTATGGAGAGAAAGTTTGCCCCACCAATAAGGTCATTATAATTTGTATGAGTCATATATTTTCTTTTTCATGAATTCATACAAGTTTAGCTGCAATTGACCTATTGTTATATTTTTCTGTTACGGAAATTGCAATTATTTATGAGGCATTTGAACAAAAAACCGTGAATTCTGCTTTATTATGATCTATGGCACTTGGGAAGCATTAGGGCAATGTTTGGTTTGATTTGGAATTGGGCATGCAATGTAATAGGGCAATGTTTGGTTTGATTTGGAATTGGGCATGCAATGTAATTCTTGGAATATGATCTCATTTTCTTGTTTGGCATATAAGAGTCCTTTTCTATTTTTTAAAAATATTTCAACTACTTTAATGTAGGTAAAGTTATACTGTTTCTAGATATATTTAAGGATACCATTAAATCATATTTGATTATCCAAAACTGAACTTTGAATGAGAATCAGCATCCATTTTCAAAGCAAAACAATGTGCCCTGAAAGATATTTTCCTAGAATTTGTCATTGTTTTTGGATTTGAAAAGCTTTTGTATCAGTTTAAAAAATTTTTGCTATTTCAGTACGAGCCATTTTTCTCGTATGTTAATTGCATACTTTTGTTGATAGGATAAGAAACTGTTCCTAATTTTCTTAGTTGATAATGAAATCTTTCTTTTGTATAGGTGCCAACTTTGGAACATAAGGGTAAAATCATTGGGGAGAGTCTTGATTTGATTAAATACCTTGATAGCAACTTTGAAGGGCAATCTCTTCTCCCTGATGTAAGATGTACATAATTCTTTTGGCATCCAGGATGAAAAGGCATATTCTCTGGCTGTTTATGTTTGAGTGGGAAGTTGGACTAAATTAATACTGTAAATTTCTGTAGGATCATGCTAAAAAAGAGTTTGCTGAAGAGTTATTTGCCTACACTGATACTTTCAACAAAATTGTGTATACTTCATTAAAGGGTGATCCAGCAAAAGAAGCTGGTCAGTTTGAGAACTATTGAGATTATATGGGTAGCTTTCCATGTATAAAATGTGCTAACTAAAGTCACTAAATTGCTTTAGGTCCTGCTTTTGATTACTTGGAAAATGCTCTTCATAAATTTGATGATGGGCCATTCTTGCTTTGCCAATTCAGTTTGGTAAGTTGCATTCTCAATTTTGTGTTGATGTTTTTCCCTCTCTAACATATTAAATATTCATGTTTTAGTTTGCAATTTGGAAATGCGCGTCACAGTTAAACTACTGTCATAACACATTATTTGAACATTCTGCTTGACTTTGGTTAAATTGTGTGTTCTTCAGGTGGATATAGCCTACATTCCCTTTGTTGAAAGATTCCATGTGTTTTTATCAGAGGTATTCAAATATGATATCACTGCTGGCAGGCCTAAACTTGCAGCTTGGATTGAGGTATGAGCTATTTCTGTTCCTAGATGACTTGGCCTTTCTGTTTGTGCTTAAGATACTGTGTTCAAAAGATAATTATTCCCCTGTTCAATTAGTGTTACAATTTAGGATAAGTATATTTTTAGATCTTCTAGTGTTCTAATTCTCTCACTTTTCCATTTCCTCTTCCTTGGCAAGCTTAATTCCCCCTCTTTACACACACATACAATCATCTACCTTCTTCCTCTTGTTTAAAAACGCCCTTGTAACTCAGTTTTCTAGACCATTGCCTTATCTGAGTTTCATCAAGTTATGATCTTGGTTTCTTGTTGTCTTAAGCTTAAGAACAATCATTTACTGTTGCACAACTTATTGTTAGAACTAAATTTTCAAGTATTCCTTAATTCTTGTCTTGAACAAGGATTTTGGAAATGAGCTGGTGTTGGTTCTTAGTTTTTAATTGTTAATTTGTAACTTTCCTTTTAATAAAATACTTGTGTAGGAGATAAACGATATTGAGGCTTACAAGCAGACAAAATTAGATCCTAAAGAGCATGTTGAATTGTTCAAGAAGCGCTTTCAAGTGAGTACATAATCACAATATTATCATGACATTGTAATAATTTGCTTAAATTCATGGGAGTTGCGATATAATAATTGACATCTTCTATGTTTATCCTTATTTGCAGGCTCAATAATTTCTAGGCAATGGTGATGTAGACTGAATAAGAGACTTGATGTCTCCTACATAATACATCTTGGTTGAATAAAAATATTATGTGTATTATTAGTTTTGCAAGGATCAAACTCATGTTAGCAATGTATTAATGAATGGTCTGCCAGTATGTGCCTCTAGCGCATAAATCATAACGATCAAACTTATTTAGTCATTTGTACGTGTAACTGTTGTTTCAGTTACTTTGATCAAAGATCACTGTAGTAAACTTTTAACCTGTCATGTTTATTATTCAAGATTCTTTAGTTTAGGAGCACTGAGAATGAATAACATATGGATGGGTTCCTTCATTGGTGATGGAAGCACCTTGACAGTTGCATAAAAAAGGCATTGCATGCTATTGTTAGCGATTGGCCTTTTATTTGAGCTTCTTAAAATGTTCAACAAGCGAATATTGGATTTATACAAGCACAATCTCTGTATTTTCTACATCCGTATAACATTTAGTTCCAATATCAGAAAACTAATGACAAGCTTAAATAATTGGTTGGGAAGCATGCCTGATTCCTGGAAGAGTGAAAAATTGCAGATATGGAATCAATGATTGTACACGAATAAAGAAAGAAAATACAGAAACTTCTTGGAAAGAACAGCTTAAGAACAGGTATAACATAAAGTTCCTAGAATGACCTGGCTGCTGCTGTAAGTCTTCAGAATATATATATATATATATATATATATATATATATATATATATATATATATATATATATATATAGAAAAGCTGAGTTTTAAAAAATGTTTTTTTCAAGGGTGTGTCATGTAACTTAAAGGGGTGTTTTAAAAAAATGTCATGTAATATTGTCTCTTTTTTTATCTTTATTTTTATATAAAAAAATCTAATTATATTAAATATTAACTTTTTTATTTAAATATTTTCAACTTTCAACTACTAAAATTTTATTCAATATACAAAATAATAATTATTTAAAATTCTTTTTATTTCATCTTTTAATAATTTTAAAATTCCTAAGTTTATAATTTCAAATATTATAAAATTCTACTCATCATATAATATTTCTTTAAAAATCAATATTTTTAATTAAATTTTCAATTATATTAGGAAAAGTGAGAATTATTTTTTAAAATTTATTAATATATATTTAAATAATTATTTAAAAAAATTATTTATTAAATTTAAAAATTATTTTTAAAAATATTTCGCATATTTAAAGTCTAAAATTTTTACGGCATGCTGGTTTTTTTTATTAACATATGTCAACTAATTTAAAAATAATAAAAAACAATTTATTAATCAATTTATTTATATATTAATATTTAAAATAAAATTATATATTTTTTAAAATTTTATAATTAACAAGATTTTTAATTTAACAAAAATTTTAAAATAATATCAAATTCAATATCATATAAATTCAATACTGTTGTTAAATCAATACTGTTGTCGGGCGAGAGAGGGAATACGGAGTGGACCCACGGTGGTCAAATTCAACGGTCAACTACTACCCTTCAAACATTATTCACCGCGCGTGACCTACAGTCACAAATTTTCCAATAAAAAGGTGGCACGTTGCCCACAGTGGGCCAGCAAGATCATTAATCTATGTCCTTTTAGCATGTCCCCATTGAGAAACCCGCCTTAGAAGCAGCACGTGACCATCCTACACATTAACGACCAGGAGCCGGAGCAAAGCTCTTAGCTATCAACTCTCCGAAATTCACAAAATTCAGTTAGCAAAATTCATGGGTTAGATCTCCGAAATCTCCAAATCTTGATCGGTTGATCGAAGATGGCGGAGAAGAGCTTTAATCTCCTCCACACTATCGAGCGCAGGAGGTATACATTTCATTTCCAACTTTTTTTTTTCTGTCCACGCGTCAATTGAAGCTAAACTTTCTCCACAATTATTTGAAAGATTCTCTCATTCATCTTCTTCTGATGAAAATGAATATGGTTTTTGGATTGATAGCTAAAGATGTTGCTTGCATTATGTTTTTCTACAATACCAATGTTTAGTACTTGAATTTCTAGTGTTTTACTTGATAGTGGAGATGCTATTTGTAGAAAATAATGAAACTTTTATCCTTCTAGTACTGAGCCGAGAATAGAGTTAGGTTAGATTATGTGGTATGAAGGGTGGAATTGTGAGATTGGTGTAAAACAGAAAAGAGCTATGGGCAGTAGAATTGGAGTTCTATCTGAAGTATGTTGTTGTCCTTGTTGAGTAGGCGCTCATTAGAGGTTGATTCCAGGCAAGTTATTTGTATTAAGAATTGGATGGCATTTCTGTTCCTTTGAGGATTTTAGAAATGGGAATTCCTTATTTGCTTTTTTTTTTTTTTTTTTTTTTCTCTCCCCCTGATTTTTATCACTGTCTACAGGGATTCCTATGGATTTGCTTTGAGACCTCAACACGTACAAAGATATAGAGAGTACGTTAGTATCTATAAGGTATATTTCCCTTTTAATCCTTACTAGTTGAAGCAATTTCATGTAAGCCAATCTAGGTTGAGTCTTTTTCCACTCTGATTTAACAGAGGCACGTTTTAACCAATCTCTAAAATCAAGGTGATTTGTAGAGCTGTCTTCTAATCAATTTTGAACTATTGCCCGTGTATCAGGATTGATAAATTGAAATTTATTCATTTTGGAATTTAATGATTCAGATGTTAACTAAACAATTGCTGTCGTTTTTTCAGCAAAAGCTATTACTCTAAAATTTTTCCTGCTAAAGCAAATTTTCTGGTTTATAATTTGTCGTTGTAATTTAAAAGATATGAAATATGTCATCTTCATGCTTCATGTCCTAGTATCTTTAAGAGGTTACTTTTGGATAATTTCATGAACTATTTTCCACTGAGATTAGCAGAGTGAAATCAATAAAAGTAAAAGGGGTGTTTTCTTCCCAGCTTAGAAATATATTCATGATTTCAGGAGGAGGAACAGGAAAGATCAGAGAAATGGAGGATCTTCCTTGAACATCAAACAGAATCTGATCAATTTTGCTCATCTGAAGAGGAATCTGGAGAGATATTGCGGGCTGCTAAATTGGGAGTACAGACCATTTCAGAAAGAGGCCAAGAGGGGGATTATTCTAGTGGGAAGAAATCTGATTTTGATGGCTCAGAAGAATGTGATCCTCAACAGGTGGTGCAACTTTCAGACGAAACTGAGAAAGAGGAGCAATTTTCAGAGGAACAACAGAAGGAACAGTCTTCGGAAGAGCTTGGAAAGGAGGTGCAGCTTTCCAAAGAACTCAAAAAGGAGGACCAGATTTCAAAGGAACCTGAACTAGTGGTGCAGCATTTGGAAGAACCAGAAAAAGAGGTGCAACTTTCAAAAGAACCTAAAGAGGAGGAGCTGCTCCTAAAACAATCAAAGGCCGCTAAAGTTCAAACCTGGTCTAGGATTAGACTCTCCCTCCATGCCCTCGAGAAAATGATGAGTTCACGTGTTAAGAACATAAAGAATATGAAAGACAATCAGATCACTGCAGGCAGAGGTCATCTTCTATCAACGAGAGAGGCAGAACTTGCAGGAGAAGCCAAGGACGTTGAGGAGGATGTCTGTGTTAAGGACACTTCTGATGGAAAAGTCAAGACATCCATACAAGAAAATACAGCAGACAATGAGACTCCAGAGATGTTCTTTTCTTGGAAGGAAGAACTTGAGTTCCTTGTTCATGGGGGAGTGCCGAAGGATCTCAGAGGAGAGGTAAAGCTGACACTATTTAGTTTGTCAATGCACTTGAAGTTCTTCTATTTATAACAAAATTGCATATTCACCATGTTTATCCTGCCATTATAGGTATGGCAAGCCTTTGTTGGGGTAAAGGCACGTCGAGTGGAGAAGTATTATGAGGAGTTGCTGGCTGAAGAAAGTAAGGCTGATGAAAGCAAGGACCATAGTAACTCAAATGATGTACCCAGGAAATGGAAAAGGCAAATTGAGAAGGTCATTAGATGCATGCGCCTAGGACTTTATCGTTCAATCTTTTAAATTTGTAGGTGCTACTTCTTTTGCTTTGGATTGCAATCCAGGTTTCTCCCTAGAATGATTTTTATGTTTACATTGCAGGATATACCACGAACCTTCCCGGGTCATCCTGCATTGGATGAGCATGGCAGGGATTCCTTGAGGCGTTTACTTTTAGCCTATGCGCGGCATAATCCCTCTGTTGGGTATTGTCAGGTAGTTGGTATCCAAATTAATATTTCTGTACATTCTAGCTTAACTCTGAACAATGCTTCAATTTATCTGCTTCAATATTTTCTATTTCAACGGAAATTTGTGTAGACATTGTTTTTATGAGCCAGATTGAATCCTCCTAAGTTCTATGACATCATTGAAAAAAAAAAAACAGAGACTATCCTTTTCTTTTGAAATCTCTCTCTTGATTATTCTCCTCCCCCTCCTCCTCTCTCTCTCTCTCTCCATCCCTCCCTCTTCTTCATTTCTTTGTTTCAGTTCTTTAGAAATTTCTCTCTTGATTACTTCCGTTGTTCATATAGCTAACCCCAAATTTTTGGGATAAAGGATTAATTGAGTTGAGTTGAGTATTACTTCCATTGTTCATACAAGTCATGTAAACTGAATGCAAAGGGTTTCTTCAAGGTTCAGAAAATGATGCCAGGGTTATGTCCTGCAACAATAAAAATGCAATGGCCCAAAACACCTTAAAATTTTGCAATGTTATCAGAGGTTTATTGACATTTGATTGTTGAGGTCTCAGCGTGTTGAAGCTTCCTTGTCACCCCAAAAGACAAGCATTTTGCAGGGTTTTTTTTTTTTTAATTCTGGATTTGATTTGCTCCAAACTCAACTTTATTGGCATAATTGATTTTTGGCAAGTGGTCAGGTTGTGTTTTACGCTAGTCATAATGTGTTGCACTTGCTTCACATGGTTATCTTACCATATAATCCTTATATTAACTTCAATTTAAGAAAACCATGGCATAGTGAATTGATTATATATTGGCATAATCATGCTTGTTATTAACTATAATACCTAAATAAATGCAGGCGATGAATTTCTTTGCTGGATTATTGCTACTTCTGATGCCTGAGGAAAATGCCTTTTGGTATGTTTGAGAAGCCTATCTCCTTTGTTTATTATTTTAAACAGGGATGTGATGAAAATGAACTGAGAAAAGTTCATTAAATAAAACTTATGACTGGGCACTGTTCATATCTGGAGGATAAATTTTATAACTGGTTTTTATCACTCCACCCACAAAATTTCGTTTCTTTTATTGTGTGACTTGAAATTAGTGTATTTTTTTGCTTCATCAGTCTCTAATATAAATGAGGGCACTGCTTATCTGTTTCTTTGTTCGTGATATGCACAAATACACATTATAATTATATACAGATAGGCTTGATGGACCAGTCTGTTTGGTGGAATTTCTCAGGACTTTGGTGGGCATTATTGATGACTATTTTGACGGCTACTATACGGAAGAAATGATAGAATCTCAGGTGTGAGTCATTTCTTAATTCTTATCCAAAGCCACTTGTTGTTTTCTGCTTTAGCAATTGGCATACATGTATATGACATTCATTTAGACCGATAGATCAAATATTTATAGAAGGATTGGAGACTTTTCTGTTATTTGATCTTTATTAAATAAGTTGTTTTTGTGATTAGGTGGACCAACTTGTTTTTGAGGAGTTGATGAGAGAAAGATTTCCAAAATTGGGTTTGTCAATGTTCAACACTTGCTGTATTTAGCAATCTATTTTGCAGTTCTTTTCTCACATGAATCTGTATAGACAATTTTTCATTCCATTTATGCCTTTTGTGCAGTTAATCATCTGGATTACTTGGGAGTGCAGGTGGCATGGATATCTGGACCTTGGTTTCTTTCCATCTTTGTCAATATGATTCCTTGGGAAAGTGGTGAGCTTTTGTGGTTTCAGATGAAAATAAATTTTTGCACAGCATTTTCTCGTTCTGTTTAATTATATATTGGTTATTCTCATTTCAATATTAACTTTGAACTGTTATGGTTCCTTTTTCTCCAGTTATCCGAGTTTGGGATGTTCTTCTGTTTGAAGGAAATCGTGTGATGCTGTTTCGAACTGCACTTGCTTTGATGGAATTATATGGTACTGATTAATTTATATTATGAAAACAAGTGTTTTTGCTTTCTATACGTTTTGTTTTCAATCTGCTTGGGTAAATTCCAATTTGTTGATGTTTCTAGGGGTAAAGCAACATAATTCCATGCCATGCAATTTTCTGTAGGTCCAGCCTTAGTAACAACTAAAGATGCTGGGGATGCAATTACTTTGTTGCAATCCCTTGCGGGGTCAACATTTGATAGCAGCCAGCTTGTTTTTACTGCTTGCATGGGGTTTTTGGCTGTAAATGAGGCTAGACTACAAGAGTTGAGAGAAAAGCATAGACCAGCTGTACTACTAGTGGTAGAGGAAAGATCGAAAAAGGGTAGAGTTTGGAAGGATTCAAAGGGGCTTGCATCTAAGCTGTACAGTTTTAAGCATGACCGTGGACAAGTAACAAAAGAAAAAAAGAATGGTGAAGGAGGCAAGTCTAACTTGGAGCATCCCTCCTCTAATCTGGATGCTTTGCTTGGTGATCTAAATGTTGTAACTGAAGCAGATTCACTACCTGATCTTCAAGAACAGGTACTTTTTCCCTCTTTTTAAATTAGTTCTGCATTTTTAAGGTGTATGGAACATGATTTCAAATCGCCGTCGCGTTTAAGGAAACAGGCCTACAACTGCCGTAACGTAGCGCTATGCAAATTTTTTTGAAAATTCGGAAAGTTTATAAAATGATTAGATATTAGTAGATACAAGTAAAATTAAGATACACAGTTGTATAATAAGCACAAATACATCAAATCTGTCATTTTTAGACATCAATGAAAAGAGAAGAAAAAAAATACTGTTTGCATCCAGAATACTGCCTTCATGGGATTGCTTTATTAATTATTGATATATCTGTGGACAAGATATGTTCTCTTAATGGTCTTTCACCTTCTTAGGTTTGACTAGATTCTAGTTACCCATGTTGGGTGATTTGAATTCGTTTGGGGTTAGATTCCATTATGATCAGTTTCATAACATGATAAAGAATTCTAACATATCATTTTCTGAAATATTCACTGATGTTTCAAATATTAAATGTACTTATGCCACCTCCAAAAATATAGGTTTGGCCTGAAATATGAAGAGGAAACATGGTAAAAAATCTAATTTTGAGTATTTGACCATAATTTTCTTGTATATATTAATTTCATTATCAGAATTACAATGGCTGCATTATGAAAATTAGAATGTTTTGGCTGACTTTCTGTTCTTATCGTGGCTAATCATCTTCAAGCATTCCATAATTTAAAAATACATGAAGAAATATATGTTCAAGGTTTAATCTTTTGCTCAAATTCTTGTAAAAGATTGAAGGCAAGTTATTGTTTTCACTCATTTTAAAATTCAGTCATTAACAGCTTTTGTGCAGGTGGTTTGGCTGAAGGTTGAATTGTGCAGGTTGCTGGAGGAGAAAAGATCTTCCATACTCAGGTTTGTACTTTTTGCAGTATCTAGCTTCTTCAACTTTCAAGGATGTAATTGTTTCATTGTTCCCATATATAGTGGAGATAACATGATGAATGACTGCTTTAAAAGTAGAAAAATGTAAACATCCTGGCAGCTTAAATAATGCTGTCACAATCACATTTTTGGTTTGCCTTGTATGTTCTGCAGGTCATATTGTAATTTATCTGCATTGCAGGATTTAGCCTTGTTGATTGCTGTAGAAAGAGATGATTCTCCTTAATTTCAATTAATCTGTACATGGGTATATATATACAATTGATTCCTATAATTGTGTTCTACTAATTAGGAAGAAATCCTAAATAAGAAATCCCAAATAGGAATACAGAATACAGAATATACAGAGAAATAATATAGTGATTGACTTTCCATAACACTCCCCCTCAAGTTGGAGCATAGATGTTAATCATGCCCAACTTGTTACAAATGTAGTCAATTTTAGCTCCATTCAGAGCTTTTGTGAAAATATCTCCTAACTGCTCTCCAGTTTTGATGTGTCCTGTTGAGATGATCTGTTGTTGAATCTTTTCACGAACAAAGTGACAATCAATCTCAATATGTTTGGTCCGCTCATGAAACATCGGATTAGAAGCAATATGGAGAGCAGCTTGATTATCACACTACAATTTCGCAGGCAGTGAGGTCTTAAAACCTGTCACATCTAGTAATTGAAGTATCTACATTACCTCACATACTGATTGTGTCATGGCTCTGTATTCGGATTCAGCACTAGATCAAGAAACTACATTCTGCTTCTTGCTTTTCCAAGACACCAAATTTCTTCTAACAAAAACGCAATATCCAGTAGTTGACCTCCTGTCAACCTTAGATCCAGCCCAGTCGGCATCTGAAAAATATTTAATATTCAAATGCCCATGATTACCATATAACAAACCTCTTCCTAGAGCGCCCTTCAGATAACACTAGATTTGTCCCAAGGCTTCCCAATGAGCAACCGTTGGGGAAGACATAAATTGACTTACCATACTAACGGCATAAGCAATGTCAAGACGAGTGACTGTAAGGTAGTTTAATTTTCCTACCAATCTCCTGTATCTCTCTGGATCTTCAAACAACTCACTATCCCCTGCTAACAGTTGTAAATTTGGAGTCATTGGTGCGCTACAAGGCTTAGCACCTAATTTTTCTGTCTCTGTCAATAAATCGAGGACATATTTTCTTTGAGACAAGAAAATACCCTTCTTACTTCTCATAACTTTAATACCCAAGAAATACTTTAACAATCCCAAGTCTTTGGTCTGAAACTGGGTTTGGAGGAAAGTTTTAAGAGATGAAATACCTGCAGAGTCACTCCTAGTGATGACAATGTCATCCACATAGATTACCAGGAGAATTAGACCAACCTCAGATTGCCTATAAAATACTGAGTGATCACACTTACTCTTTTGCATACCAAATTCCTGTACTGCTTTACTGAATCTCCCAAACCAAGCCCTAGGACTTTGTTTCAAGCCGTAAAGAGACTTCCGAAGCCTACAAACTTTACCCAACTTCCCCTGAGCAACAAACCCAGGTGGTTGGTCCATATACACCTCCTCTTGAAGATCACCATGAAGGAAAGCATTCTTGATATCCAATTGGTGCAGGGGCTAATCATATGTAGCTGCTAAAGAGATAAACAAGCGAACAGAAGTAAGTTTAGCTATAGGAGAAAAAGTGTCAGTAATCAACCTCATATGTCTGAGCATATCCTTTTGCTATAAGGCGTGCTTTTAACCTAGCCACAAAACCATCAGGATTTACCTTTACTGTAAATATCCATTTGTAACCAATAGCTTTCTTACCAGTGGGCAAAGGCAACAGTTCCCATGTACCATTAGCATCTAAAGCCTCCATTTCCTCTTTCATAGCAGCACACCAGCCAGGATGAGACAGTGCCTCACCAACAGTATTAGAGATAGGAACAGAGTCTAAAGAAGTAACAAAACATCGAGAACAAGAAGACAATTGATTATAAGAAACAAAAGTAGAGATAGGGTAAGTACATGAACGTTTACCTTTACGAAGAGCAATGGGTAAGTCTAGATCAAAATCATGATCAGTATGAGATACAGGATCTCCCAACGAAGTAGCTGGTGGAGGATCTGAGTCAAGAATCTCCTATCTCCTGGAATAAACATGAACAACGGGAGGTCGAGCAAGTCTAGAGACAGAAGGAACAGGCTGTGGGAAAGGACTAGACATTGGTTTGATAGTATATATTAATAGATCATCCTCCTCCCCCTGACTCTCATACACAGATGATTGAGGAAAAAATGTAGTGTACTAAAAAAATGTGACATCTGCAGAAACAAGATAAGGATCAAGAGTAGGAGAGAAATATCGGTACCCTTTTTGCAGTAGGAAGTACCCAAGGAAGACACATTTGAGAGACTTTGGATCCAATTTAATAACCTGTGGACGAGCATCACGCACAAAACAGGTACAACAAAAAATACGGGGTTCAACAGGAAACAAAGCAGTATAAGGAATATCCCCATTAAGGACAGAAGACGGCATACGATTGATAAAAAAACATGCGTAGAAACTGTATCCGCCCAAAAGTGTTTAGGAACTTTCATCTGAAAAAGAAAAGCACGAGTTACCTCAAGAAGATATCGATTTTTTCTTTCGGCCACGCCATTTTGGGATGGGGTATTTACACAGGAAGACTGATGAAGAATGCCATTTTGTGTCATATAAGACTGAAATTGTGCTGAAAAGTATTCTTTGGCATTGTCACTTCTTAATATACGCACAGAAATATTAAATTGAGTTTTGATTTCATTACAAAAGGCGTAAAAGATAGAAAACAACTCAGAACGGTTTTTCATTAAATATAACCAGGTAACACGAGTAATCATCAGCAAAAGTAACAAAATAACGAAATCCAATTTTAGAAGTAACAAAACAACGACCCCAAATATCAGAATGAACTAACTCAAAAGGAGATGAAGCCCGTTTATTGACTTTAGATACAGAAGGCAAACGATGATGTTTTGCAAACTGACACGACTCACATTCTAGTACTGATAAAGACTGAAATTGAGGACACAGCTTCTTCATGGTAGACAAAGAAGGATGGCCCAATCTACAATGAGCTTCAAGAGGTGTTAAGGTACTGGACCAAACAAGCGACCGCGGTACATGATTTTCCAGAATGTAGAGACCACCTGACTCACGTCCTCTACCAATAATCTGCTTCATCGTAAGCTCCTGAAACAAACACTGGTCAGGAAAAAAAGGAAACAGAACAATTTAAGGTACGAGTAAGTTTACTAACAGAAAGTAGATTAAAAGAGAATTTTGGTAGATATAAAACAGATGATAAAAAAATTAATGAAGTCGGATTCGCAGTTCCAGAACCCATGACACAAGAAGTAGAACCATCAGCTAAAATAACAGTAAAGGAAGTGAGATTAGACTGAAAAGCAGATAGAAGACTAGAATTACCTGTCATGTGATCTGTCGCACTAGAATCAATAACCCATTTGGATGAGGAAGATACAAGGCATGTAGTGGATTTACTTGACTCGTGATCGCGATGTGAGGAACCGGTAGGCTTTAGAGATGCACGATCTTTGGGAAAATCGTGCAAAATCCTCTCTGAGATACCAAAATAGTTTTCTTAGAGGAAGATACTGTAGAATCCTCTGCTGCCATATTTGCCATCTGTGATCGCTGATTTTTCCTTTGAAGTTGCGGACAATTATATTTTGTATAGCCAGGCTCATGGCAATAATAACAAATGACTCATCTTGAGTCCTGATTAGAACTAGTCTCTCCATTACGTTGATTACTTCTGTTGCCTGTAATTCCTCCTCTACTTCCTTTTCTATTACTCTGTTGTCCATTTAGATTACGGCTAATAAGAGCACTACTGGTAGGCTATGAAGATTGGGTACTCTCTGTACGAAGGAGCCGTGTGAACGTTTCATGTAAAGAGGAAATCTCAGAATTGGAGAGAATCTGAGATTTAGCAGTCTCATACTTTGAAGGAAGGCCTGCAAGAAAACTCATAACAGCCAGTTGCTCCCGTTGGGCCTGCTGAACTTTCACATCAGGACTAAAAGGTAACAATACATTAAGTTCCTCATATACCCGTTTAAAATCCATAAAATAAGCCGTGAAAGACTTATCCTCTTTCTCAGCACAGTAGAATGCCTTACAAGCATCATAAATACGGGAGATATTCCCTTTACTAGAATACAGAAAATCTAAGTAATTCATCAATTCCTTAACAAATTCACAGTGAAACATCATAAATAGGGGAGATATTCCCTTTACCAGAATACAGAAAATCTAAGTAATCCATCAATTCCTTAACAATTTCACAGTGATTAATTAAACTAATTACCACACTGTGAATCGAGTTCCGAAGCTACAAAAACAACCAAGCATCCTCTCTTAGCCAAGTTTGTCGTGTATCATCCGTAGGTCGATTTTTAGTAAGGGGATCATTCTTATCAATGCTACGCAAATAGATCCTAACAGTCTTACTCCACTCCAGGTAATTCGAACCATTAAGTTTGTGTTCCGTGATCTTAGTCATCACCGGAATCACATCTGAAATAACATTCTTGTTGTCTACTATTTGTTGAGACAAAGAAAACTAACCAAAATGCTAATCCAAAGTGCTTACAGCAGCAAAATAACCCAAAATCACAAATCAAACAAATACCGAAATGGGATCTGAGAGCCAAACCTCAGAAGTCCTTTAATAGTGTACTGGATCAGGCAACAACACACAGTGGTGGAATGAGGGGGTTGAGGCGACGCCGGCGATGTTGATCGGAGTTGAAACGGCCAGTCGGCAGCCAAGGTTTCTCCTGAGCTGGGTGGTGAGAACAAATAGTTACCCTAGATAGATGACCTGCTCTGATATTATGTAGAAAGAGATGATTCTCCTTAATTTCAATTAATCTGTACATGGGTATATATATATACAATTGATTTCTATAATTGTGTTCTACTAATTAGGAAGAAATCCTAAATAAGAAATCCTAAATAGGAATACAGAATACAGAATATACAGAGAAATAATATAGTGATTGACTTTCCATAACAATTGCATTGTTCTTATTCTGATATACATTAGTTTTCTGTTCACCTTTATTTGCATTAGCAGATATCCTCCCTGTCTAATTCTGTGACTAACAGTTGCTTTTTAAGGGCTATTCGTTATTGGTGGTAATCATTCATGATAACAAATAGGTGTCAATCAGTTCAAAGCTAGGAACGACTTATAACAACAATTTTAATTGCTGATTGACCTGTCTAATTCGTCTTGTACACATACCCACGAAAAATCCAGTTGTATTTATGCTATTCATTCTTGTGCTTTTCCAGATCTGAGGAACTGGAGACAGCATTGATGGAAATGGTAAAAGAAGATAATCGACGGCAATTGAGTGCAAAGGTACATTTAAAGTTGATTGGACAACTATTGTTGTTTCTATTTACTCCATTGTGAAAGATATTTGCGCTGGTATAATTTAAACTTTTCTCCCATCCTAGGTTTGGAATTTTTTGGATCACATTATGGACTTTCGTAGTTTGAATACAGTGGATAAAATCAATCAAATGCCACATGTGAAAAGATTGCCTGCAAATGATTTATTTTTCTCAATAAATTTCTCCTTTGAGGCTAAATTTTATTCTTTGATGTTTTGGAGTGGTGGAAGACAAATGCTTTAGGGATCTTGCTTTGGTTTGATTTGAGTTTAATCACAATAATTAAAACTCAGTATATGAAGTTTCCAATGCTGATTGTTATGGACCTGATTAAAAGAAGCCTATCATGAATTCAGTTAATTTTAGAAGTATAAAAGAAAAGGAACTGATTCAAAGATCCACCAAGGCATAAACATAATATGCCTTGTCCTCAAGCTACAAGCTGAATTAGTCAGTAGTTGATAAGTATAAATACTTTGTTGTCCATTTGGGCTTCTTGCCACTCAATTTGCTTGGCTAAGTCAAACTTGAGATTGATTTTGCAGATTGAGCTATTGGAGCAAGAGGTGGCTGATCTGCGGCAAGCCCTTTCTGATAAGAAAGAACAGGAAGCTGCAATGCTTCAGGTTAACATTTCCTAATAATTCTATAATATCCTTCTTTCCTGATGATCGAATATTTTATTCTAATGTCTACTTTTAGAAGTTGGATCTATATTTATGCTGTGAGGAGTCCTAACTCCTAACTAATCTGTATAATGTTTATTAATGTTGCAGGTTCTGATGCGGGTAGAGCAAGAACAGAGGATAACTGAAGAAGCTCGTGTAAGTGCTGAGCAAGATGCAACTGCTCAAAGATATGCAGCAACTATACTTCAGGTTTCCTTTCTCCCCTTTTCTCTGGTTATCTTAGTCTTCAATATTGCAGGCAGCTGAAGCAGATCTGAATTTTTGTAAAATAAAAATATTGCTACGTTATTTTATGGATTGAATAAGCACCTCCTATATCTTTTTAAGTTAAATTTTTGGATAGATGAGTCTTCGCCAACCCTTCTGTAGTGAACTAGATCTTTTCAAGATGGTCATACATTGAGAGTCATTTTCTTCCCCTTATCGATGTGTATTTATTTAACGTGAAAACAATCGGTCCTCCATTGTTTGTTTTATGTCTCCTCATGGCAATTATATGGCTGTTGAAAACGGCTATTTGATAGTACCTGGAAGATTGTGCTGTTATTCTCTCTGCACCATCAACAATTATGATCCTAGGAATATAGCATTACGTTTCACTTTCCATCTTTACTTTGCATTATTACATCTATTTACAGTACAGCAATTATATGTGCAGGAAAAATATGAGAAGGCTATGGCTTCACTTTCTCAGATGGAACAAAGGGTGGTTATGGCAGAATCAATGTTGGAGGCTACCATAAATTATGAATCTGGGCAAGCTAAAGCACTGTCTTCTCCACGGTACACAAGGAAAATCATCATTGTTTTATAGTTTTTCACGTGGCTAACATCATATAATAACTGAAAATAGTCCACTCTGCTTTGCATGAATATGTGACCGAAAACTAATGCGACTCCTTTCACATGGTCCTTTTAACAAGTCCAGCCAACTGACAATGAAAACATAAAATGCAACATATGAAAATTCTTTAAAGACCCCTAAGAAAAGTTTGGCTTTCCATCTACAGAAGATCTAAATTACATCTAGCTAGCGTCTGCTAGAAATGCCCAAATGCCAACAACTCTGTCCTGGATGGTAAATTTTTCTTGTTTTATGACCTTAAGCTTTTTAACAAATAGTAGCATATGGGTGATTCTCTTTGCCATTGTCTATCAAACTTACATAGTACCATACTACCATTATGTCATGAGGGATCTAAATTTGATCAAAGATCAATGAAGCTTCCTTGCAATTAAAATATTTTCAAAGCTTTTTATGTATGTTCTGCAAATATGCATACACAGCACAACACCCTTAAAGTGGTCTTTTTTCTTTAATGGCAAATGAATCCCCTGATTAATGCTAATGTGGATCAATAGAAGGTTGCCCTCTGGGATTTATCTATATAAGCTTTTTCTGCAGACTGTGACATCCATTAATGCGCCTATGCATGATCCAAGACATATGCTCTTTTGATATTGATGATTGTGCAATGGGCTTTACCATTGTTTCTGCATGCCATGCAACCATTTTGTTCACCTAGTCACACTACGAAACTGGGATTTTGTTGCATACAAATCTTTACATCAGTCGCTTTACTTAAGCATACTGAGAATTCATGTGCATTTGAATGTATTTTGTGCATCTAAGTTGCATTGTGTTTCTGTATGTAATTTGCTTGTAGATTAGGGCACAGTCAAAGCTCCACAGCAGAAAGCCCCGGAAGAAGGATGGGTCTATTAAAATTTGGCCTTGGATGGCGTGACAAAATTAAGGCAAGTATTTGTGCTTTCGCCCTATTTTTGGTGAATATCCGTGTTAGGTTCAAAACAAGGGAAGATGAGTATAGATAAATGCTTAATATACTTGAAAGCAGTCATCAATAATTAAGAGGACAGGTTTGCCCAGAATTCCCTGGCATGTTATTAAATTGCAAAATTTTTATTTGTTCTAATTGTTTAAGTTGGTTTAAATAACAATCTCTATAGTCCACTCTGTTGGTTCATTAATTGTTCTTAAGATTTTCCTTTGGACAGTTCCTCGATAATGGATTTAAGCCATGATGTGTGTGTGTGTGTGTGTGTTTTAATTATATAAAAAAAATTCTGTGTGACAGGGGAAACCAAATGACGAGTCCGCCGACATTATGTCCAGTAATGGGGGAAAAGATCCAAGCCCTTTGCTGAAAGAAAGCTAAGACCAAGAGAAGATGTAGGGGAGAATTTTCAGAATGCCTCTAAGATGGCACTTTTTGCCCAAGAACTCGCCAAGTTCTCTTTGTAATTATGCATACATTCAGGGTAGGAGAAAGGAAGCCATATATTTGTATCAATTTCAGTTCGAAGTAATTAAAGCAATTTTTGGTCCCCCTTCTCTTCCCTTTTTTCATCATCATCTTCTTCCAGAGAACATATTGTAGAGTATGATTTATAACATTTTTTAGTACATGAGGTTCTTTTTTATTTCATTTTGTTCAAAGCTGAATGAAGAATAAACTACCTTTCCTTTTACAAGTTTATAAATATTTTGCCATTGTTTAACAGTTGTTTTATATTGACCGTCTAAACATTTCCTGCATGCACATTTATGCTTACTTTTGTGTGAGATCAGTGATTATAAGTGGTCACTTCTCTTTATTCATGTGCCTCTTTTATCTTTTGTTTGGAGTAGGATATATTTTTTGACAAGGCAATAAACTGCTTGCAAGCCTACGTTTCCATTTGCATCTCAGTGCCATGTTCTATTATCGAACTGTTTAATTTTACAGGGCTTTCATATGTTGAGGAACAAGAAATATACAACCACCAGCATTAGAAAGCCCTCGCACCTGGTATTAACAAACAATAGGGATCAACATAGGTCGTTGGGAATATGTATATGATTACAACCAACTACTCTGGTTCAAGACGTATCTGCTAATATAAAAAATACCAAATACCCGGAATGACACAAAAATTTGATATGAAGGCCCTAATGAGATGTGGCCGATGCTAAAACTCTGAGCCTTGTGATCTACATAAATTTGTATGCAATCCTTTTGAGCATTAATATTTCCTTGTCAAGCACAAGGAATCCAAGATATCAACAATCAGTAGTGGAACAATCTTAACTTAATCCCCTTGGTTTGAAACCTGTCAGATCCTGCCACTACTGAGCCTTGCTTCCTTCTTTGTTCTTCTAGGAGTGCCAGGGGCCGTCTGTGCATCTGGGTCATATTTTTGTGAAGCAAGGTAAGTCAAAGCTGTAACCACATCAGCTATAACTGGTCTCAAATTAGGCTGCTCCTGGACACACATTGCTGCAATAGCAAGAGCTTGGTACAAACCCCTTGGAGGATACTGACCTTGAAGCATTGGATCAGCCATTTGTGAGAATTTTTTTCGGTCTTTGAACAAGGGGCTTGCCTGCAGTCAAAGTCAACATGCCATCAGCTAACACAGCAGTAAGTCCTTAATTTCACTCTCTCTTTTTCCTTTTCATTTATACAGTTCTATAGTAATGAGGGCCAAGGCTTACTAAGTGGGGGAAAGAAAAATCAATTAGTAAGAACCCAAATTTGGACCAAAACCTTAGGACTTCCTTCACAAATCAATATGTTGCTTTCTGCAATAAGAAAATATTTCCTGACAAGACAAACAGTAACCTTTATATAACGTTGAGCTAGCCTCAATTATGGTCGTCACTATTATGCATTTATGTTTTAAAGCATTGTATTCTGCAATCACCAATCATATATTACATTGAAAAAAAGAGAGGAATGAATTGTTATTTTGAAATAAATGTATGGTGGAAGATTGTTTCAAAGTTCAACTGTTTATAAGCAATGCATTGACATTTTTATTATAAATCAAAGTTCACTTCAATAAAAAAAAAAAAAATGAAAGCTACCTAAAACAAATGCACATTCTAGCTATATATCATACATTTCCTGTCAAGGGCGGAACTAGAAATTCATCTTTTCTGGTGTTGGGAGGGGGGTGTGGTGGGGGGGTGGGTGGGTGGTGGGGGGGTGGGTGGGTGGATGAACGTTAAAAGAAAATGAATGAAATCTTGATAAAATATAGGGCCAAAATAAAAATGTGAAATAATAATATAAAGAACCTGAATGAAATTTATATAGAAGTGTAGGGGCTAAATCAAAGCTATGAAAGTATTAAAGAGCTAAACAATATATACATATATATTAAAAAAAAGTAAAATTTATAGGCAAACATTTAATTTTAAACACTTTTGGGGGTCCTAGGGCCTAGGCTCCTTTACTTCATAACGTAGTTCTGCCCCGGCTTCCTGTGGAAACTCAAAGCGCAAGTGATTAGGCAATAAATTATGACTTCAGGCAAATATGAAGCAATAGAGGACTATATACACATAATTGACTTACAACCCCATTGTCTCTAGCCTAAGTTGTGTGTTTGAAGCTGTTCCTCCTATTCTACCTAGCCAAATTCCTAGATTTGGTATGAAAGCCTATCAGACTACTCATGAAGCTCAATCTCAGGTTTGGACTGGAGCTGGTGAAAATGCGAGTTGGAAGGGTGGTAGATTCTACTGATTATCCCATTAAGAGGTAGCACCACATGACTCGTGTGTTGATGTTACAAAACCACATACCTGCAATTACAAAACTGCACTACTGGATTCCTATCTTTATTTATCAGGAAAACTCTATCACCAGATCATCCTCTTCAGCGAGTGACACTATTTAGGGAAATTTTACACCACTCACCATGACATTTCACTGAATGTGCTGACTCATGAAATGATATATCACACAAAGCAAACAATGATATGGGCAAAGATCCCAGGAAAAACAAACAGGATTCTTAAACTTATTTCTCAAGGACAATGTGAAAGCATCAACAAAGGCAGGGTCTCTTACCCAAGCAACAAGATTTTGCTCCCCTGTAGCTTTCGAACTGTCGATTGCTTTTCGGCCTGTAATGATTTCCAGAAGAACAACCCCAAAACTATAAACATCTGATTTGATAGTCAGCTGACCTGTCATTGCATATTCTGGGGCACAGTATCCATAGGTGCCCATGACCCTAGTGGATACATGGGTGTGATCTCCAACAGGCCCAAGTTTAGCCAAGCCAAAATCAGAGAGCTTAGGATGATAGCCCTCACCAAGCAAAATGTTGGAGCACTTTAAATCTCGATATATAACAGGGGGACTAGCTTTATCATGTAAATACTCCAATCCTTTTGCTGCACCAGCTGCTATTTTCATTCTTGTGTTCCAATCAAGTCGTTTCATGCCTGGTGAAATATCTGGAAAAGAAGCAAGTAAGCTGCCAGCCTAAAAGGAAGAAATAGGTATGAATATTAAATCACATCAAGTTAATGCAATGTATATACCATGCAAATGGTCTTCTAAAGATCCTAGAGGCATGTACTCATAAACCAGTAGCCTTTGATCTCCATCAGCACAATAACCAATTAGATTAACAAGATTAGGGTGGTGAAGTAGACTTAACATCAACACTTCAACTAGAAATTCCCTGTTCCCTTGCAAACCATTACGATTAAGTTGCTTGATAGCTACAACCTGAAACAAACACCACAAGGATTGACTTTCAGTACCTACTTGCTTCACATACATGCTTGGAGCTTCAGTTCTTTTCACAAAAAGTATTCATAATTTTATCAGTCAAAGCTCCTAGTAGAATTTTACGGTTGAAATTGACCCAAAAAGTAAAATTCAACACTTAAAAGCAAGCCACAAAATTAGAGGAGAGAACTTGGTGTGGAACTTACATAGGTTGCTTACAATTTTATCCAATATGCAATAGAAAAGTTACTATATGATCAACGTGACTAACCTGGTTAGTGCTTTCTAGACGCCCTTTGTACACCCTTCCAAATCCTCCCTCACCCAACAAAGTTTCTGCTCTAAAATTTTTAGCTGCGGTTGCCAATTCACGGAATGTAAATGTCAGTGCTGAAATGTTATCTGACCCTCCATGTTTAGAAGCATCCTTAACACTTAAAGGGGAATTGCACTCCAATTTCTCTGCAAATAAAGATATGGGGGAAAACTTTTAAGCATTAATCCATGCTCATATTGGGACTTGAAATATTACAGAAGATCTATCATCACATTCCAGAAATCACCTCCATGTGTAGTACATATGAGATGCTATAAAGAATTTTGCTACCATTTTGGTTCACTGTCTCAAGACTAATTAAGATAAGCAACAAAAGATTAAGCATGATTCAATAATCCATAGAAACATAAAGCAAGATTTCAATTACTGAAACAAGTACTTTATCCACCACTATCAGTTAACGTTTTAACCAAAAAAAACAAAAAAAAAAGGCCCTTCAATAATTCAATTCCTTGTTGTCAGTAGCATTTTTTTTAATTAATTAGTTATTCTTTCTGCAGAAGACATTCAAAACAATAATATGCAGTTCAAAATGCTCAAATTGGAAAAAAAACCTATAACTTCAACAGGGCTTCACTGCTCCCTCACATGCGATAACTCTATCTCTATGTGACAATTGAAGAAATTAAAGAATGCAATATAAATGCAGCAACTTGACCTTGGACTTGGAGAATAGAGACTTTAAGTAATGAGCATTGGCTTTCTCTCCTTTTCTTTCTTTTTTTAAGTTGTTGCTTAGGATATTCGAAACAGTTTTTTTTTTATCTATTAAAATATTAAAAGAAGAAGAAGAAGAAGAAGAAGAAGAAGAAGAGAAAGAAAGGGTGTCTTCCTAGGAATTTGAAAACTTAAGCCTTGAGCAGCAAAGAGTAATTAAGACAAAAGAAATTTGCAGAAAGAGAAGGGAGGAAAGGAAATCCCAACAATTTTTTAAAATTTAAAAAGAAAATTGTAGAAGATAATTAGAAAATGAATTAGAAGAAAGAATAATAACAAAAAGAAAGACTTAAAGGGGAACTGCTCTCCAGTTTATCTGCACACAAAGATATGGGGGGAAACAGTTCATTAATGATACAAAAAAAAAAAAAAAAAAAAAAAAAAAAAAAAAAAAAAACTTTGCAGGGTTGTTCTAGCAGTGGAATTGGATATGAAGCTCCTATCAAAGGATAATAAACCACAACTGTTGCATCTCACAAGCAAATATCAACCAGCAGCTGATCTGGATTGTTGTGATGAAGCAAAGCAAACAAAATTTTAAGCATTAATCCATGCTTAGATTGGGACTTGAAATCTTACATAAGATATATTATCATATTCCAGAAATCACCTCCATACATATATGCTCTAAAGGATTTTGTTACCGTCTTGGTTCACTGTCTCAAGACTAATTAACATAAGCAACAAAAGATTAAGCATCCTCAATAAACCATAGAAACATAAAACAAGTACATTATCCTGCACTGTGAGTTAACATTTAGCTGTTTCGAGTAAGTTTGGCAGGCAGGAACACCCCATTTCTCAAGGACATCAGGGATAGTAAAGAAGCAATTAAATACCTAGACATGTCTTAAAAAGAGAGAAATTCATTCACAACAAACCCAGAAAAGGAAACAGCAAAAGATCCTTAGTCCTAGAGTGATTACATGAAACGGGTCACACTGTTTGTGAAGAAATAGTAACCTGAAGTGGGTTTGATCTGATCAAGTTGCTTCTGGTTGATGATCATCCATTTCTTCGTCTTCTTCTTTGAGTTATTGGCTCTTGAAATACCGGAACAGGGAATCCATGCCATCCGTCCTCAATTAACACTATTTATGAAAGAAATAGAGAATGAAGAACTCAAAGGGATAGTTGTTGGTAATATATAGTGGCCATGGAAATAGATAGATAAGTTAAAACGGGGAAAGAAAAAAAGAGAGAAGCCATCAACCAACCATCTCTCTTCCTTTCCAGCTTTCTATGCTTTCGTTTCCTTTCCAGTTTCTTTCAAATTTGATGATTGGCTGAAACGGTCTTATTGGACCACCCTCTCTTAAGAAAAACGATGTCGTTTACTATCATAAGTTGATGGTTTTGGTGCGTTCGTTAATTTCCGTTGACGAGATCCAACGACTGTATCTTCTGCATCATATGATGTCAACGCGGAGTTGACTTGCGCTTTCTACAGCCCAGTGAAATTTGGCAGATTTTAAATCAAATTTCATACCATTTATAAAATGCTCTATGACTGCAAAGAGTACTAAAATTTAATATTTTGAATGTATCAAATAATTTTTTATAAAATTTTCTTAATTATTTTCAAAAAAAAAAATGTTTGTTACATCTTAATCAATTTCAAAGAGCAAGAGTTGCTTAATTAGTGAATGAAACTTGTCAAATTCTTGATTTATGATAATTGTTTATGATTTTAAATAGCATTACAAGTTATTATTTAGCATTATAGTAAAATTGATTTGATTAAAGACAAATAAGTCACAATGAAGACTTAAAATTTGTAATCGTTGAAAATATGTAAGTGTCAAATAAATTGAGTAAAAAATATATAAATGAAAATGACCATACGCTTATTGCATTTGCCTTAAGATTTTTTATTAAATATGGTGTATTTTTTATGAAGATACATTAAAAAAGATTCATGCTTTGGCCTCTCTAAATCTTTAAAAATAATAATAATATGGAGATGGAGACAAATCACATAGGTGAAAGGGATAATAGGAAGAAAGAAAGAAAGAAAGAAAGAAAGAGTCTAAAATGCCCAAATGGCACGTCCAAGAAAACGTGCAAAGCAAATGGTATGGATCAATTAACAATAAGCAAAGCATAGGTGGACTCAGAAAACTAACTTCCAACTTCAATATCTTTTACGTAAAAATCACGCACACAAATTCAAGTAAAGAAAATTCAACTTTTCCTTATACAAAGATAGATTATAATACTGAAGTCATCTTCGTAAGTTTAGCGTTAAATATATAAAACTATTGAAATTGGGTGGTAAAAACGCGGTTTGAGTATAGATCCTAAAGAAGCCAGATCCATGAATTGAGTCAAGATGAACCAGATTTGGGTAAACTCCCAGACTAGTCAAGGAGAAATAGAGCATGAGCGCAATGCTAAGAAGAGCTAGACATAAGTAGATGGTCCACCTCATGCAGTGGTGAGTGAGTAATTTCATGCTGATCTTCAAGTCCAATAAGAAAAGGGTCCTTCTATAATTCAATTCCTTCTTGTCGGTAGCATTTTTTTTTTTTTTTTAATTAGTTATTCTTTCTGCAGAAGAGATCAAAACAATAATATGCAGTTCAAAATGTTCAGGCTAATAGGAAAGAAACTATTAACATTGACAGGGGCTTCACTGCTTTCACTTACATGCAATAACTCTTATCTCTACTTGACAATTATAGTATTTAAAGCTTTGTAATGGTAAACTTGTTCAAAGTTGATAGGAAATGGAACTGCACTGCATACATATTACACATTGATTATCCAAGGCAAGTCATCACTTCATTGTTATGCTCAATTAAAAAATAATTGGAAAAAAAGAAAATTGTATTCCTAAATAATAAAGCTAAAGACAGCACAGGCAGCAATAAGAGATTAGGTCGAAGGAAGAAAGGAAAATAATCTGAATTACCAAATACAAAACTGTCTTCACCAAGAAGTGCCTGCGAGCTAGCCACAGGATTTCACAGGACAAACATGTAGAAATGCAGCTTCTCCCAATTATTTAGCTTCTGACGCATCTCAATTCTTTTCTGTTCAGACTCTAATGGTCAGAATAAACATCAAGTTGCAAATAGCCTCCTTCAACTCATGAGATCACGCCTTGCTTCTACTGGTAGGAGCCTGTGAATTGGGTTCAGATGCTGAATTTGTGCTCCTGACAGGCATCTCATGGTTATGTTTCCCCTCATACGTTGTAATAAAAGCTCCCGGATCATCTGATACTCTCTCCACATACTTGCGGACATTGCATTTTAGACCTGTGCAACGATAGTAACTTCTGCAAGATGAATAAAAATAAGATGTGAGGAAAGTTTAAGAAAATACTAAGAGAGTTTTGATAAGAGGGTAAAAATAAAATGCAGCAACTACTGATGTTTCTGAATAAACTAGCAACCTACTTAAAACTAGAAATGATCATGGAATCTAAATCAAAAGGTTGTGAATATTAGGAATACAAGTTCAAGCCTTGCCGAAATAGCCAGATTCATTTCTTCAAAGTGTTTCTTAAGAGATCAAACATACGGAGGCTTCAGTTAGACAAGTAGAGCACATTAGGTTAGAGGATAGAAAGAAAAAAAGGAGAGGAGATTAGTACAACATGACGATCTAGAAGCATTACACATTTCTGAGGATTTAATCCAAAATTGTTTAGAGTGGAGAATGCGAATCCATATAGGCGATCCCAAATTTTTGGGATAAAGGCTTAATTGAGTTGAGTTTCTTAAGAGATCCTATTAAAACTCAGTCTGGATAACAGAAGAAAATCAGAAAATATTATACATCCTCAACTAGTCCAGGAGTATCAACCTGGGATATGGATTTCCCTTCACAACTTTCTGCCCATATTTTCTCCAGCGGAAACCATCACCCACTATCTCAGTTTCAGTAGAACTTTGTACCACTAGGCAGGACTCTTGTGCTTGTACACCATCCCCTGATATGCCTGCTTCATTTGATTGATTATCATTTTTCCTGAAAGAGTATCAATAAAATCATAATGAAGATCATCATTCAAGAATTATTAATAGCATTGAACATCAACTGATGAAAGACCAAATGACTATCACTTTTCCAACAATATGGTGAATGTGGAAAACACCACAGATTTTCAAACTATCTAAAATGCTTTATCTCTTACCTCCTTTTAATTTTAGGTTCATCACCATCTCCCTCCAATCCCCTACTTCCTTCCTCACATTCCCCACTAAGCCCACAAGAGTTATCAGGAGTTGCAACACCAGCATTAATTGATCCAGTTCCAGCAGGATCATGGGATGATGGAGCTTTAGCCTGATAAGTCGAATGAAGAGGCAATCCTTTTTCATTCTGATCTTCACCTCTACATTTAGAACCTTCATTTCTTTCATTGAGATGATTATTCCATAATGGGGTACTTATGCCTTGACCATTGCCATCGGATACAATTCCTAGCCCTTCCATCCCTGATGAGTTGCGTTTAGGAGGCTGAGGCTTTGAATGGTTGTGTTCACCCTTGTAGACAATTTCTGCAATCTGTCCATCTAAAGATCTTTCGACCTTCTTTTTCACTGGACAATTTGGATGCGTGCACTTGTAGTAACTTCGCGGATACTCACTTCCCTTTACTTGCTTTTGCCCATATTTTCTCCAATTATAACCATCATATGAAGGTCGATCCCTATTAGATGCAGCAGATAAGGTTTTCAGATCCTCCTCTTGGTTCTGAGATGTTAACCTTGAGGGTTCAGTTGACTGATCTGTTTGTGCATGAGATGGAATATTATGGTGAAAATTTGATGTAATCTGGGTTGTAAAATTGTGGTTTTCTTGGTTTGTATGTTGAACTCGAGCCTCAAGCAATGGTAGCGTTTGTTGTTGATGACCAGCAACAAAATTTCCCTGGTCAGAAGAAAACTTTTTATTCTTGCATTTTTAGCGTCTCAAAAGTAGAGCAGTGATACTCTGCATATTCAACATCATATTATATACATGTATTCCAGAAGAACATGTATATATCAGGACAAGAAAGAGGAAGAGTAAGAAGAAGAAGACAAAGAAAAAGTGAAGTTACAGGAAAGAAGAACATGACTACTAACCATATTCGCCAAAAGAGAAACGGTTGTCTTTGAAACAAGTTTGGCCTGCGGTTTATATATCACAGTAGGTTTACTGTCTGATTTTGAAACTTTATCATATGAATTGCAAAGTGCAGTTCCAGAGAGATCAGCCTGACATTATCAAAAAAAAAAAAAAAAAAATTTGTAAAGTTAAGAGAGAAGTTTTCTTGAAGGGGAAGGACGACTCGGAGTGACTAAGTGGTCACCTGGGAAGAAATCGATGCAGCTGGAGCACGATTCACCATTGGCTTGAACCTCACTGTCTTTGGTCTAATAGCAGCAACTGTGGTTTCTGAACATACATTAGGGGGTGAAACACTAATGGCACCTGCAAGGAGTTCTGAGAAAGTCCTAAAATTGGAGCAAGTAGGCCTGGAAGCTACTGGTTTGGCTATAACTACCCTTTCTGCTTCCTTGATTTCCATTTTCAAAGAATATCCGGAATGCCAATTTCACATTTTATTGGTGAATCATATGCCAATTGAACATGAAGGAAAGCTCGGAACTCCAATGTTATTGGCCCCTAATTCCCAATTTAACTGAATGCTAAAATATTCTAAGCAAGCTGTGGAGAAGGAAAACTTGGCAGTGACAGATAATATGTAGACGCTTAGGCATTGCTCTTCTTCAAGTCGGGTCCAACAGTGCAAGGATCAAAGTTAACTTCTTTGAATCTGCACCACGCATGGATTATGTTGATGATTAATACAAAACCGAAGATTAAATTAACAAGAAGAAATAAAAGTACTACTCCAAAAAGAACATTATCATGCCACTTGCAGCAGCAGGCATTTGTTGGTAACAAATTAACTTCTTACTTTTAAAATAAACTATTGCATTGGATCATACTCAAAATTGCAGAATCTTTTCATGCTCCACTGCCAATAAAAACTTTTAAAGTGCAGATTTTTCTTTAAAAGTAAATACTGTTAGGAGATAGGAGAAAGAAATCAAAGAAGGTAAGATGATAAGCAATACCAATTTTGCAAAATATTTTGCTACCAATATAAGAAGAACTGCAGGGCAGTTGTGAGGTCACTGGCTTTGGAAAAGAATGGAAAAAGAAATGAATCAAAGAAGAATTGAGTAATTAAGTTCTCTAACTACACATACTAAAACTCACCTAAAAGCATGTGAAATTGAAGGGATCCCCAGAAAAATTCCTGTTCTCTCAACTTAAAATTACAGTAGCTAATGAGGTCTTTTTTTTATTTTTTTATTTTATCAAAGCTAATGAGGTCTAATATCTGTAAGAAGTGAAGAAAACAAATAGCCAATTGAGCAAACAATCTTATTGAAGGACAGACAGTTGAAACATCTTCTTGATTTCCAACCAAATACAAATAACAGTAAAGGAACCATTTCCAGTATCCACTTTTTCCTTTCTTAACAATCTTTACTCTTTAAAGTCTTAACTACTACCACCAACAGAAAACATAATTTCAAGAACTTACTATACCTACACATCATTGCTATGACTATGAGCAATTGCAGACAAATATCCAACCAACAATCATAAACCTCGGATAAAAGTCTGCAATAACTTCAAGTATTGCTACATTAGAGAAAAAGTAGCAGTTCCCAACTTCACTCACTCCTAGCACAAAATGATGTGCATCTGCCTCCTACCCTTTGGTAAACAAAAACTTCCAACTGCAATTACTAGTTTACAGTTAATACATCAAGATTTTCTGGAAGGTTATAGTACATGATAGAGTTCCTTCTGATATTCTTATACCAGAATCATGCAGCTTCTTGAGATAACAAAGTTGTTGAGCAGTGGATGAACATGAATAGGAAACATAAAGAACTGAAAATTTTGGTTTAATGCTTAAGTTCCCCAGCAAAGAAATTAAAAACCTTCATCTTATATGGGATCATTTTTAATCTCATAAATTCCCCAGTTAACTAAAGTTCTGACCCAGATTTTAATTTTTATTTCAGATAGTTAGGATTCTTAAACAAAAATTAGCAAAAATTACACCAATATCGTAGTAAGTTAGTGGAAGAATTGAAAAATCAACAAGGTTTGTAAAAATAAAGAAATTTTGTTAGAATTTGGAAGGTTGATAGAAAAGATTTAAACCCTAGAAATACTTAATAAAAAGAGAAGATGGAAAAAAAGAGGATAAATGTATTAAGAAATCATATGGTTGGACAAGATTTCATTTAGAATCTCTATGTGAGTTGATAAAACATTGAACATAAACCTGCATTGCAGAAGCAGCAACTCAATAAGAAATATAGAATTAAGAAATCAAAGAAGGTGACATAAATGCAGCAACTTGACCTTGGGGAACAGAGACTTTAACTCATGAATGTAATACAATTATGTAAGTAATGAGCATTGGCTTTGTCTTCTTTTCTAAGTTCTTGCATAGGATACTTGAAACAGATTTCTTTATATATTAAAAAAAATAAAAATACATAGAGAAAAAAGGGAGTTTTCCTAGAAAGTTGAATGCTTCAGCCTTCAGCAGCAAATAGTAATTTAGACAGAAGAAATTTTGCAGTAAGAGGAGGGAGGAAAGAAAATCCCAACAATTTTTTTTTTTAATTTAAAAAAGAAAATTGTAGAAGATAATTATAAAATGAAATGGAAGAAAGACTGGTAACAAAAAAGAAGGTTGGGTTGGCTGGCGTAGGAAAGAAAAAGAAAGACAGCTGCAGTGAAGCGAAGGGTACGGCCAATTAACTCTCTCTCTCTCTCTCTCTCTCTCTCTCTCTCTCTCTGTCTGTGCACTGCACACATAAATAAATAAATAAGAAAATAGGAAAAGTTGTGATTAGAAATAAAAAATTATTTTATCATTTTGATATTAATTTAAATTAAAGTTTATTACTTTTTAACTAATAAATTAATTTAAAAAAACTTTTTTTACTAATATTTAAGACGAATCTAACAATATGCTTCCCACATTATTTCATATTAAAAAAATTACTTTCTTTTTTTGAGTTCTACAAAGTGAAAGTAAGGGAAAAAAAAGAAAAAAAAAACCCTAAAATGAGGTAAGAAAATTTCAAAATGGAAAAGGTAAGCAAGCAAGAAACATGAGCAAAGTATAAATGAAAGAAGCAAATAGTATTAGATGAGTGAGGGACTTGGAAATGGTAATTTTATGACAAAGGAAAGCCGCCTTGTCTCATTATCTACTCTAGCTTTTGAAACATTAGGCTATACCTACCTTTTCACATTATTAAAATAAAGACTTGGATTTCCACTTGCTTCTTTTTTATATAATACAACAAAATTAGGGTATTAACTAAGATTAGTGACATTCAATGTTTCTAACTTCAAAACACATTACATCTTCTTTGACAAGTTCAAATATAAAGTGGGTATTCATCATCAATTAAAAAAGAAAACTATAGCCTATCTAGGCAAGCTTTTTCATATATATGTGTGTCACAGAAGAGCTACTATATGCAAGATTTTTCTTAATTTATTGCATAATTCTCTTCATTATTTAAAATAAACTATATCTTAACATACCATTTGCTATAATATTTGTGAGTAAACTATGTAGAAGATTATAATATTTGTGGTAAAATCTTGGAAATTGTTTTAATTATGATAAATACTTGTATAAAAAAACATAAAATAATGAAGAAGAAGAAAAAAAGAACGAGGGATTAGTGGAGAAGTGAGGATTGGAATGTTAGTTGGGGCAGATGAGGACACGTGTGACGGTGACCCAGCCAAAGTCCAAACCTCCAAACTGAAATTCTACGGCAAAGACTGGTAGTTGTATCATGCCCCGCACGTGCCAAATCATCCCTCAGGTTTACTTGCCATTGCTATATCTAAGGATTTTTTTTTTTTTTTTGTCATTATAAAGTGTATCTGAACTATTAGTCAATCAAAATAATTACTTTCTGAATTCTCGTAATAGCCTGAAAATCATAAAAGACAGATAGCGAGCTATAAAATAATGAGTTAAACGGTATACTTATAATCCCTAATCTTGAACCTGGGATCTCTCCTAAACTCATCTTATCATTAACCATTAGGCCAATGAATCATTAATATCTAAAGAATTCAAGGAGTAAGAATCAAATGGTAATATGCTTCTAATTGAATCAGATAGTAATATGATTCTGATGATTAGATGAAGTTAGATTAGATGTATTTATGCTGAAATTTAAATTTAAAAAAAAATTATAATTTTAAAAGTAATTTTAATATTATTAAATTAAAAGTAATTACTTTATTATTTAATATATATATATATATATTCATCCAATCACTCTTAAGTCTCCAACGATAAATATTTAAAATCTACATATGAAAATATTGCAATTTCTAATTCTCTTACAATGATTCATTTTCGATGTAACACCCATAATTTTTAAATTAATTATTTTATGGAAAGATATTAATATTTTATTTTATTTTATTTAAATTTTAGGAAATTATTTGAAATTTTTTGAATTTTTGAAATCGAGTTCGATTTTTCAAAAATATAGAACTTTGATGATTTTTTAAAATTTATTTAAAGACCACGTGGTAAAACTAAAAATATATTTAAACTCTACGAATTTTTCTGAGTTTTATGAAATTTTTTTCGAAATTTTTGGCATCGTTTTTTGTCCCAAGGCATAGTAAAAATTCAATTTTGGATATCTTGAATAGAACCGCTTGAATCGAACCGGACCGGTAGAATCAGACCGGCCCATTTTCTTTTATCTCTTCTTCTTCGCGCGCCCTCGACACTCTCCCTCTCTCTCGTGTTTTCTCTCTCCTCCCTTCCCCTCTAACTGACCAGCCACAGCCTCAGCCTCCCCAGCTTGCCGGCGCACCTCTAGCGCCCTTCCCCCTCGCCGGCCACCGCCTGAAGAGCCGGAAAAATGCTCCCAAAGACGCTTACGCACGCAGCACGCCGTTTCGTCTTCTCGGGCCGATTCCGGCCAATCTGGCCACCAATCGGACCGGGTCTTGTCCCAAAACACTTCTACACCTCGAGAGCTTTTCATAAACACCAAAAATACTAAAATCCATCGGGCGGTTTGCTCAATTTTTGTCTGGAAAGTTTTAGCCCATTTTGACTTTCGGGATAGATATTTCAAAAACCGTAAACCCCACCAAAAATATGAGGGTACCGGAGTGCTCCACTCGTCAAGAGCTTCGCGACAATACCCATTTCAAAATTTTCCAACACCATTTTTCAGTGGGTCCCGCGAGATTTCACAGTATTTTTTCGAGTATTAAATGAGTTTAGAAAATTTCATAAAAATTATATACCTTTAATTCACTGAAATTCAATAGTATAAATTTAACTTATACTATATATCCAATAACCTAAATTTGGTTTCAAGTAATGCTATAGACTTTGCAATCTTATTGCAAACCAAACCTATTTAATTAATCAATTTGTAACACCCCTGATTTTTTATATATTATTATTGGGCTTCGTGTAGGTATCCTCAATTCGCGGAAATTCGACAGTTAATGGGATGCGTGAATTTCCGGCGAACAGACCGACTACGGAAAAGTCTCCGGGTGGATCGAGGTTTTGGCTACCCCACCATTGTCAGGCATCCCGAGCGCGTTCCCGAAGTCGGAATCGGCAAAGGTAAACCCGAACCTTTCTTTTTCGTAATTTTCTAGTGCTTAAATAGGATTGAAAATCCATAAAATATTCGTGGTAGCTTAGAAAATTACGATTCTTTTTGCAATAGCTTAGTAATATTTCTAAGGACCGCGGGGCAGAGTTTTATAATTTTTAGAGCTTATTTGTGCAGTTTTTGCAAAAATGATCAATTATAAGGACTAAATTGAAATTTTACATATTGTGATGAATGATTGATTTGATGGGCCCAGGAGGGGCTGTGTGATGTGATTGAGTTGTGGATATATGGATTGTGGATATAGAAGTGTGTTTTGAGCCCTTTTGCAGGTTGGGTAGGTCCTAGGTATAGGGGAGACTCTGCCGGATTTTCGGCACGACTTAGGACGTATTGGTCTTTTTCTTTGTTTGTATTGAGTCAAATTTATTAAATGATTGTAATAAAAATTGTCAGGTGAGCCGGGACAGCCTTCTTCCTCCGCCCAGCCGCCTCAGTGACCACCGTCAAGTCTGTGAGTAGAATATTAATTTTAATTGTAATTTCGATATTATTATATGTTCAAGCATGCCCATGCATCACTTATATGCATATATTTATGTAGTTAAACTCTAGGCACGATTTATGTTGCATTCATAACTGTTGATGTGCCATGGATGTTGTTGTGGTAATTTGGAGCAGTGTGCGTGCGTTGGCGTGCGTGTGATGTGGTGTGGACTATGGATAGGACGGGGCAGTCACGGCTTGAGTAATTCGCTGGGACCCGATCCTTCGAGGGGTAGTCACGGCTTGAGTAATTCGCTGGGACCCTCGATTTGGTTATTAAGTGGAAGTCCGAGCTTGAGTAATTCGCTGGCACCAGGTTGGATTTAAGAGAGCTGTATAGGGGATCAGCTCCCATATGTTATGATTGATACTACAGGGTGTGTGAGTGCTCCAAATTACCTTTTTGATGTTATGATGTGAAAATGTTGTTTATGTTGCATTTCACTCTACAGGGTGCATTAGTTCAGATAGTTATAGAGATTATAGTTAAGATTGATATTTTACTCTCTGAGTCGAACGCTCACTCCTGTTCAAAAATTTTTACAGGCCGCAGGAGGATATTTTATTCTGGGTTAACCTGCTTTTATACTTCGCAGGTTGTTTATCGATATTTGTGTAATTTTATTTACTCCTAGAATTTCCGCATGTGTTAGCAGTAATTATTTGAATTTGGTCTGTAATATTATTATCATGTTGGACCTGTAAACTTAATATTTTAAGTCTGTTTTGATGGATTGGATGAGGGAGCTGAGCTCCCATTTATTATTATGTTGATGAGTATGTGGAGGGTGAGCTGAGCTCCCCAATGGATTGTTTATTGTGTTTACAGGTCGGGTGAGTCAAAAACTCCCCGTTGGTAAGTCCATTTTATGGCCGGACTCTGTCCGTTTGTTTTCTTGAATTTGGGCCCAATGGGCCTTAGAGTTGGGTTAATGAACAGTTAGGCTTACTACGGGCCTCGGGGGCTTTAGGCTGGCCCAGGTCCTAGTGCCGGTCCGGCCCATAGGTTGGGTCGTGACAAATGTGGTATCAGAGCTTAGGCTCCAGATTCATAGGGAAAAATTATCTAAGTGTTGGGAAGAGTCTACTAGGAGTCACATGCGGAGTATAGGATTCTGTTTCGTCTTTTCCTGTAATTCTTTGTTTCTAGATTCTACGTTATACCTCGGGAAATATAAGATTACCTCAGTTAGTGTCTTGATTTTCGTGGAGTACACAGAAATGTGAAATAGAGTTAGTAGACATGTGAGATCTATCATGAGGATACGTACTCCAAGAAATGTTATATTTTTGTCAGTATGGGTTTAAATGGTGTGCCCATTTCCTGTAAGACACGAGTACATAAAAGTGAGTCTTAAAAGTACAGTTGCCCTAGATAAGGATGAGGATACCACTACTGGCAGTCATCAGTAGATGACCCAGTCAGAATAAGTTTGTGATAATAGAAGATTCAAGAGAGATAAGAAATTAGGAGACCTAGTCTGTCAGGACGTATCGTAGTAACTATACAATATTCTCGATGTCTGCTCTGTAAGCTGCAGATTACAGTACCGACATGAGATTATTGTGTAGAGCTGCGTGCATCCCATGGTGCTCCATAATGAGGGTGTTTGAGATGGCTTCTGTTTTGCATACGATTATGCGAACGAGTTCTATATTTGCAGAGGAGTTGGGAACTCTGGCTAAGAGTTTAGAGTTAGAATATTGAAAGGTCACGTTAGGTGATAACTAGAGTCGATGACTCGATTACTGACAAAGATGAGCTAGAGTTTCATCAAGAGTTGCCATCAGACCAGAGGTTTCGGACTAGTTGCAAAGTAAAGGTGACACTTATAGAGTGAGAATAGTATACCTTGTGTGTATCAGTATGGAATAAAGTACAACTCTACTACCTAGAGAAGGTCGAAACTATGAATTGATGATTTATAGAGCTATGATATGATAAAAGAGTCATTAACTTGACATGGTTCTGGCAAGGTGGTAGATGTAGTACCTTTGTTGCAGCAAGTTAGGATATAGTCCTATCTTTTCAGAATGGATCGAAGGTTATTACTGATAATGATGACTTATGGAATAGTGTCCCAGATGGGAATGTAGAGTGTGGTAGAGAGTAGATGGCTCGGGTATCCAGGAGAGGATACAAGTTACATTATAGGAATCATATATAATCAGATCACGATGGATGTAAATCCTTTGAATTGGATGACGGGTTTGGGTGCCCGAAATCTTAAGTTTTGGAATTGAGTAAACATGGAAAATAATAATAATAATAATAATAAAAATAATAATAAATAAAATTACTGCAGAATCAGTTCTCGAGGTAGTAAGGGTATTATGTAAGTTAAAGGATAAGAATAGAGATCATACAATAAAAGTATGACTGTAATTTCTCGAGTTCCTTTCTAATTTCAAATTATTCATAACAATAGTATAATCTAATTATAATAGTGTTAAGAGTAATAAATTAGCGAAGATAAATCATAGAAGGCCAATGGATAAAGAAAGTGCAGAATGAAAGTTTGGGCAATTGATTGCAGATGCAATATAATCTAAATGCTAGTGGAAGTACTAGCTAGAGTGGTCAAAGGACCAAATCTGAGTAGCACAGACATATGATAACGCGATAGAGACTCTGAAAGATATAGTTAGCAAGTACAGCTATTATGTTAGGAAGAAGAATGGAACCAGGGATAGAATAGTCAAGTTCTATTTTGGGTAAGACAAAGGAAATAAATGAAAGGACAACCTAAAGAGCGCATAATAAAAGGAACAAAGTTAAGATATAGGATAGGCTAAGTGTTATTCTTGGCAAGGAGAATGACAAGGATGGAAAACCCAAAATGGGATCACATTAGTGAGAAAAGTGATGGAGGTATGGAATACAATAATAATGAGTAAATGTTAGAAGGTGTGCGATGGTATTGCGGACTACCTAAATAGGTAGAGAAAGAGAAGTTAGTAAGCAGTAAGTTGAATAAAAGTCAGTCTAAGGGATCAAATTAATGACCCTAGATAAGGGTGGAATTAGTGTTGGAAGAATTTATTAGTGAGAGAAATCTTTCAGGAATCAACAAAAGTTAAGGGCACAATAAAAATGATGATAGATATGAATCATAGGTCGAGTATAAGTAAAGTTAATAAATTATAAAATATTATGTCAAGAAGGAAAATGGTAGTAGAAAGGGTTTATGCAGATGATAACTTATAGGTAGAGCATAATTGTTTTAGGAGATGATGAAATTTGGAGATAAAGACCAAGAAACTTAGGTGAAACGTTATAATATGACAATCGGGTGTAGTTGAATATAAGAGGATATTTTCTTTCTTTTCAAGTTTAGCTTGTGCTTTTGGTTCTAGAAGGTTATATAAGGAACAAAAACTGAGTCAAGGAGACCTAGTTATTGAGAGTTTAGTAGGCACAAATTCATACATAATTTCCTGATATGAGAATGACAGTAAGTGCATACCTAGTATTAAGTATGAAAGGACGAACAGAGTAATGACAGGAGTTAAATTGAGTTAGCTACTAAGGCTTGCAACTGTTTTAAACTATGAGTTGGAGGAAGTACTACTTATGGTTGAGATTCAATAGATGAAATTGTTGCTGATGGGTAATTTGAGGTTGAAGTTTAGAAAGCTATGGGCAGTATATATGATTATATTAAGGAGAATGAACACGTGAAGTATCTTGTTTGGAATTAAGGCATGACACATATTTCCTACAGCCTTGTTAGTTCAGATGGAACTTATAGTTTATGTGGCTCATATTAATCCAGATAAGCAATTTCCTACTAAGGTGATAGGGAATGATAATGTTACGATAGTTAAGTTGGAAAAAGGGGATACAAGAAAAAAAATTTTCTATGGGTAATTATAAGTGTTACATAAGGTGAAGAATGTCTTTGGTAGGAGTAAATCATAGGGTTAGAATTCTTGAAGTAATGAAACTAGTATTCAAGATAAGACTAAGAAATAAAAAGAAAGTTAAAGTTGATGATGGGATAGACATCTTTGAAGGAAAAGGTGTAAGGATGAGATAGGACTAAAATTAAGGAATAAGTACAGCAGGTTGAAATGATACCAATAATACCAAAAATAGGAAAAGGGAAGTGGATAAGATGCAAAGGATAGGAAGAGAGCTCGATAGAGTCAGTTATAATGATGAGGATAAGGAGTGTCTAACCACCTTTGTGTTAACACTACCTATGAGCGGTGAAGGATACAGGTGTCTTTGTGATGCCTCTAGAGTTGGCCTAGGGTGTGTTTTGATGCAGAATGGAAAAGTAGTGGCTTATGCTTCAAGGCAGCTGAAGAGGCATGAGCAGAACTATCCCACCCATGATTTGGAAATGGCGGCTGTAGTCTTTGCACTAAAAATCTTGAGACACTACCTGTATGGTGAAGTGTGCGAGATATACACCGACCATAAGAGTTTGAAGTACATTTTCCAACAGAGGGATTTAAACTTGAGACAGAGGAGATGGATGGAGCTTCTGGAAGACTATGATTGCCCCATCCAGTACCACCCTGGGAAGGCCAATGTAGTAGCAGATGCTTTAAGCAGAAAATCTTCCGCGCTTGGCGCACATTTCACAGAGAAGAGACCGTTGATTCAGGAGGTAAATGTGTTGATGTATAAAGGTTTAATCCTAGATATTTCAGATTAGTTGGTATTGTTTGCTCACTTTTGGTGAGGCGGACTTGAGGGACAGAGTTAGAGTTTCCCAGCACAGAGACCAACAATTGATGAAGATTATAGAAAGAGTACAGCAAGGTGAAGGTGGTGAGTTTGGATTTGCCAATGATGGCGCCCTAGTGCAAAGTTCTAGGATATGTGTGCCCAATGTGGACAACCTCAGGAATGAAATCATGCGAGAGGCACACTATACACTGTACAGTGTCCACCCAGGTTCCACCAAGATGTACCATGATGTGAAAGATAGCTATTGGTGGAATGGCATGAAGAGAGACATAGCGGACTTTGTGTCCAAGTGCTTGACTTGTCAGAAGGTGAAGTTTGAACACCAGAGACCGTCAGGGAAGCTGCAAGAGCTCCCTATCCCAGAATGGAAGTGGGAAATGATCACTATGGATTTTGTGGTAGGTTGCCTCGTACCACGCGAGGATATGATTCGATATGGGTAATTGTAGACCGCTTGACCAAATCAGCTCACTTCTTACCTGTGAAGACTACATATTCTGTGGCACAGTATGCCCGGCTCTATATTCGAGAAATAGTCAGATTGCATGGAGTTCCGGCTTCCATAATATCTGACAGAGGGCCCCAGTTCACTTCTCGGTTTTGGAGAAAGTTGCAGGAGGCACTTGGCACACAATTGAACTTGATCTGACTTTCCACCTCGCATGCACGGACAGTCCGAAAGGACGATCCAAACACTGGAAGACATGCTTCGCATGAGTGTCTTGGATTTTGGAGGTCAATGGGATGAGCAGCTAGCTTTGGTGGAGTTTGCCTACAACAACAGTTATCACTCCAGCATAGGGATGGCACCCTATGAGGCACTATATGGAAGAAAGTGTAGGTCTCCTCTGTGTTGGACAGAAATGGGGGAAGCAAGGGTGCATGATGTAGACCTAGTGCAGTACACTTCAGAGATAGTTCCTTTAATCAGGGAACGATCAAAACAACTTTTCAAGAGGCGAAAAGTTATGCGGACCCATCGAGAGATGTGGAGTTTGCAGTGGACGACTATGTATTCCTGAAGGTTTCTCCAATGAAGGGAGTCATGAGATTTGGAAAGAAGGGCAAGTTGGCACCTCGGTATATTGGACCTTTTGAGGTTACTGATAGAGTTGGAGCAGTTGCCTACCGGTTGGAGCTACCACCCAACCTCTCTCACGTTCATCCCGTGTTTCACATCTCCATGTTCAGGAAATACATTCCCGATCCTTCTCATGTACTGCAGCCGGATGTTATAGAGCTAAAAGAGAACTTGACATTTGAGGAGCAGCCTGTAGCCATAGTGGACTACCAAGTGAGACAACTGAGATCAAAACAGATCCCTATGGTTAAGGTTTTGTGGAGGAGTCAGTCAGTGGAAGAGTGCACCTGGGAGTTAGAACGGGACATGCGTAGCAAGTACCCTTTATCTGCTCAATGTATAATCATGTGCTTTATTCGCTTGTGTAAAATTCGATGACGAATTTTCTGTCAGGGGGGAAGAATGTAAAACACCTGATTTTTTTATATCTTATTATTGGGCTTCGTGTAGGTATCCTCAATTCGCGGAAATTCGACAGTTGTCCGGATCTGTGAATTTCAGTCCTGACAGACCAGCTACCGGAAAAGTCTCCGAATTGGATCGAGGTTTTGGCTACCCCACCATTGTCAGGCATCCCGAGCGCGTTCCAGAAGTCGGAATCGGCAAAGGTAAACCCGAACCTTGCTTTTTCGTAATTTTCTAGTGCTTAAATAGGATTGAAAATCCATAATATATTCGTGTTAGCTTAGAAAATTACGATTCTTTTTTCAATAGCTTAGTAATATTTCTAAGGACATGGGCGAGTTTTATAATTTTTAGAGCTTATTTGAGCAGCTTTTGCAAAAATGATCAATTATAAGGACTAAATTGAAATTTTACATATTGTGATGAATGATTGATTTGATGGGCCCGGGAGGGCTGTGTGATGTGATTGAGTTGTGGATATATGGATTGTGGATATAGAAGTGTGTTTTGAGCCCTTTTGCAAGTTGGGTAGGTCCTAGGTATAGGGAGACTCGCCGGATTTTGCACGACTTAGGGCGTATTGGTCTTTTTCTTTTTTTGTATTGAGTAAGATTTATTAAATGATTTTAATAAAATTGTCGTGGTGAGCCGATGACCTTTCTTCCTCCGCCCAGCCTCGGTGACCACCATCAAGTCTGTGAGTAAAATATTAATTTTAATTGTAATTTCGATATTATTATATGTTCAGCATGCCCATGCATCACTTATATGCATATATTTATGTAGTTAAACTCTAGGCACGATTTATGTTGCATTCATAACTGTTGATGTGCCATGGATGTTGTTGTGGTAATTTGGAGCAGTGTGCGTGCGTTGGCGTGCGTGTGATGTGGTGTGGACTATGGATAGGACGGGGCAGTCACGGCTTGAGTAATTCGCTGGGACCCGATCCTTCGAGGGGTAGTCACGGCTTGAGTAATTCGCTGGGACCCTCGATTTGGTTATTAAGTGGAAGTCCGAGCTTGAGTAATTACGGCACGGGTTGGATTTAAGAGAGCTGTATAGGGGATCAGCTCCCATATGTTATGATTGATACTACAGGGTGTGTGAGTGCTCCAAATTACCTTTTTGATGTTATGATGTGAAAATGTTGTTTATGTTGCATTTCACTCTACAGGGTGCATTAGTTCAGATAGTTATAGAGATTATAGTTAAGATTGATATTTTACTCTCTGAGTCGAACGCTCACTCCTGTTCAAAAATTTTTACAGGCCACAGGAGGATATTTTATTCTGGGTTAACCTGCTTTTATACTTCGCAGAATGTTTATCTAAATTTTTGTAATTTTATTTACTCCTAGAATTTTCGCATGTGTTAGCAGTAATTATTTGAATTTGGTCTGTAATATTATTATCATGTTGGACCTGTAAACTTAATATTTTAAGTCTGTTTTGATGGATTGGATGAGGGAGCTGAGCTCCCATTTATTATTATGTTGATGAGTATGTGGAGGGTGAGCTGAGCTCCCCAATGGATTGTTTATTGTGTTTACAGGTCGGGTGAGTCAAAAACTCCTCGTTGGTAAGTCCATTTTATGGCCGGACTCTGTTCGTTTGTTTTCTTGAATTTGGGCCCAATGGGCCTTAGAGTTGGGTTAATGAACAGTTAGGCTTACTACGGGCCTCGGGGGCTTTAGGCTGGCCCAGGTCCTAGTGCCGGTCCGGCCCATAGGTTGGGTCGTGACACAATTAAACTCTTTAATTAATCAATTAAATCATATTTTACTTGGTAATTATCTTGTGTATGTGTGTGACTCACTAGGCTCATCACTAATTGGCAATGAGATATGATATTAACTCTTAATATCATCAGAACTCTTTCTTACCATATAAATAATTTCTCTAAATCATTTTAGGCATCTCATAGACTGTGGTTGACACCTAGTATAGCGTACCATTGCCACCCAATCAGTAACAAGGAATACCTTAAATGAACCTTTAATCATATATTACCATGTACTAGAACATCTCTGTTATAAAATCCCAATTTGAGCTAGAGTCATGGTTTATGTCAAACCCCATTTGCTATGAATATTATATTCTCTTTTAATTCCAGTTCTTGATTAATTAGATTTTCTTATCAGAAACTCTTTTCTGATTAAATCTGTCTGTCCTTACCAGGAACTTAAAATATCAAGAACAATTAAATGAATATAGGACTTTATCCCTATTTACTTAGGGTAACAGATTCTATCTTGATCAACACCTACCTCCATATATAACTAGTAGGAGCCAACACATGCCCATATACCCATACACAATTCAAGTATGAAAGCATTATCAAACTCAAACCACCTATATACAAGATAACTGTGTTATCTCAGGTCTAAAGATTATATTCACTGATATGATATATGACAATGCATTGATAAGAGTAAACTCCATGTGCTTGTCATATACGTCACTGGTTCAGCCTACTTATCATGTATAAGTGCCTATCATGTTTGTTATATGGCATGAGGCTCATCATTTCATCTTATTTATATCTCATATAAATACCTTGGGAACAAACATGATTACAATCTTTCTGGATAAGTCATGTCCTTATTGTAAAGTATCCTCGATTATGAACCAATTTATAATACTTTGTGCTATAAATAATATCACTCATATTCTTAATAACTTAAGAATAGAATTTCTAATAAAATATCAATGGACCTTTTCTATTACACATAAATACATTATGTAAATGGAAAAGTGAAATTGCCTTTTATTAATAAAATATGTACAAGATACATACTAAATGTTATGTTCTATGGCATACTACTAACAATCTCTCATTAGTACTAGAGTCATTCATTACAATATCTTAGACCCATCTTCTTAATATGTCTATCTAACTGAGCTTGTGACATAGGCTTCGTAAATGGATCAACTGGATTTTCAGCTGATGTTATTTTCTGCATGGCTACATCGCCTCGCCCAACTATTTCTCTGATAATGTGGTAGCGCCTTTCAATGTGTTTGGAATTTTGGTGAGACCGGGGTTCCTTAGCCTGTATGACCACTCCATTGTTGTCACAATAGAGTGGAACTGCTGACTCAATGGAAGGAACTACTGTAAGTTCTGTAATGAACTTATTTATCCAAACAGCTTCTTTTGCAGCATCTGATACAGCAATATACTCAGCCTCTATAGTAGAATCAGCAATCGTACTCTATTTGGAACTCTTCAAACTGACTGCACCTCCATTACAAATGAACACAAACCCAGAGGTAGACTTTCTATCATTGATATCTAATTGAAAATTAGAATCAGTATAACCATCCAATTATAAGTCACCACCTCCATAAATCAAGAATAAATCCTTAGTTCTTCTCAAGTACTTAAGGATATTCTTGACAGCTATCTAGTATTCCAAACCTGAATTGGATTGAAACCTGCTAGTAAAACTAACAGCATGTGCGATATTCGGCTTAGTACATATCATTGCATACATCAAACTCCCAATAGCCAAAGCATATGGAATCCTGGCCATTTTATCTCTTTCTTCAGGTGTCTTTGGAGACATCTCTTTAGAAAGGTGGATATCATATCTCACTGATAACAATCCTCTCTTGGAATCAAACATGTTAAACCTCTTTAATACCTTTTCAAGTATAGACTTTGGGATAAACCAATTATTCTTTTCGCTCTATCTGTATAGATGCAAATTTCAAGAATATAGGTTGCTTCCCTAAGTCTTTCATGGAGAATGTATTTGACAACCATACCTTTATTGTCACACCCCGGCTTAGCGGGCCCCAGCTCAAGCCCCTCTATGGGTGGCCATCTTGCCGGCGTACCCCTCTAGAGGCCGGCGATGCGACTCAAATCGGTACTGTCCGCTTTGGTGGAGTTCAATCCCTTCGCCCTGTAGAGCTAGGATTCGAACCCATATCACCTCACCTGACGGTTTCGCCTCTTACCAATTGGAGCTGCATCGCGCTTTGGTGGAGTTCAATCCCTTCGCCCTGCAGAGCTAGGATTCGAACCCATATCACCTCACGGATTTGCTTCGCCTCTTACCAATTGAGCTGCAGCTCAATTGGTAAGAGGCGAAGCAAATCCGTGAGGTGATATGGGTTCGAATCCTAGCTCTGCAGGGCGAAGGGATTGAACTCCACCAAAGCGGACAGTACCGATTTGAGTCGCATCGCCGGCCTCTAGAGGGGTACGCCGGCAAGATGGCCACCCATAGAGGAGCTTGAGCTGCGGCCCGCTAAGCCGGGGTGTGACATTTATAGCTGTCAACATACCTATGTCATTACCTATCAACAGAATATTATCCACATATAAGACAAGGAAAGTGATAGCACTATCACTAACCTTCTTATATACATATAGCTCATCCACATTTTTGATAAAACCAAATGACTTAATGGCTTTATCAAAATGGATGTTCCAACTCCTCGAAACTTGTTTCAACTCATAAATGGATCGCTTTAGCTCGCATACCTTAGAACTATCTTGGGATTCAAAGCTCCTATGTTGTTCCATGAAAATGTTTTCTTCAATGTATCCATTGAGAAAAGTTATTTTGACATCCATCTGCCAAATCTCATAATCATAGTATGCAGCTATTGCTAATAGAATCCTAATTGATTTAAGCATGACAACAGGAGATAAAGTCTCCTCATAGTCGATTCCTTGCCTTTGGCGAAACCCTTTCGCTACTAGCCTTGCTTTATAGGTCTCTACCTTTCATCAGAACCAATTTTCTTCTTGAAAACCCATTTATTCCCTATAGGCACAGTACCTTCAGGTGGGTCAACAAGATCCCAAACTTGATTCTTATACATGGAATCAATTTCAGATTTCATAGCTTCAATCCATTTTGAAGAGTCTATATCTGATATAGCTTCTTCATAGGTAAGTGGATCATCTCCATGATCTACTTCTTCATGAGTAAACAACTCTTTTTCATCTTCATGAAGGAAACCATATCTCACTAGTGGGTGAGATATACTGGTCGATCTGCGAGGAATTACTATAGATATTTCATCAATAGGTATAGGTTGACTAAATGGATCTATATCCATTTGATCTGTTGGTTGGTCAGAATTCTCCAATTCTAACTATATTTGCCTTCCTTTGCCTCCTTCTTCAATAAACTGTTGTTTAAGAAAAATGGCATCTCTGTTTACCACAACTTTTTGTGATGTAGGCAAATAAAAATAATATCCAAAACTCTCTTTTGGATATCCAATAAATCGACCCTTTTCTGATCTGGTTTCCAATTTATCGATGTTCAGCTTTTTGATATAAGCTGGACAACTCCAAATCTTAACATGCTTAAGACTTGGTTTTCTTCCATGCCATATCTCATAAGGTGTGGAAGAAACTGATTTTGATGGAATCCTATTCAGAATATGTAAAGCTGATTCTAATGCAAATCCCCAAAAGGAGATTGACATATCAGTATAGCTCATCATACTACGTACCATATCTAATAGGGTACGATTTCTCCTTTCAGATATACCATTCAGCTGTGGCGTTCCTGGAGGAGTCAGCTGGGAAACAATGCCATATTCTTTCAAGTATTTATCAAATTCAGTACTTAAGTATTTACCTCCACGATCTGATCGAAGAGTTTTAATACTTTTTTCTGTTTGATTTTCTACTTCAGATTTAAATTCTTTGAACTTTTCAAAGGATTCATGTTTGTATTTCATCAAATACAAATACCCAAACCTTGATTTATCATTAGTAAAGGTAATAAAGTAATGAAAACTACCTCTAGCCATTTCCTTAAATGGATCACATACATCACTATGTATTAGCTTCAAAATATTTTCAGCTCTTAGTCCTTGTCCAATAAAGGGTGATCTAGTCATTTTGCCCTGAAGGCAAGATTCAAAAGTTGGAGTAGGTTCAGAACCCAATGAGGATAAATTCCTCATTTTCTCTAGTTTTGTAATCCTATCTTTTGCAACATGACCTAATCTTAAGTGCCAAATATATTTTGAACTTGAGTTGATTTTCACCATGGCATTGCATTCTTTTAGATTGCTTGCATTCATTTTGTGTTTATCATTATTATCCAAATAATAAAGACCACCATGCATATAACCTGAGCCAACATATTTATTTCCAAAATAAATATTGCAAACATTATCTGTGAACTGAAATTCATAGCCATTTCTAGTCAAACTAGTTATAGAAATGATATTCTTAAAAGCATCAAGCACATACAAAATATTATTCAAATACAAAACATGTCCACACATATAAAAAGATTTAGATCCTATGGCTAAAACTTCAATAGTTGAGCCATCGTCAATCTGGAGTCTAACATCTCGAGCATGCAAGCTACTACTGTTTGCTAGTTCCTGCATATCATAAGAAATGTGAGAACTGGCACCAGTATCTAAAACCCAAGCTGTAGATGAACTATGAGCATTATCAGTATCTAAATAACAAGATATAGACATACCTTCTGAAAGTGTATCCTTCTTGTCCTTCAAAGAAGTAAGATACTCTAGGCAGTTCCTTTTCCAGTGCCCATCATTCTGGCAGTGAAAATACTTTCTTTTGTCTCCATTAGCTTTGGTCTTCCCTTTCTATTTGGCTATCTTCTTGGAAGGTCCTGGAACTTGAGGTTTCTTTTTCTTATTGCCCTTCTTCTTGTTGGACTTTCCAGCAAAAGAAGATGCAATCAAAGCTACCTCTTTTTCTTTATTGCCCGGCATATTCTTTTGGGCAATAACAAGCCTGTTAAGTAAACCAACCAAGGTGTATTCCTGCTTAGTCATATGGAAATTTGTCACAAAATTCCCAAATGACTCAGGTAGGGACTGAAGGATCAAATTCATCTGCAGTTGGAAATCCATGTTAAAGTCAAGATGTTCCAGCTGCTCTATAAGCCGAATCATCTTGTGGACATGATCCCCAATATTCTGTCCCTCAGACATTCTCATTCGAAATAGCTGCCTAGATATCTTATACCTAGCATTCCTATTATGCTCACCATATAACTCTTGTAGGTGAAGGAGGATCTCACTTGCACTCTGCATGTTCTCATGCTGCTTTTGTAACTCATTACTCATAGAAGCAAGCATGTAACACTTGGCTCTCATATCATGCTCCTTCCACTTGTCCAAAGTGTCATGTTCCTCTTAAGTGGCCTTTGGAGGTAAGGGATCAGGAACATTTGAGTCTAGAATATATCAAATATGTTCTATGTTCAGGACAAGTTTTAAATTTCTTAGCCAATCAGAAAGATTGGGTCCTATCAATCTATTGTGAACAAGTATGCTTGCAAGGATATTGGATGGTGGTGGTTGTTGAATGCTCATTATTATCAAAAGAATAACTGTAGAAAATAACTAGATTAATTAGTAAATGTATCAAGTAATTAACCAAAATGATTATGGTCTTTTAATCAAATTAGTCCTCCCACTAACTTGGCAAATCCTACACTTTCAAAGTAGGAAACGAAAATCCTAGTTTGATAGATTTCTAGTGGGTGATTGAATTTTTATAGTCTTATTGATCATCCTCAGGCATATTCATTATTGGAATTACAATAAACTATAAGTGAGCAACTCCTTGCCCATCATATCTCATGTGAGGTTCAATCCTTTATCTAGCCCCTAATGCTCAAAATCTCAGGCACATCCATTATTGATTCATCTTGCATTAGTTAAGTTGATCCCATTAAGCCAGTAAACATGCAAATAACTTTAATGTCCTCAGGCACATCCATTATTGGGCATCAACTTATTTACATATTTACAACATCTCATGCTTAACAATTATTCTTAAGAAAATCTCTTAAATTAAATGCATCAAATGCAGGTATTTAAAATTTCTTAAAATAATTGCCTTAATGGAGGGCCCATGATATAATTTAATTATACCATTTCCAACTTAATCATTTGTTTGGAAGATTTAGTGGTCGGCTTAATTACTATTATGGTCTCACTTTGCACATTATCTAATTAGCATGCATATATCATATACTTGCATACATCTCATGCATACATGGATAAATAATAAATATGGTATGATCATGGACTTTCTAAGGGATTCAATTCTGAGCCATCAAGAATTGAATTAGGGCATTCCTAGGTGCATTTCATTCATTCATTTTACAAGAGTTGTCGAAAGAGTACATAGTCAACACTTGATCTTGATTTTCTTTCACTGGTCCCACCAATGCTCTTGACCTCCTTGATCTTCTTGCAATCCAATTACATAGTAATCCTTGACATACCAAGGCGAATTTACAAGAATATGGACTTTAAAGTCCTCAAATAAATGAAATTACAACCTAAATTATTACAACACTTATAATACATGCCACAAAAAATAAAACTAATTATTTTACAACTCAAAGAAAAATAAAAAAAATAAATCCAATAACATTGGTCTTTTATTATCCATGATCATCCATCATACATATTACCATTTAACAATTAAATAAACATACATACTAAAATTAAATTGAATATCTCATATTCAACTAAAAAATTCAGATTTGAATCTCATTCAAAGAAATTTAAAATTTTATATTTGAATCTCATTCAAACAAATTTAAAAATTCATGTTTGAATCTCATTCAAACAATTGAATTAAAATTTAATTATGTGATTAAAATTCTTAATTAAATAATTTAATTAAGTGTGGGCCTTAATTCATATACAACAATTGTATAAAGAATCACCAAACCATGCGCACACTTTAAATGTAAAAACCATGCGCACACTTTCATGGATACGACACCATGCTGCCACATATATGAATGCAACCAGCAATGAATCAATCAAAATTAATTAAATCACACAATTAAATCTCATATTAAACAATCTAAATGGCAAATATAGTGGCTCTGATACCAATTGAGGGAGTGGAAGCATAAAAGTTTTTCATTAGAGCATTGAATTTTAAAAATTTTCTTCTAGGGTTACATACATCATATCACATCTGTTATATGCCTAATTAATTTCAATGCTCAATTGCATATTAAAATACTTTTAATATGTATTAGGATATATGTTTGCCATTCAAGATTGTGAATTAACAAATTAATTCATTTAAACCCTAGTTTAAAGGAGGAGTTAGAGCACTAACCTCTTTGATGCACCATGGATGTGATTGCTACCTTTACGAAGCACCTAGGACCCCAAGTGTTGTCCCTCTAGCTTGTCCACACCAAGATCACCAATGGGCAGCCCCCAATTTGCTTCTCAAGCCTTTGCCAACCAATTATAAATTGGGTTCTTACCTTTAGAGAGGTTGTATGTGTGTATAGGACACTAGAAACAATTTCTAACAATTTTAATTCAAAGGGAATGGAGTGATTCTCTTTTAATTGATGAGAAAAGATGAAGAGAGGAGAGGGAGGAAGAGGTGCCGCCACACATAAGAGAGAATAAGAGTGAGTGTTTCTTCTTTTCTTTTCCTTTTTATAATTAGGTCATCACTTAAACCCTATGCCACATATCACCTCCACATTGCATCTTATTTTCAATTGACCTAATCACATTAAGCCAAGTGTCAAAGCTAGACTTAATCTTGACTTTGATCATCTTACATGATAGGAAGACAAATGGCAAGCTAATATGGTGCCATGTGTCACCATCTCATGGTGCCACATGTCACCATGTGAAATGACCAAATTACCCTTATGTTGTAATTTTGAGTTCTGAACCCAAAATCATTATTTCTTATCTTCAAATCAATTTATATCAAATATAAATTAATTAATTAATCTCTATTAATTAAATTTTCACAATTAAATTCATATTTAAACACTTTAAATATAAATTTAACTTATACTATACATCCAATAACCTAGATTTGGTTTCAAGTCATGCTAGTGACTTTGCAATCTTATTACAAACCAAACCTATTTAATTAATCAATTAAACTCTTTAATTAATCAATTAAATCATATTTTACTTAGTTATTATCTTGTGTATGTGTGTGACTCACTAGGCTCATCACTAATTGGCAATGAGATATGATATTAACTCTTAATATCATCAGAACTCTTTCTTACCATAAATGATTTCTCTAAATCATTTTAGGCATCTCATAGACCATGGTTGACACATAGCATAGCGTGCCATGGCCACCCAATCAGTAACAAATAATACTTTAAATGAACCTTTAATCATATGTTACCATGCACTAGAACCTCTCTGTTATAAAATCTCAATTCGAGCTAGAGTTATGGTTTATGTCAAACCCCATTTGCTATGAATATTATGTTCTCTTTTAATTTCAGTTCTTGATTAATTAGATTTTCTTGTCAGAAACTCTTTTCTGACTAAATCTGTCTGTCCTGGCCAGGAACTTGAAACATCAAGAACAATTACATGAACATAGGACTTTATCCCTATTTACTTAGGGTAACAGATTCTATCTTGATCAATACCTACCTCCATATATAACTAGTAGGAGCCAACACATGCCTATATAACCATACACAATACAAGAATGAAAGCATTATCAAACTCAAATTACTTATATACAAGATAACTGTGTTATCTCAGGTCTAAAGATTATATGCACTGATATGATATATGACAATGCATTGACAAGAGTAAACTCCATGTGCTTGTCATATGCGTCACTAGTTCGGTCTACTTATTATGTATAAGTGCCTATCATGTTTATTATATGGCATGAGACTCACCATTCCATCTTATTTATATTTCATATAAATACCTTGGGAACAAATATGATTACAATCTTTCTGGATAAGTCATGTCCTTATTGTTAAGTATCCTCGATTGTGAACCAATTTATGATATTTTGTGCTAGAAATACTGTCACTCATATTCTTAACAACTTAATAATATAATTTCTAACAAAATATCAATGGACCTTTTCTATTACACATAAATACATTATGTAAACGGAAAAGTGAAATTACCTTTTATTAATAAAATATGTACAAGATATATATTAAATGATATGCTCTAGGGCATACTACTAACAGACACTCGCTAGGACCCCGTATTTGATTTATGAAGTGAAAGTCTGGCTTGAGAGACACTCGCTGGCAGAGGTTGGTTTAAGAGAGTTGTATAGGGGATCAGCTCCCATATATGTACTGTTTGAACAGTGTTGGGTGTGTGAGTGCTCCAAATTGCCTTTTTACTGTTATGATGTAATTTGTATGAAATTTATGATGATATTGCATTTCATTCCTTAGGATGCATTAGCTTTAGATAGCTATAGAAATTGTGGTTAAAATTAGTATTTTACTCTTTGAGTCGAACGCTCGCTCCTGTTCATTTATTTTTTCAGGCTACAGGAGGATTACTTGTTGTGACTAACCTGCTCTTCTTCTTCGCAGGTCAATTAGTAGTATTTAATGTATTTTGTACAATTGAGTTAAATTTTAGATTCCGCATGTATTAGAAATATCTTAAATTAATTTGGGTCTGTAATATAATATGGTGTTGAATTTGTAAGATTATTAATTTCATGCATGATTGGATTGGATGAGGGAACTGAGCTCCCATTGGATTTTTGATATTATGAGCATGTGGAGGGTGAGCTGAGCTCCCAAATTTATTTATATTGTGTTTATAGGTCAGACGAGTCAAAAACTCCCCATTGAATGGTCCATTTTATGGCTGAATTCTGTCCGATTGAATTCTTGAAATTGGGCCCAAATGGACCTTAGGATTGGGTTGAGGAATAATTAGATTTACTACGGGTCTCCAGAACTTTAGGCTGGCTCAGGTCCTAGTACCGATCTGGCCCATAGGTTGGGTCGTGACATTCAATGCATATAAAAGAAAAGGAAATGATTAAATGTTGATTTTGTCTCCTCATGAGTGGCACTAACTACAAAATAATAGATTTTGAAATGTTGATTAAGTAGGGATTCAAAGAGTACTAAACTAACTTAAAAAAAATATTTGACTTAACTACTTATTTTTAATTTTTAATTTAAAATATATTTTTTAACTTAAAAATTAATTTAAAAATAAGTAGTTAATTATTTAATAAAATTAATTAAAATTAATTTTTAATAATTTAAGTATTTAATTAAAAGGTATTTAAAAGAAGCTTAATTTATCAAAATGACTAAAAATGATATATCATTAAATATTATAGTTGTCAAAATGAAGATAATTTTAATATCTTTAAAAATTATTAGAATAATATAGGTTTTTACTTGGTTAAAGAATAACTTTAAAATAAGTAAATAAGTTGTAAGTAACGACTCATTACTTATAGTTTTTGACTTATTTTAAATAATTTTTTAAATTTATAAGTCAAATTAAATATTCATCTACTTGTAACTTTATAGTTATTATAAGTAGTATTGACTATTTATAAGTCAAATCAAATGCCCTCTAAATTTAAAAGTGTATATGATATACATGAAGTCAATGAGATTTTGGCATTGAGCATCTATTTTATAGTGTAAGAAGTCAAAATTTTTTTAAGTACTCATAGTAGATCCGGTTAAGTATCAAAATTGAATCGATTCAAACCAAATGAAAATCAATTAAAATTGACTTTAAAATGAATTAAATTAAATAGAAATCGGATGATTTCATTCATAATTAAATTTTTTATTCTTTTTAAATTGAATATTAATGCGAATTTAGTGCATAATAAAGTTAAATGACATAATGATTTATATAGCCAATCCAATTAATTTTGAATTAAAACTTTATTATTGTTTAAAAAAGTTTTTTTTTTTAAATAAAATCAATTATTGTATTTATTAAAATTGAAATCGAAAGAACCAACTACACTCTTTAATTTGTAATTTCAATTTTAATTTCCTAAATTTTGAATTGAAGTCACCGATTTCAATTCAAAATTAGGTTCTGGATTGTGTCTCATGAAAATTAATTATCCTTATTTTATCCTCGTATCGAATTTCTAAATTCATTAATTAAGAAATAAAATAGAACTTAGGACCTCAACTAAATCATTCACTAAATCTTCAACCCATTATTAATTTAAATGTAACCCCAAGTCAAAGAAGCAACCCCATTTCATGATACACATAACTCTCTAATTCTTTAAGTGGTATAACCTGGCTGCTGGGCTGGTTCTGGTTGATTTTGGGTAGGAATTGATAGTTAAAATCTTAGTAAGGGAGTGAACCAAAATTAGATTGGATCAGATTCAATTCCAGACAATTTCAGTTCGATTCAAAGGTGATTTCAATTTTTAACGATTTTTATTCTAGTTGGAAAACAATTTGGTTCATGTGTAACTCTCTAAATCCGGCACTTCTTTTTTTTTTTTTTTTAAAAAAAAATCTAATTTGAACCATTAGAACTAACAATTGAAACCACTAATTTCAGTTCAATATTTAGAGAAGGGGATCGAAACTAGCCCCTATAGTCAATTTGGTTCCTATTCAGACTGTTGAACCAGTAATTCGGACTAATTTTAAATTTGATTCAAGTTGATTTCAATCCGATTCAAAGCCTGAACCGGCCTGTGGGCTGACCTACATGGTAATGTTTTTTTGGACACCAAAACATAGGCCCCTTATTGAAAGGCAGTCCAGTCGCATTAAACATTATGTTAAGGAGTACTCGTATGCTTCTAAGTTTCTCTTCGGAATGAAATTGGACTTCTCAAATAACATTTATTCATAGGAAAAAAAGAGAACAGGGGCCTACCCCCATACCCATACCCACACCCATACCCAGACCCAGTGCAAGATTTCCTTTCCCAGCTGACATTCTCTTTGGAGAGAAATAGAATTTATCTCAATTTCCACATGTATTCAACTCAATATTGTCTGCAAGCTTAACAGAATCTCCCATTATCCACAACATTTGCTTATTTATTTATTTATTTATTTATGTAATTGGTAATTGCTGCTATTATTATTGCATGGATCCACAGTTCAAAGTCTTCATCCTGCAACAATTAACAGATTCTTCATCAAAGCACAATGAGTCCAAGCTTATTGGTCACAAGAAAGGCATTTGATAGTGTTACCAAGTCTAAAGATTATAGTACACTGAAATCCTGAGCTCTCACGTATCTTGTTTTGCCTCTTTCATTAGTGCCTCAACTGTTATTTGAATGTAATTGCACTGAAGGAACTTGTGTACAAAGATATAAATCAATGAAGCTACTTTTTGTAAGATTATTTAGGACTTGAATCGTAAAAATTTGACTTGACTTAATTATTTTTCTAAATGAGTAAAACTTAAGTCTATTTTTTAAGCTCGTTTACTCAAACTTGTTAACATTTCACTCATTAAATCGCGAGACCTTACTTATTTAATAGGTTTGTAACTTATAAATAGACTCACAAGTTAACTTATTTAATTAAAATTATTTAGTTTTAAATTTATTATCTTAAACTTACTAAAAATTACATTGAACTTGAGCTATAAATATAAAAGAACCCGCTTGAACTTATTAACATTTGGCTCATTTAGAAATAAATCGAGCTCCTCCTCAGTTGATTAATATATCCTTCCCCTCAAAAGGAAGTCGGCATCATTTCTTGTTCCTCAAACTATTCTGGATAATCAATTGATTCCCAACACCACGAGTAACTAGTGATACCCAAATCTCAATTAAAAGCAAAAATATATCCAAAATAGCACCTTCACGAGAAAGCTTAGGAACACACCAAACCAATCGGGTCTTTCTCAGTTTTCACAAGCAATTCGCTGTTCAATCAAGTTTCAGACAGCCAACACACTATGTAAATGTAAATTTATTTCAGAAGGATAGCCCTTTCAAGACTAGCCACCTTCCTAAGTAGCAGGCAAAAGTTCTAAGCAACAAATACTGTTCCGCAATTTAAGTTTACATCAATCAAATACAGTTCTTGTTCTCTATCTATTCATGTCAAGCCACCTATGCCCCGAATAATCAGTGCGTAATTTTCACTATCAGATCAAGGGATCAATTAGCTCTCTTGTTGCTCTGCTTGTGCTCCCATTAGCTGTCTGCCGCACAAATTGTCCCCGCACACGCGGTCGTTGCTCGGCTAATCTCTTCCTGCTTTGTTACCGAACCTGAGACATAAAAACATTATCAATCTAAGCCTTTTTTTTTTCCCAATAAAACTTACAGGGTTGAACAATTAACGTAAGTTGGGGAAACCCTTTTATAAAACAAGATTTAACTGGTTTATATTGACAGATGAAAATGAAGCAAAATCTAGCTCAGCCACAAAATAATGAAAAATATAGACAAAACAGAGTTGAAACAGAGATATGTAGCATTATAACTGCCAAATATTTGAACTTGATTTATAAGGAAAATCTCGCCATTAGGCCAACGAAAACACGCAAAGAAACCGGAAAAAGAAATGACGGTAATGCTACACAAAAAGAAGACTTTCTGAGTTCCAATTGACATGAGGTATGCAACCCTGAAAGAAGCCTAGAACCAAAGTTGGATATATTCAGAAATAAAAAAATTTAACTTACAGGACGTCGCCTAATGCAATAATATAATCTTGCAAAATTTGTTGCAGGTTAAAGGCCTGACTCATGAAAGCAGCTGCTTCATGAGGAAGAATTGAAGAAAAGCACTCTCTCCAAAATTTCATTCCCAATATCATGCTTTGATGGAACTAAACATGGTGATTGCCAATTGAAAATGTAAACAAGATGATCAGGCTTGTGACTGAATAAGAAAGCGATATGCACAAGGGCAGAGCACAAAAAGAATCATGTTGAGTATTCATGCATGCATATACACATCCTCCAGTTGCAGGAAAGCTCAATAGATTCCAACCCTCTTTTATTAGAGGTTGAATCACCCAAAAGAATTGGGATAATGACAACATAAGTGCTTGAACTTTCAGCAACTTCCATATATAAGCTCCCCAACTTTAAATTTGGCAATCAAGTCTCTGAACAAACAAAATGTTTCTAATCAAGTGATTCTGACCATTTATGGATTCCAAAATGCCAATGTATACGTCAAAGACCATTCTCTAAAATTCATGTTGAGTTGGGTAAAATAATCCCAGCTTAACAGGTACAAATAATTATCTGCAGCAAAAAATAACTCCTTCGAGGTAGTATAACATAGACAATAGCAATCAACATGAGTCTCTGTGCCCGTCCAATTGACATTATTTTTCCTAACTCACATGAACCTTGGAGTAAAGAAAGCCACAATGTCCTCGTAAACAATCTGCTGATGGTACAATCTAATGCAGTTGATTACAAAATTATTAATTCAAGCACTTGATGCAAAAATTTAAAGTTGAAGCATTCAGATTCGCTTGAAAGTGCAATCACTTCTTGTAGTCATTTTTCCCAACAAAATACAAAATTTAGGGGCCTGTTTACTAGTGAAAAACAGTTTTCTATTTTCCATTTTGTAAGAAAATTTCAGTTTTCATTTTCCATGGAAAATGAGGGAAAATATGGAAATGTGTTCACCAATCAACAATAGAAAACAGTTTTCTAATCCAAAAATTAAAAAACAATATATTTCATATCTTTCATAATTAAAAAAATAAATAAAAAAATATATTTAAAAACTTTACTTTTAAAAAATTATTTAATATGTGTTATTTATTTTATAATAATATAGTTAATTTTTTATTATTGAAAATTAATATTTCTAAATAATATTAAATTTTAATTATGAAAAATTATAATATAATTTATTTAAAGAAAAATCATTGTTTTCAATTGGAAAACAAAACTTTCTTTATAAAAGAAAACAATGGAATTTGTTTTCTAAATCTTAGTTCAATTTTGGAAAACTGGAAAAATAGTTTTCCAGTTCTCCCTTTGGATAATTGGCACATATGAAAATGAAACTCTATTTTCCATTTTTTAGAAAATTTTCAAGAAAAATACTCCAATTTTCCATAAGTAAACATGCCCCAGATGTCCAAGAAATATATGACCAACAAAGGAAATCCTCCCAATGCACACAAATATTGCATAGAACAATTTAAATAGTGGATGAGAAAATCCAAATAAATTTGTATTGATAACTTGGCAACTGCTTGCACATAAATAGCAAATAAGCAAATGATACACACAGCAAGGGCAAAGATAATGAGAGTTGAAGGTAGGAGGACACCATATACAGCAAAAATGCAAAAGAAAAGAGCCATTAAAACAGTGATTCTCCAGATTTTCTTATTTACTTGGTGATGTTCTTTTGAAGCAAAAGCACGGAAAACAAAGAATGGAAGACCATTCCATAAAAACAGGGAACTTGAAAGGAAAAACCAAAATGGGAAGAAAAAGAATCAGAAAGAAATTGTGTCCTAATATAGCAACTACAACCCTCCATTAGAATGAAAACTATTTCTAATGCCAGTTACCTTTTTCCTGAAGCATCGCTACTTTCTTTTCTGTCGAAATTTGGTCAAGGCAGCTTATCTCTGAGAAAACTTGCTCTGATCTACTAGGTTTCCATCCCCAGTTCCACTCCCAGTCCCACGGCCATCACCACTTCCAGCTTTACCAGCGATTCCATTATCACTTTCTACATTAGTCCCTTCAGCATTGACTGCAGTGCAACTCCCATTTTGTCCATTGCTCCCGTGGTTACTGCCATGGTTACTACTGGAAGCACTTCCATTGATGCTGTAATTGCCACCATTACCTTCAACAGGACCACCCAACAAATTGGAGGACCCACAATGTGGAGGAGCTGCAGCCATTTTCTTCAATGATGAATTATCATGGTCAGGTGGCAGCTGTTGCTGTTGCTGTTGTGATTGCATGCTGTGAGGAGGATGATGATGATGATGGTTAGCAAGGTGCTGAATTTGGAGTTCCTGATTGGTGCCTCTTGGTTGAGCTAGCATTGTTGCACCGGCTACATCATTAGCTTTCTCTGATAAAATCTGCTGAGGGGCACATAATGGGTCACCTTTCAATGGCCGGAAACTAGAAGGTGGATGCAAATATTTGATTGTGGATGATACTGCTGATTTATTTTTCAAGACCATTGACTCAGTAAAAGTGTGATTTGTGGTGGAACCCATATCAATGTTATTGCAACCAACATTTGAGCATTGATTAGGATGATCACCATTCGAATGAGACAGCATATCACAAACTAATCCTTTTTTGGTAAAATCTAAACTAGAATCATGTGGGGAACCACTTTTAATGTTTACACCAGGAGCCTTATTTGAATTTGAGGCCGCATTATACCTGCTTAATACAAAGCAAATATGAACAAACTATCCACAATGTAGACATTAAGTATAAATTGTTTAGGATCTCTAATTGATGTAAGAAAATAAAAGTTAGGTCTTTATGCTTTTCTCATACCTAGAAAAAGCTGAAGAGTCTGAACGTCTTAAGACATTGCGGCCTTCCAAAACAGTAGTCCCGATATCCTTAGCTCCTCTAAGTCTTTTTAAACTAAGTTCAAGGGGCGGTGTTTCTTTAGCATCATTAGAGGCTGTATTTTTTATATCTGAGATCTTGGAATGTCTACATGAAGCCTCAAACTCTGTGCTATCCATATGGGGATCACAAACATTTGTGATGAAACCTGTCAGACTAGCAGCTTCATACTTTATTTTGCTTGATGGACTCTCACTGTTGAGGTCTAGCCGTCCTTTAACAGTTTGTTCTTTGAGTTTACCAGATCCCCCCTCAAGCACATTCTTCTGTTTTGCACCTACAAGTTTGATAGAATCCTCAACTTGGTATTCAAGTCGTAAATCTAGATTTCCTGGCACAACTTTCTCCGAGTCTTTACCAATTGCATTCTCTGAAATATACATATAAAAAAGGCCCACTATATGTTAGACATGAGGGAAAGAAAAACAAAGACATTAAAAAAGAAATGAAAATAACCTGAACAACAGAAAACATCTAATGAATAGCTCAATCAAAGCCTTGGTACACAGATCATCTCACGTACCAAGATGTTCCTCCTGTTCTTCACGCTCCCTTATAGTGGTTACAGGTGCCTGCTTGTTACCCGATATTTCAGCATTGGAGTAGATAACTTGTGCACAAGTACTGTCAGGACATTCAGCAATTTGATCCCAAGGAGACACTGGCTGGGGACTGTCAACATCTACAGCTCGTTTTGTCCAAGAGCTCTGCAAAATACTCATGCAGTCATAACCTTTTAAGTACTTGTAGAAAAAGTCCAACCTATACAAAATTTTTTCAAGTTCTACAAACTTTGAAGTGAGTTTGAAATTGGCATGATCTCATACAATCTAATTTATAATAATCTATTTCATATCTCAAGACTCTTCCCAGTATCAACTTGTACTTCCTATTCACTTTTGCATGCATATTTATACATACACGTGAGATTTTTCTAACCTGAAGGAAGACATAGTAATTCGATAAATAACTTATTATGATCAAAGTAGGTTAGCATTTATAATATGTGGGGGCATGTACATTATGTCATTGTCAATTATATTATATCATGAAAATAATCACTTAAATTTTGCCAACTTACTATGACCATTACTTCTTTATGTTCCGTGCAACAGCAGTTCTATTTTTTGTTGGAGATCTCCTTTAGAAAAGTAAAGGACCCGCAGCCAATAAAAGAAAATTTCAACATTTTATTACTTGATTTTGAGGAAAACAAATTAGGGTAAGCAAAAGTTAACCTAAAAATGCAATTTATCACCATAATATGTTGAGCTGCAAATGAGAGAAAGCATATCAATACTATTATTCATGCAATGTCATTATCATTATGGAAGAATACACACCAATGACTTTCATATTAAAATTTGTGAAGTAATTATGCAATAACAACAGTAGTCTAAGGATATATGAAGTAAATGATTTTCAAGCAGGCACTACATGAGGAGTTCCTCTCACATTTGATCAGTTTCTCAAATGAAATGAGAGAAAGGAAAGTTATTACCTGTCCCCTCCAACAAAAAATAAATAAATAAATAAATAAAAAGGAGATACTTTTAGAATGACTTGCTTTCCTGAATCTTTGAGAAGCATTGTTTCTATTCCATTAACTGAAGAAAAAATCTTTAAAATGCTAGAAGAATTTATTTATCTGATTTTGGTGAAACATAGCGTCTTTGTGGTGATCCTGATGGACTACAACAGAATTTGCTAAGGCCAATAACAATGACAAAAATGATGTCAAAACAATAAGTTACAGATTAAAGGCTATCCAGCTCACTGCTTATAAAAAAGCTTGGGATAGTAGCAATTAAAAAACCTGTTACAGTACCAGAACTAGAATAACTTCCTAAGTATAATTGCAAATATTGATAGTTCCAAATGTAATCACATTAAATATACACCAATAACAAATTTCCAGGATATTCTGGCCATATGCAATACAGAAAGTAAATAATGAGTATAAACATAATTTTGATAATAAAAGACTGATCTTACTTACCTGGGTGCCACTCCCATTGTCACTTCCACCCCCAACATTTAAACCACTGCTTTCACTATCATCTTCATCATTGCTTCCAGTGCCGTTGTCAGACTTTTCAACACTCCTTGATTTTACAGATTTTTGAGTCTGTGTGCCACTTTCACTTCCACTAGCACTAGACTAAGGGAAAGATGAGAAATGATCATTAAACATGGAAAGCAATATGCCCAAGCATGAAACTGAAAACCATAACCAGTATCATCACATAAATGTAACTTCCAAATCAAATCCTTCTATCTCAAAAGGGTAAATGCAAACAGGTGTATTCACTTCTGCATGCCATCAGAAAATAAGAAAAAGGGAAAAAGCAGTTGGCGACTTCATGATGAACTAATTGTGTTTGAGGTATGGATTTAAAATCTGAGGAGGAAAGTCCCAACTACTCACACTATGGCATCTTCTCCATACATGCTGCCAAAGGTTCTTAAGTTCATTCTTCCGTATGGGCTTCACTAAAAAGTCAACAGCGCCTTTTGATAAACACTTAAAGACTAAGCTCATTGAGTCATGAGAGGACATCACTGCACACAGATCTCATCAGAAAAGATCATTAAAAATATCTATTCAAGAAGACTTCATAAATAAACAATCAAGCTTTAACGCCAGAAACCAATAAAATGAATGAATAATTGAACTTACTGATGACAGGAATGTTCTTGCGTGTCTTGTGGCTCATAATTTTGCATAAAAGACCAATTCCAGATAATTGAGGCAGGACTACCTCAGTTAAGACCACGTCAATGTGATTGGTCAAATCTTCTAGTATCTTCCATGCTTGTAATCCATTTGCTGTTTCGATAACTGACATGATAATAAGAATAATAAGAACAGCAACAACAATAACTGTAGCTGTAATACTCTCACTATAGTAATTCTGTACATTCTACTGTTCGGGTGACCAGTGTTGGTCCGGACAGCTAGAACGTCTGAAAAAATATTTAAACTAAAGTGAGGAACCATAATTAACTCAAATATTAATAAAAAAAATTAAAAAAAATTTTAAAAATAAAATACAACCAAATTAAATAAGCCGGTGCCCTAGCGACGGGTAACCAAGTGGGAAGTTGCGGTTCTCGCAACTAGGAGCCCTAAACCCATGAGAAAATTCATAAAATAATTTTTGGGACTCCAGAGAAGAGTCATTGAAGTTCCTATGGCATTAGAATGTCAAGAAAATGCTTAAAAAAATTTTTAGATCGGTACAGACGATTTTGGCTCAATAAGCCAAACAGAGGGCATTTTGGTCATTTCGTCTTCAGAGATGATTTTTGGCCGACTTGTCCAGTTAAGTAAATAATTATTATGATATAAAATGTGAATAAATATTACTAAAAATTAAATTAAAAATGAGTAAAAAAGAAAAAAAAAAGAAAATGAAATAAAAGTCATATTTATGACATAAGCATGATGTAATTAAAATATTTTCACCCAACCAAATTTTGACACATCATTATAAACTACTTAAACATGAATAAAAGGAGATAAAAATTAAAGAACTAAATAGCTATCTTCAACCTTTGGGCAGCAAAAAACGTAGAAAGAGAGAGAGGAAAGAAAACTCCATGAAAGCTCCACTAAGCTCCAAACTCCACTCAATTCCACCATAAATCTCATCCTCCCTTTATTAAAATTTACCCTTATCACTAGATCAAGCTTGGGGCAACCATTAGAAGGAAAAATATTGAAGAATTACAAGCTCAAGTTGGGACTCAAGTAAGGTTAGTGTCCAATTCCTTGACTCTTTCCTTTAAATTCTTGTTAGAATGAAAATTTTAGCTAGGATATATGTAATTTCTTTAAAAATAAACATGTTATAGTGTTACCCTTTTTTTTTTGGCAGCCATGGACTTGTTATGGTGTTGATGATTTCTTTGGATTAAATGAGTGAATAGGCTGCCCTTGATATGATTGTATCACTCAAAATATTAGTTTATGAGTTTAGTGTAAGAAAATGAAATTTTAGAATTCTAGGGCTAGGGTTTGAAACTCAAATATAGGAGTAGATGCAATTGAACACAAAATTATGTTGTAATGGTCATGTAGTGACTATTTGGTAAGCTTTAAACTGAATATGAAGTGAATTGAATCATTGAATGTTGGAAAGCGTAGGCTATCTTGTGTGCTGCAGTCTGGACTCTTGGAGTCCAGTGTGTTTGGAGAGCCTTAACTGAACTTGTGTAGCTCCAATTGGTGCAAGGCCAATTGGAGGTGAAACTAGATACATAATGCTACAATTTTGGTAAAGGAACCCTACCCAGAAAACCAACCTAAGTAGCTCTAAAAATTGACCTAATCCGGGTGACCAATATGCAGTCCCTAGAAAATGACCAAATGAACAGTGTTCATTCATTTAGTCATAACTCAGTGTAGAAAGGTCCAATTGACCTGAATTTTTACCAGTAGAAAGCTGAGACATAGCCCTACAACTTTCATGAAGAAAACAAACCCAAATTTTGACCATAACATATCCAAAAACTGACCTGCAGTCAGTGTACAAAAACTGCAGAATTGATTCTGCCCAGAAATTCTGGAAAAATTGCAATCCGGCCAGTTATGGTGTTTAGGCCATAACTTAAGCTTCAAAACTCCAAATGGAGTGAGTTAAAAAAAGAAATGTAACTAGACACAATAAGGAACAACTTTGATGAATAACATTTGGCCAAATTCTCACTGTAGAATGGCCTAATGGAATAGTGAACTCTAGTACCCAAAACTGAAATTTCTGATTTATTCACCATTGGTTAGAAGTATGGATTGGTAACTAATGCCAACACTTTTGGGAACCAAAATGTGGTAAATTTATGTGATTAGGACTTATGTAGCTATTATGCATTGGAAAGAAAATAATTTGACCTAAATAGTAAAATAAATAGTAACCTTACATGTAAAGTACGAAAATTCAATCAATAACTTGGTAATGTGCCCTAGTACATCTAGTAAGATTCGTTTGGATAGGTTGGCATGCCAATAGGGTTCAGTTAGCAGTACTACACATAGCATTATGCCATTCTATGATTTTATGGCTTTTAGCCATTCTGAAATTATGGTGATACTTTGCCTTGTGCCTAATAATTATTGCACACCGGGAGATACATATGTGACCGATGGTACTTGGTACTCAGTGCCAGTTTACCCGTTTATCCAGTCCAATCATCCAGTATAGGTTACTTGGGCAACTAAAAATGGAAATTGATAAATTTAATGAAATCATTGATATAACAAGTGCCAAATAAATAGACTACAAATAATTATCAAAAATTTGTCTGCATGAGACATCAATATACACACTGCATATTTATTCTCTTTTAGTTCTTTTATTTTATTATTGACACCACTAAGCATTATTATTTAGCGCGTCGCTTTTTGCCACGCGTAGGTTCTGGAGAGACAGACAGAGAACCCAGCAAACCATAGACTGGGTGAGGTCACAGATCTGCATTGAGTCAGAGTCACCTCTCATCTGCAGTGCATCAGTGGTAGGACTTTTAGGTCCCTTTTGAAATTTTGTTTTTGCATTTTGTAATGGGTAGTAGTTTGTGATTTATAAATTATAAACTCGTGTAAATCGTAAATTGATGTAATCATATGTTGATGCACATATTTTGTAAAATTTAATTAATTAATATAATTTGAGAATATCTTCACGAAATTAAATTTGATTTTGATCTGAATGAAATTGTGGATTCATGTTGAAAATTTGAGATGGTTGTGAATGTTAAAAATTGTTGAGACCATGTTGATGGTTATTGGAGTTTGAGAATATGGATGAATATTGGAAGTGTTTTTAAGAGGTTTCGAAGAACTGTTTTCTCCATTTTTAGCCGGTACTCTGCCAGATTTTCTATGAAATTTTCGAAATCTCAAATAAATTTATAATTTCTATAAATGACTTAAATGAGTCAAATCTCACAAATTGCATTTCATCACCATAAAGAAATAAATTAAGGAAAGATAAAAATAATTGAGATAAAATATGGTATTCCGGTACACTATGTGGCATATCTTATTCGGCTACACTGTAGACGGGTAAGGAGTGTCACATTTAGTGGTATCAGAGCATGGTTTAGGCGTTTCTGGATTTAGATTGAGTCCATACAATGCATTGTATTTGTAAGAGTCGAGGTGACACTAATGCAGATCTGTTTGTCTTTGTTATTTTGATTAGGATATGGACCCCATGTCACAGAGGGCAGTTGAGGAGGAAGTGGAGAGTCATGCTCCACCTGCAGCAGCTGAAACTAGGGATAGGGGAGAACCTGCTCTACCAGCTCCAACAAAGCCTGCTCAGCCTCCACAGGCCATGTTTCAGCAAATGGCCGAGTTTTTCAAACAAATGGAAGGGGTAATGCCACCACCATCACCTCCACAGTAGAAATCCCATCTGGAAAAACTGAGAAAATTTGGAGCAGTAGATTTCTTTGGCAAGAGAGAAGATGATTCTATTGCAGCTGAGAATTGGTTGAACAGAACGGGAAGAGTTTTAAAACAACTTCACTGCACCCTAGAGCAAAACTTAGAGGCTGCTGTATCTCTACTGCAAGATGATGCCTATCAATGGTGGGATACAGTGTCCAGTGAAGTGCAACCAGAACAAATAACCTGAGACTTCTTCCTCTCAGAGTTCAAAAAGAAGTATGTGGGTAGTGTATATCTGGAAGAGAGTAGAAGAGAATTCATTAATCTTAGGCAGAGAAAACTGACAGTGGCAGAGTATGAAAAAGAATTTATTAGATTAAGCCGTTATGGAAGGGAGATAGTCCCTAATGAGGCCGAGAGGTGTAAAAGTTTTGAAGAGGGGCTAAATGACAACATAAAGATAATGATCACTACTTTGGGAATCACATACTTCACCAAGTTAGTAGAAGCTACAGTAAAAGTTGAGAAAATCAGAATAAGTGAGCAGACCAGAAGAGAGAGACAGCAGAAGAGGGGCCCAGGTTAGTCTAGCTCATCTCCTGCGCCTGGAAAGAAGTTCAAAGATCCACCTGCTCAGAGTTCAGGTCAGTCTCATGGTCAGGGTCAGTCCTAGGGGCCCAGGCCATAGTTCACACCTAGGAGAGGCCAGTCCACACAATTAGTGGGCAGCTCTCCAGGGACGGTGTTCAGGGGACCAGCCCCAGCATATTTTGCTTGTCCACATTGCCTGAAGTGGCATAAGGGGGAGTGTTGGAGAGTGACGGGTGCCTGCCTAAGGTGTGGGTCGACAGAGCATCAGTTAAAGAACTGTCCACGCAGAACTGCCACAGCTGCTCCAGCATAAGCAGATAGACCTGCCCCTGCACCTCAAAGGGGTAGGAAGTTCGATAAATCTGAGGCAGTTAGTCCATCACTGAGACCTGCATCTGAGCCAGCCGAGAGGCCAGAGCCTATGCCATGAGAGCTCAGGAGGAGCAAGATGCCCCAGATGTTATCAGGGGTACGTTCTCCCTCTACAACACATCTGTGCATGCATTAATGGATCCAGGATCCACTCATTCATACATCTGCATCAACTTACCCGTAGAAAATGGGACACTAGTAGGGGAGAGTGACCAAGACATCCTGGTCACTAATCCATTGGGCCACAGTGTAGTGGTGAACAAGGTGTACAAAGGTTGCCCGTTAAGGATTCAGGGGTATGAATTCTTGGCAGACCTGATTAAATTGTCTTCAAATGAGTTGGATGTGATTTTGGGAATGGACTAGTTGTCACGTCATCAGGCAATGGTCAACTGTAAACTGAAGAGGATTTCCTTGAAAATTCCTGAGGGTAATGAGATTACAGTTGTGGGGGAAAGGACAGATTTTTTGTCCAATATTATCTCAGCCACAGTTGCAAGAAAACTGATGAAAAAAGGCTGTGAAGCCTACCTAGCACATGTGGTGGATACTAGACAGGCTAAACCAGATCTTTGTGACATACCCACAGTAAGAGACTTCCCAGATGTGTTCCCTGAAGAATTGCCTGGCTTGCCACCAGAAAGGAAAGTGAAATTTGGCATTGAGATACTGCCGGGTACAACACCAATCTTTATTGCTCCTTATAGGATGGCACCTACTGAGTTAAAGGAGCTGAAAATCCAGTTGCAGGAGTTACTGGATAAGGGGTTCATACGCCCCAGTGTGTCACCATAGGGAGCTCCAGTGCTGTTTGTAAAGAAGAAGGATGGGACTTTGAGGTTATGCATCGATTACCGACAGTTGAATAAAGTGACTGTGAAGAACAAGTATCTGTTACCTAGAATTGATGATCCATTTGATCAGTTGAAGGGAGTAGGAGTATTTTCCAAAATTGATCTCAAATCAGGGTATCATCAGTTGAGGGTGAAGGATGCAGATGTGCCAAAGACTGCATTTAGGACCCGGTATGGGCATTATGAGTTTCTTGTGATGCCCTTTGGCCTAACAAATGTACCAGCAGCATTCATGGACCTTATGAACCGTATCTTCCATCCACACCTAGATCAGTTCGTAGTGGTTTTTATTGATGATATTTTGGTGTATTCCAAGACCAGGGAAGAACATGATGAGCATTTGAGGATTGTCCTGCAAACACTGAGAGAAAAGAAGCTGTATGCTAAGTTGTCCAAGTGTGACTTCTGGTTGAGTGAGATTGCATTTCTTGGATACATAGTGTCGGCTGATAGGATTAGAGTGGATCCCAAGAAAATAGAAGTAGTGATGGAATGGAAGCCTCCCAGAAATACAACTGAGGTCAGAAGTTTCTTGGGGCTAGCTGGGTATTATAAAAGATTTGTGAAGGGATTTTCTTTAATAACTGCTCCAATGACCAATTTGTTACACAAGAATGTCATATTTGACAGGAATGACAAATGTCAAGCCAGTTTTGAGAGGCTGAAGGCTATATTGACAGAAGCACCAGTGTTGACACAGCCAGTATCTGGGAAAGACTTTGTGGTCTATAGTGATGCCTCACATAATGGGTTAGGATGTGTATTGATGCAAGAGGGAAACGTGGTCGCCTATGCTTCCAGGCAGCTAAGGCTATATGAACAAAATTACCCTACCCATGATTTAGAATTTGCAGCAATTATCTTCGCACTGAAGATACGAAGGCACTACTTGTTTGGTGAAAAGTGCTACATTTACACAGGCCACAAAAGTCTGAAATATTTGCCAACACAGAAGGAACTCAACCTTAGACAGAGGCGATGGATTGATTTCCTGAAGAACTATGATTGTGTGATTGACTACCATCCTGGGAAGGCAAATGTAGTTGCTGATACTTTGAGCAGAAAATCCATCACAGCCTTGAGGTCATTGAATGCCTGTCTATCCTTAGCTCGAGATGGAGCTATTTTGGCTGAGTTACAAGTGAGGCCAAACCTGCTACAACAGATTTTAAATGGGCAGAAGGTAGATGAGAAGTTAATGACTACTATGAGCAAAATCTCAAAAGGGAAGGCAACTAACTATGAGGTGAAAGCAGATGGGTGTCTGTACTACAAAGGAAGAGTGTGTGTACCAGATGATGGGAAATTGAAAGCCAGTATCCTGAAAGAGGCACACACCAGTGTTTATGCTATGCACCCAGTAAGTACAAAAATGTATCATGACCTCAAACTTCATTATTGGTGGCCTGGTATGAAGAAGGACATAGCTGACTATGTGACTAAATGCTTGACATGTCAGCAAGTCAAGGAAAAACATCAAGTTCCATCGGGTTTGCTACAGCCTATACGCATACCTAAATGGAAAATGGATCGGGTCACCATGGATTTTGTAAGTGGTCTACCTCTCACCCAGAAGAAGCATGACGCAGTATGGGTGATAGTGGATAGATTGACGAAGTCAGCACACTTTCTGCTAGTTAGAACCGACAACTCACTGGAGAAGTTAGCAAAATTGTATATCAGTGAGATAGTTAGACTGCATGGAATTCCACTTTCCATCGTATCTGATCGAGACCCAAGGTTTACATCAAGATTTTGAAAGAGGTTGCATGAATCATTGGGTACACAACTCCACTTTAGCACAGTTTTCCATCATCAGACGGATGGGCAATCAGAAAGAGTAATCCAGGTAAAATTTGAAACCAATGGAACTAATACAAATATTGAACTGAAATGATAATATAACATGAAATATACGTCAGGTCCTTGAGGATATGCTAAAGAGTTGTGTCATTGAGTTTGAGGGAAGTTGGGATAAATACCTCCCACTCGCAGAATTTGCATACAACAATAGCTACCAAGCTAGCATCCAAATGGCCCCGTATGAAGCATTGTATGAAAGGAAATATAGAACTCCAGTGTGTTGCACTGAATTGGGCGAAGATAAACTGGTAGGGCCAGACCTGGTGAAACAGACTGAGGAGAAGGTAAAGCTAATCAAAGCCAATCTGAAAGTTGCCTCAGATAGACAGAAATCTTATGCCGACCTAAAGAGAAAAGAAATAGAATATGCAATTGGAGATAAGGTGTTCCTTAAGGTGTCACAGTGGAAAAAAGTATTAAGGTTTGGAAGAAAAGATAAGTTAAGCCCTAGGTTCATTGGCCCATATGAAGTCATTGAACGTGTGGGTCCAGTGGCCTAAAGGCTAGCTTTACCACCAGAGCTGGACAAGATCCACAATGTGTTTCATGTATCCATGCTGAGAAGATACCGCTCAAATCCTTCACATGTCATCTCCATGGAAGAAATTGAAGTACAACCGGATTTGACATATGAAGAAGAACCCATATAGATCCTGGCTCGGGAAGTGAAAGAGTTGAGGAATAAGCAGATTCCACTGGTGAAAGTGCTTTGGAGGCACAACAACACCGAGGAGGCAACTTGGGAAAGTGAAGAGACGATGAGGCAACAATTCCCTCAACTGTTTGCATCAAGTAAATTTTGAGGACGAAATTTAAATTAGAGGGGAAGAGTTGTAACACCCTCACTGTAGCAATTCTGTACATTTTACTGTTCGGGTGACCAGTGTCGGTCTGAACAGCTAGAACGTCTAGAAAAATATTTAAATTAAAATGAGAAACTATAATTAACTCAAATATTAATAAAAAAATTTAGAAAAAATTTTAGAAATAAAATACAACCAAGTTAAATAAGCCGGTACCCTAGCGATGGGTAACCCAGTGGGAAGTTACAGTCCTCGCAACAAAGAGCCCTAAACCTAGGAGAAATTTCATAAAATAATTTTTGGGACTCCAGAGAAGAGTCATTGAGGTTTCTATAGCATTAGAATGCCAAGAAAATGCTTAGAAAAATTTTTAGATCGGTACAGATGATTTTGGCTCAATAAGTCAAACGGAGGGCATTTTAGTCATTTCGTCTTTAGAGATGATTTTTGACCGACTTGTCTAGTTAAGTAAATAATTATTATGATGATATAAAATGTGAATAAATATTGCTAAAAATTAAATTAAAAATAACTAGAAAAGAAAAAAAAAAGAAAATGAAATAAAAGTCATATTTATGACATAATCATGATGCAATTAAAATATTTTCACCCAACCAAATTTTGACACATCATTATAAACTACTTAAACATGAATACAAGGAGATAAAAATTAAAGAACTAAATAGCTATGTTCAACCTTTGGGTAGCCAAAAACGTAGAGAGAGAGAGAGGAAAGAAAACTCCATGAAAGCTCCACTAAGCTCCAAACGCCACTAAATTCCACCATAAATCTCATCCTCCCTTCATTAAAATTTACCCTTATCACTAGATCAAGCTTGGGGCAGTCATTAGAATGAAAAATATTGAAGAATTACAAGCTCAAGTTGGGACTCAAGTAAGGTTAGTGTCAAATTCCTTGACTCTTTCCTTTAAATTCTTGTTAGAATGAAAATTTGAGCTAGGATATGTGTAATTTCTTTAAAAATAAACATGTTATAGTGTCACCCTATTTTTTTGGCAGCCATGAACTTGTTATGGTGTTGATGATTTCTTTGGATTAAATGAGTGAATAGACTGCCCTTGATATGATTGTATCACTCAAAATATTAGTTTATGAGTATAGTGCAAGAAAATGAAATTTTGGAATTCTAGGGCTAGGGTTTGAAACTCAAATATGGGAGTAGATGCAATTGAACACAAAATGATGTTGTAATGGTCATGTAGTGACCATTTGGTAAGCTTTAAACTGAATATGAAGTGAATTGAGTCATTGAATGTTGGAAAGGGTAGGCTGCCTTGTGTGCTGCAGTCTGGACTCTTGGAGTCCAGTGTGTTTGGAGAGCCTTAACTGAACTTGTGTAGCTCCAATTGGTGCAAGGCCAATTGGAGGTGAAACTAGATACATAATGCTATAATTTTGGTGAAGGAACCCTACCTAGAAAACCAACCCAAGTGGTTCTAAAAATTGGAAAATGACCAAATGAACAGTGTTCATTCATTTGGTCATAACTTAATGTAGAAATGTCCAATTGACCTAAATTTTTACCAGTAAAAAGCTGAGACATAGTCCTACAACTTTCATGAAGAAAACAAACCCAAATTTTGACCATAACATGTCCAAAAACTAACCTACAGTCAGTGCACAAAAAACTGCAGAATTGATTCTGCCCAAAAATTCTAGAAAAATTGCAATCCGGCCAGTTATGGTGTTTAGGCCATAACTTGAGCTACAAAACTCCAAATGGAGTTATTCAAAAAAAGAAATGTAACTAGACACAATAAGGAACAACTTTGATGAAGAACATTTGGCCAAATTCTTCCTATAGAATGGCCTAATAGAATAGTGAACTATAGCACCCAAAACTGAAATTTCTGATTTATTCACCATTGGTTAGAAGAATGGATTGGCAACTAATGCCAACATTTTTGGGAACCAAAATGTGGTAAATTTATGTGATTAGGACTTATGTAGCTATTATGTATTGAAAAGTCAATAATTTGACCTAAATAGTAAAATAAATAGTAACCTTACGTGTAAAGTATGAAAATTTAATCAATAACTTGGTAATGTGCCCTAGTATACCTAGTAAAATTCGTTTGGATAGGTTAGCATGCCAATAGGGTTCAGTTAGCAGTACTGCACATAGCATTATGCCATTCTGTGATTTTATGGCTTTTAGCCATTCTGAAATTATGGTGATACTTGGCCTTGTGCCTAATAATTATTACAGCTTATTAGCTGTTCTGTTGCACACCGGGAGATACATATGTGACCGATGGTGTAACGGCCCGGGGTACTTAGTACCCAGTGCCAGTTTACCCATTTATCCAGTCCAATCATCTAGTATATGTTACTTGAGCAACTAAAAATGAAAGTTGATAAATTTAATGAAATCATTGATATAACAAGTGCCAAATAAATAGACTACAAATAATTATCAAAAATTTGTCTGCATGAGACATCAATATACACACTGCATATTTATTTTCTTTTAGTTCTTTTATTTTATTATTGGCACCACTAAGTATTATTGCTTAACGCGTCGCTTTTTGCCACCTGTAGGTTCTGGAGAGACAGATAGAGAGCTCAGCAGACCACAGACTAGGTGAGGTCACAGATCTGCATAGAGTCAGAGTCACCTCTCATCTGCAGTGCATCAGTGGTAGGACCTTTAGGTCCCTTTTGAAATTTTGTTTTTGCATTTTGTAATGGGTAGTAGTTTGTGATTTGTAAATTATGAACTCATATAAATAGTAAATTGATGTAATCATATGTTGATGCACATATTTTGTAAAATTTCGTTAATTAATATAATTTGAGAATATCTTCATGAAATTAAATTTGATTTTGATCTGAATGAAATTGTGGATTCATGTTGAAAATTTGAGATGGTTGTGAATGTTGAAAATTGTTGAGACCATGTTGATGGTTGTTGGAGTTTGAAAATATGGATGAATATTGGAAGTGTTTTTCACAGGTTCCGAAGAACTGCCAAATTTTCTATAAAATTTTCGAAACCTCAAATAAATTTATAATTTCTATAAATGACTTAAATGAGTCAAATCTCACAAATTGCATTTCATCACCATAAAGAAATAAATTAAGGAAGGATAAAAATAATTAAGATAAAATATGGTGTTCCGATACACTGTGTAGCATATCTTATTCGGCTACACTGTAGACGGGTAAGGGGTGTCACAGTAGCAATATCATATCAGAAGGCAAAATTTTTTTTTAAAAAAGGAAGACATTATACATACATTTAGTGCCAATATCCTAGGTAGATAATAATAAATTGCTACTGATTTAAGTCGGCTTAATACGTGCGCAAATCACTAGCCTATCAGTTCAAAGGTCCTATGTCATATGCCTCGTCAATCTTTAGTTGTGTTCATCAGCAAGTTGGTTAGTAGCTTTGTCTTTTAAGATGTAGTTAGCAAATGACTATTACTAACTATAGTTGCATGAGTGCCTCCAAGAATCCAGGGTTAGTAAAGATATATTAAGAAACCAACATCCGCATTGAGTAAGTTTGATAATAAGAAACTTATTCTCAATCATCTTCTTCCTTTTGCATCCTCCCATTCCTCTCCCCACCCCCACCCCCCCTGTCACGGGGCCACTTCCTAGCTCGGACAGCAGTCCCGTGCGGTGCCTAAACTTCCACCCAATCTAGGCCAGCCTACTCGTATTCAAGGGTCTTTCCCCTTAAAGAGGATTTCCAATATCCTTATCGAGGGCCTCTCATGTATCTAGCCGATCATCGAGCATTGATATTCCTTGTAACACGATGTCGCCCCTCATCGTGTACATCCTCAAGCATCTACCGAAAGCCTAGCAACAAGCATCATCCGACCGTATGGCTGAACCCAAAGTCAATGTAAAATATTTGTTTCCCTATACCGAATAGCATCATTGGCCCGTATACCGAGCAGCATCGTCGGCCTTATATAGAAACCTCGGCCTTGGAGAGATGCGCACTACAAGCCCCTCGGCCTTATAGTGTCCATGAAGCTCCTTCTTCATGGAGACACCGAACTCCCATCTCTCGAGAGCACGATGCCCGCTGCCTAGTACAATGAGTACGTAGGGAGCTCACTTAGAGTCACGCCCTTGCGCCAGTGACCCCGGGGATGGTGGAGAGCTTGACACCAAATTCGGCAACTAGCTGGGCCCGACCGTGCTCACTAGTGGCCAACTAGTCACACCCCCCCCTAAAGAGCATTAGGAACATAGTGAACTCTGGTAGGAGGAGACATCAGTATGTCTCAGTGGTCACACCCCCCTGGACTTTCCCATATTTATAAAAGTGTCCGCCAAACTTCTCATTCTCATCAATTGTGCCCTTGCACCATTTTATAGGCCTACGACTTGGCTGGATTTGGCCAATGCTCGCGGGGTAACGGGCTGTCCCCCTTACACCCCCCTCCTCTTTTTTTTTTTTTTTTTTTTTTTTTTTTTTCATTAAATCTCTCTAGGACTAATAGATTAGAGATTCAAGCGCTAAAAGGTGACCCTTGATCTTAGATGAGAACAATTCCTAAGTGTTAAATTTGAACTAGAAATCTTTAATTTTGTTCATTCACACACACACACACACACACACACACACAAAAAACTCAAATCCCTGAAATTATGCTAACCAGTATAGGAATATATACACATATTTACTTCCTATTATATAGAACTCCCCTCAAATTGGAACGTGGAATCTCATCAATTCCAACACTCCCACTTGATGAAATTCTTATTAAAGCCAAGAACTCCCTCACAATAGCTCACAAATAGCACAACTAGCAGTTCACAAGGATGCACAAACACTAGAGCTTGATAACAATGAATTTTAAAAAAAGGACCCAAAACCATCCTTAGAACATTGCAACAAGTCCAACAATCCTCAGGTTCAATAATACCCATAAGAAACCACCAAAGGGTACCAGATTAGAAGCACCTACAAAAAGGCACGAACACACAAAGCAACTCACAAGGTTGCACTACCCTCTCCAAAAGCAATGCTAGTAAGGAAACACCAATACAAAGCAACTCACAATATTGCACTTCCCTCTCTAAAAGTGACACCGGCAAGGAAAAAGACTGAAACAGTAGTAAGATTTTCCACCAGCTCACGGAGCCCAAATACAAAAACGTCAAAGGAGTATCAAATGAGGCAAGTCCAAAAGCAGAAATTGAAAGCAAATAGGCAAGGATCGCAGAGCCCAAATACAAAAAACACAGTAACCAACAGAAATATAGCCAACAAAACAGTGACTAAAATAGCCACGGGTTACCCAAACCTTAGTATCAATAGTCATAACAATAAACCTTCTAGAGTCAAGTAAACTAAACACTAGGAATTAACAACAAAATGTTGTCAACACAAAAAGACCCAAATATAGGAATTGAAGCTTCAACCAAGTCAGCCACAAATAAAAAACAAGAAGATATAAATGAAGTAGGACCACAAATAACCTGCAATCGATGCACAACCAAGCCCGCAATGGAAGAACCAAACAAATAAGAACAATGCCGATGAACAGTACCAAAGCCATAATAAATCAAGGCTCTGATACCATATTAATTTTGAAGTAGAAATCCTTGATTTTATTCATTCATAATACACATATATTATATACATACAACTCAAATCCATAAATAGGAAAAGAATAAAGTCCCTAAAATTATGCTAACTAATATAGGAATATATACACAAATTTACTTCCTATTCTATAATACTCCCCCTCAAGTTAGAACATAGAATTTCATAATTCCAACACTAAGAGCTAGACAAAATAACATAATCAAGAATTCATAAAGATTTGAGATTATTTCCTCACTCACAATGAACTTGCATATTCACAAGTGCAAGACTCATATTTGCTAAAAGTACTGTTGTAGAAGTGATGCAGTATAATTTTGTTAACAAATTGTTAGGCCCAATGTTGATGCAAGCATCATAGTCCAGAATCTCTAGGACTTGCTAATAAACATTTTCAAATGTTATCCATGACTTGCAAATTGAAAGGTTGATGTGCACACTACTCTGGAGCAAGAAGATTCACTTTGCGCATCAAGATACATTTTGTGAAAAGTAAGCTTTTTATTGAGTAGAGTTTGCCTACAAGCCACAACCTGAATGAAGTTTTTCTGTAATCCTTAGTCTTTTTGGTTTATATGAATGTTAGAATGCTCGCAAGCACCTTACCTAGAGGTTCTAGAATCTTGCTACTTATCAAACTAATAAAGTTCCTTCACATAATTACATAAATTTGGAACATTTGGAAAAGGTTACAGAGGTAGCATCTTTTCCGACATTCTTCTGCAAGACCATACAATACTAGAGTCGTTACTTCATATATATCAGACAAATACGCAACTCAACTCAACTATGCCTTTATCCCAAAAATTTGGGGTCGACTATATGGATTCACTTTCTTCACTCTAAACGATTTTGGGCTAAATCCTCAGAAATGTGTAATGCTTCTAGGTCATGTTGTACTAGTCTCCTCCAAGTCAATTTAGGTCTACCCCTTTTTTTCTTTCTATCCTCTAACCTAATGTGCTCTACTTGTCTAACTGAAACCTCCGTATGTCTACACTTCACATGACCAAACCACCTTAATCTCTCTTCTCTCAACTTATCTTCAATTGGCACCACTCCTACCTGTTGTCTAATACTCTCATTACGGACTTTATCTAGTCTAGTATGGCCACTCATCCACCTTAACATTCTCATCTCCGCAACTCTTATCTTAGACACATACGACTCCTTCAGTGCCCAACACTCACTACCATATAACATAGCCGGTCGTATGACTGTACGGTAAAATTTTCCTTTCAACTTATTGGGAATCTTGCGATCACATAAAACTCCCGTAGCACGTCTCCACTTCAGCCGTCCGGCTTTAATCACATGACTAACATCCTCCTCACATCCGTCATCTACTTGAAGGACTGAGCCGAGATATTTAAAGTGATTACTTTGGGACAGTACCACTCCATCCAAACTAACTCCTTCCCTATCACTAGTTTGGCCTTCACTGAACTTGCAATGCATGTATTCTGTCTTCATTCTACTTAACTTAAAGCCCTTTGACTCTAGAGTACTTCTCCAAAACTCTAGTTTTCTATTGACTCCTTCTCGCGTCTCATCTATCAGAACAATATCATCCGCAAACATCATGCACTAAGAAATACTCTCTTGTATGCGTTTCGTCAATTCATCTAAAACTAATGTAAAAAGGCAAGGGTTTATAGCTGATCCTTAGTGTAATCCAATTGAGATCGGAAAATCTCTTGTGTCCTCTCACACTGTGCGCACAATAGTAGTTGCTCCTTAATACATATCTTTTGTTCTTGTCATTTATCTGCTTAAAAATTTCCCTTAAACATAAATTTTGAAATTTTGAAAAAAAAAAATCAGTAATTTAACTTTTCTTCCAAAATTTTCTGAAAGATTTTGCATCTTCAATGTGCTAGAAGCCTAGAAACCATTCACTTTTGTCCCACAAGATTTTATGAATGTACAACACTTGCTGCAAGCATAATGTTAACTCAGAACTTTGTATCCTCATTTCAGTTTTTATGACAATTTTACTATTGTAATAAAGCATTCACTGTCACAGAGAACACTACACAAACCTTCATAACTGCAATTCCGAAGTAGAGCAGTGACAACATGGCGTGTAGAATCATCATATTCAACAAGCAGAACCTGGAGGGATCTCAAATGGAGAAACCTCTCCCAACAAACTATTGATCCTTGAGACTGTTGTTGCTGCGCAATTTGCAGTGCAGCTGCAGGGGGCTGGGGAGCCCCTCCATGCCCATCTTTTATGTTTTCAGCAATGCCATTGACTTCCAAACCATGATATTCAGCTAAATTTTGCTCCTCGCTCACAACTCCATCCTTAACTCTCTTCTTCCCGTTGTGAAGCCGATGATTTAGTGGCCTCAAATCTTTGTCCCCATCACCATCAACGCTCATCTAGACGCTCCCTGTGAATCAGATTCAAAAAGCCTGATAACAATAATAATAATAAAGAAGTTGCAACACCTGAACAGTGAAAAAACCTCTTCAATCCACAAAACAAATGGCACATAGCGTCTGCTTCCAGAAACCCAACCTCTAAAGACAGTTCAGCTCAACCTGAAACAAGAGAGCAAATCACCAGGCCGGCAGTGACGCAGACAGCAGATCCATAACCAAATAAACAACACCACCTTAGATATAAATTGTATTCAATCCTCTAAAAATGTTCTGAATTTTCCCTGAAAGAATAGAGCATCATATCAGGTTATCTAAAATGTATATCAACCTAAAAAGAGAAATCGCCACCACTCAGACTCAAACCAAAAAAAAAAAAAAAGAAAGACCTCAAATTTCATGCTTAATCTTACTACTCAACCCATGAATATCAACCGACAGAGAGTGGATTGTAGTCGACTAATTTCCATACACTGCATAATTGTACAAAGTTCAGCAACAAACCCTAATCTCAAGCAAACAGAGAATCAAAAAGCTTCTACCATAACATAATTTAATAAAAAAAACACAATTGCAAAGATCTAAACAATCTTCAATCAAGCACTCATTTCAAACATCTTCAGCTTACTGCAGAACCGTGTCTTCAAGCATCAAAAATTGCATAAAATAAACAATTAATATGAATTCTTCACAGGATTTAAAAGTTTTTTAAAAAATTGATAAATTTCCTCTAAAGCTTACACAGATTAGACTGAAAAAGATTAATCACCTCCAAAATTTCATTAACCACCGTTACCAAGCTCAATTAAGCAACAAATCATTCGAGAATTTAACATTGCAGAAAAGAAAAATAAGCTAATTCTCAAAGCCTGTCAGTTGGAAAAAAATTAAAAATCAAATTTAGAATTTATAAACAGTAAAAAAAAAAAAAAAAAAAAGAAAAGAAAATGAGTTTGACTGGTGTAAGAAACAAGGAGCCCAGAACAAAAGGCAAATATCGGCTACCTTCCTGTTTGGGAGGAGAAGGGAAGAGAGATTAGATGCATGCCGGGTTGCTGACGTGGAGGAAATGGAGGTGTGGAATGTTTCAGAAGTGCCACGTGAAGTAGATATTTACACGTGGCGAAGTGACATGGCCTTGGTGAGCTGGACAAAATCTAATGCCGGGAGCTCAAGGTTTGTATAGAGTTCCTCTAATGACCTTGTAGATCTGATGTCGGACACGTGGGAGGTTTTAGTCGTTTTCACGGACGTCAAAGTTTCAAACGTCCAGCGTATATTCTACTGTTTGAATGATTTATAATTGAAGGGCGCTCATGACGGCGTTCAATTAGTAAAATGATTATATTAGACACTTTTTGATCCAAATGACGAAAATTTCCCCAATGTTTGAAGGTAAGGGCACGATTAGGTAAATCCATGAAAAATATCTAGAATTGTTTTGGCTTTACCACTAATTTTGCATTTTCTTTCTTTTATATATATATATATATTACTTTTTAATAATATTTTTTTGCAAAAGGTTTTTTTAATCTTTCAACTTGATAAATTTTAAAATAGTATGAAAGTATATTAAGAAATGTGTATCCTAAGGTTAGAGTATTTGAACGCTAGGATGATAAAATTTGTCACTCCTAGCATTAGACGACATCGTTTTGAGCGTAATTACTGGTTTTCCCACAACAACAGGGAAAGAGAGCAGTGACACAGAAATTTCGAAACCATTTTGGGTTATTAATGAAAGCTTCCAAATGCAACCAATGGTTAGTGTTACGGTGGTTGGATAAGGTAGATCACTCACCACCAAAGATTTGATTCTTGATACATCCGCAACCACCTTGAACCATGATGAAAATGGCGCATTGCCGCGTTCACCATTTCAAGATGAGTCGAATGACGTAGGCAACACGCTAAAACTCCTCCATTAGCGTTGACTATTTGTCTTCGGTGGACGGCAAGCCATTCCTCACATTTCCCATCTTCGCAACTTCTTCATTGATCTTAGGCCTGGAATTTTGAGAGAATTTTTGTTCGCTTGAATACCAAAATTACCTGTGAATTTTAAAGTGATCTTCTTGTGTACGATGCTTGTGCACTTGGTTTGTTGAAGAAAATGAGCAGTCATATCTTCTAGGAAGTCGATGAAGTTACCCATTTAAGGGTGAACAACAGAAAGCAAAAATCATAATGATATGGTGGCAACTAATGAACAAATGAAACACATCACATATGAGAAAGTGGTCTTTTTTGGTTGAGTACATTTGATCTTCTATCATAGCACTGTTTTGTGCTGCTCTGAAGTATACCAAGAGGAAAAAAAAAAAGGAAGAAGAACGCATATACAATCATTTACAAAAAATTTGGCATTTGTACATAAATAATAATCACCTTCCAGTAGAACATGTTCGTCTTTGCAGCCAACAATGCAATGAATTCTTTGTGACCTTTAACCTCCGTAGAACAATAGGACGTCGAGAGAGAGATACCATCTTCCTATCTGTTCCACAACTTTTTGGCCACTTAGGATCTGAATCAAGAAGGCTTTCAAAATCTGTCTCTGGGTCAGCCCTAAATCTAGGGTCTGCAATAAGAACCTCTAGCCCTAATTCATTCTGCAGAAGTTCAAATATTGTACGTTTCACCTCTGACTTCTGTGTGGCAGGAAGCATATCTACTTTATCAACTCCTAAGGTTATCCACATGTCATCTTTCACTGGACGTCCTGAAATCAGAAATTAGTGAAGCATCAAAATGCTTTAAGTTGTGCATCTAACTTTATCGTTCAAACTTGTGTACAACATGTGATTTAATTGTGCAAACATGAAACCATGAAGGAAAATAGTGGGTGGTTCTTTATTAGTCTACCGTTGATACTATACCTAAAGAATAATTCTCTTTGATCATCCGGAGAACTGCAAGAACCACAATCCGAGCTTCAACCTGTCAAGATATGTTGAAGAGATTAGCAATGGAAACAAAACATCAACACTTTTCTCTATAGCTACAATCGAAACAAGAAACTTCAGATCAGGGTTGGTACACAAATCTTAAAAACTGTATAATGGAACCATGATTAAGATCAGTGCTAGGAACTATTACCTAATGATTCAATAACAATATTTCAGCATTATCACGCACTGATATTAACTTTACCTTTGTCAGGCCCTGCAGGTCAACAGATAGATTTTCAGCAATACCGTTCTGCAAGTGTGCTGCAACTCTCTCTAGAAGCAGGCTGTGGGGTCCTCCAAAGTCAGATTTTTTGTACGCTTCAAACTCATCTTGGCTCTGATCATTATCTTGCATTACTCCTTCACACCACTCTTCAATTAGTTGCTTAAGATAGTAATCATTGGATTTATACCTGCATTGTCAACACATCACGACAAGCAAAGTGAACCCAACTGATTCAATATCAATTAGTATGCAATATACTCTAACTATCCTTTATGTAAAGTGATTCAGTCAAAATATATGCTAGGCAATATGAGGAAAAAGGCATAGAATTTGTCAAATTCTGTTAGTAAAGTTTGATGAGCAGTTCTAGAGCATTGCATGGTTATATCCAGAAAGATATTACTCTTTTAAAAACATTTTAAATATTTAATTGTATGGTTTTCTGAAACCCTTCCACATAAATACAAACATCTAGACAATGGAGTACCATAAAAAAATTAAAAAAAAAAAATAAATAAATAAATAAAAATCTTATGTTAAATTAGCAGACAAGGACAAATTTTATTTTGTTATTATAAATGAGAATACTCCTTGCTTGGGAAAATGACAGCCACGACAAGTACTTTTTCACACCTTTCAATTACCAGGAAAGCTTACAGAACAGGCTATACGCTTAAAGGATTATGGTGATATGGTAATTATTAAAAAAAAAAGAGTATTAGAAAATTCTCCAATGAATGACTTAATGCATCATTCCTAAGAAATGGAATTGATGGTCAGAAGCAAGGGCCTGATTGCAAATTAATTTTATTAGGAATCATAACAAGTTTCTTGATTGATGGAGAGGAGGGATACAGATATTTTAGCAATTTTACATGGCAATTGCTACAGAAACTTCATTATATGTGCCAGCATACCCTGCTTTCCTCATATCCTGATATATAGCCAGGCATTGTTGCACTTCTTTCAAAGAACCACATCTGGTACGAGCTTTTAGCAATGTATCATATGTCACCTGAAAGAAGGTAAAAGACCATTGACAATTTATTCAAGCTAAATGAAATTACCAGTGGCTTAAATATGAATGTGGCAGCATGCAAAATGAAATTCACATAATGATTGAAAAAAAAAAAAGGACATTCTTAGTACTTACTAAATTTGGTTTTATTTGGTATCTTTTCATTTCTGCAAATAATGAAAATGCCAGCTTCAAATTTTTATTTTCCACACAGACCTATGAACCAAAACAGAATGAAGAATCTCATCTGGGGAAAATCAAATGGAGAAAACCCTGAAAAAAAAAAGGAAATTAAGAGTACAATCCAGTGTAAAAAAAAAAAAGGAAAACTTAGACCTTGATAGCTGTTGTATATGCAACAACATCAGGTTCAACTGCAACCCCACGCATGTTCTTCAAAATCTGCACCGAGAGGATATATTCTCATGAATATTTTGTCCATAATAACTACAGAAGCAAAAATAAAAGAAGAAAAGAACATAGTGACAGCCGCTGGAAAGAGAGGAAGAGTTGTTTGATGGAAAATTTGGTTCTTGAAGTCATTCATGAAACAATGTTAAGAAAGGGAAAAAAACTTAAGCCACAGCTTAATCAGTCTAAAGAATGGAATCATACAGCCTATATAAGGGGTCTTGCAAATACAAGAAATTCTTTAAGGCCCTTACCTTTTAGTTCCAAAAAGTACAACTTTAAGTATAGATCCTTTATCAGTGTAATCACTACAGAAATTTATTCAAGTGATGAGTGTCTATTGGGATAGGGCAAAAGGTAAGTGGCAAATGACAGCACCTAATATTATTCTAGCTTACTGCAGAACATGACACCCACAGTTACCTATATGAGTTACAACAAATGCAATTGCTACTTAACTAAATTCCCTTTTCTGGCTTTTACTCTCCTTTTGATAAGTGGGTTATGTTTATTGGATTTGGATCCTTTTCAAAGAGCGGTAATAGTGATATTAAGATGATACTCACAATACGGAGATAATGAAAATTAGGCACAAAGATAAAAACAAAGATCAACTGTATTTGTATGATAAAGCTTACCTTTAAGGCACCCTCCACGTTGCCGGAACTTCCACATATATCAATCAAGATTGACCAGCTTATATGATTGGGGGAAAGGCCTACAGTCTTCATCTCATCCATTAAGGCCTTTGCACGATGGTAATCACTACCACATGCTTTCATTAATATATTATATGTTGTAGATGATGGCATAAAGGGAAAGTTCTTAATAAAGCCTAAATGATGTGAATTAGATGCTATATTTGGCACAGTAATAATATCATGTGACTGAGCGTGCTCTACACTTGAAATAGTAATTGCACTCGCATTGTTATCTGCATTGAAAATATCCTGGACTTCACTTCCCTTCCAAGTCTGGAAAAGCCGAAAAGCTCTATCATACTGGAAAGCCTCTACACAAGCATGTAAAAGGATGTTGCAACACTGTGAATTTGGTTCACACCCAGCTAAATGCATCTCTTCAAATAATTTAATTGCCTGCTCTACGAGACCCACATTGGCACAGGCACTGATCAATGATGACCATGTAAACTTGTTAGGATTAACACCAGATGATAGCATATCTTCTTTAATTTTTAGTGCCATTTGCCACAATTTTGCATCTGCAAAGATCTGGAATCAATGCATCATATAGAAGCTACTGAGTGATGATATTACGATGAGATTATCCATGGAGGAGAAGCTGAGATTCACAATCATATACCACAGTGAGATGTACCTTTATGATTGTGCAGTATGTGAAGTCATCCAACTTCAACTGTCCTGCTGATTCCAACTGCTTTACTTCTTTATAAACGTCTTGGGCCAAGTCCACTCTTCCAGCGAATGAGCATGCCTTCAAAAGGATATTATAAGATGCTATATCTGCTGTTACACCAAGATTCTGAATGCATAGGACAAAGAGGATTACCGTACTGTATAGATGATATTAATGCACAAAATATCTGCATTTGAATCAGTCTTCAGCATTACAGGGAAAAAAGATAATATCAATTAACTTTGCATTACACTGAAGAAAAATTTACAATTTCTTGCTTAATGTTTTAACAGTAGTATCATGATACAAAGAAGTGAGAAATGGTTTTAAAAAAAAAAAAATGCAGAACATCATTCCAAAGTTTGATAATTTTGTATCTCTAATCAAATAAATGGCAAAAGAATAAGTCAAAAGCTTAATGATAACAAGAATGTACATGCATAGACTAAAATATTTATAAATGTATACTCTGGACAATAGAGCTCAACTTTAAAGGATGAAGACATGGGAAATAATTTTGTGTATTGTGTGTGTGAGCCCAAGCTTGTGTGCATGAAGCGAGCATGTGTGCAGGAGAGAGAGAGAGAGAGAGAGAGAGAGAGAGAGAGAGAGAGAAAGAGAGAGTTACTTGCATGTTCTTGTACACATGCAATGTGTAACCCAAATCATGGGCATTCACATTCATGAGACTGTTAAAAACATAAGTATTTGGGATGACCTTCTGATTGAGTATGTCCTGCAGCATCATTCACATGTGAAAAAAAGTACTCAGCAGCTTTCTTAAGTTTCACAAAACAATTCGTAAATGCAAATTCTAACATTCATGTTTTGTGAGAGAAATATTAGAGATCATGAGATTTCAAGGGCACAAAAATTTTAATTAATGTAACTGTAAATTATATATTGAAATCTAGTTCCCATGAATCCTATCACATCCAAAATGATCGTTTATTATTTTTTTGAAGGTCTAATAAACCTACAAAGAATGTAAGTAAACTTGCTGACTGATAGCAGTAAATCTATTCAGACATCAATTCCTAGATTTTGTAATAGATAAAATTGGCAGAGAGTATACAAGCTTCAAATTGTATGTATTCATCCTATAAAGTGGGCCATCCTTCATTATCTCTGTGTTTACGTCTTTTATTATTGGTGCCTATCACTGAAAGTTGGTGAAATCCTCTAAGACTGCCGGAGTCTGAAGTTCATTGAATGAAAGAAATGGATATACATGTTAACGTGGTTAGATAGCATTCAAATACAAATTTAAACTGTTCATTGGCAAAATACAAACTACAATCCAAAGCAAAGAGCTATGACATTTAAACCAAATGAAGTTTCAATAAACAATTCATATAAGAAATTTTAGAAGATGAAGATAGTCAAAGACCCAAAGAAAGTACCTCATAAATATACCTGGATTTCATGTAGTCACCACAAAGACCACAAACATCAATTACAGCACGATATACATACATATTGGGAACATCTGAGTGCTGCTTCGATGCTTCATATGCAGCCAAAGCAGCTTCCAAGTCCCCCTTTTTTCCAAATTTTTTTATAATGCTACAGAATAATATACCTTCATGTGGAAATAGACATGCATACCTGCCACGCAAAATAATCAAACTACGAAGTTATTAAAGGTGTAAGATGCATTAAGGCACAAAGAGGTCCTAGGGCCTAGGCACAAGCACATGTCTGGGTGACATGAGGCACATCGAAAACTTAAAGTTCAATCACTAAGGTAAAGTGCTGATATCCAAACAAACAAGAGATGTTTAAGAGTGCAAACCTAAATCCAACATTCTACTAAATTACTTATTACTAAATTGCAACAAAACCTAAAACAACTAACTACTACTCAATCCTTATCAAAAGTAACATGATCTCATCATCATCTTCAAAACTTCCAAAGTTCTTTTATTTTTCATCCTCATTATATTCATCTCTTCTTCCTTATCAAGACTACTGCTCAATCCGTTCCTTATCTCTAAGTACTAGAAGAGTATTGGTTATCAAATTAGAAGATGATGCTTTTGCCATTTCCTTAGGCCTAACACTTGGAGTGGATGTAGGCTGAACACTTTTGTCTTTTGTTGCTCTAGCACAATAGAAATTCTCTTCAACTCCAGTAGCTTTAGGAACTGCACCACAAATTAAATTATCATCTTCAAACACAACTTCATCCTCAACATCCAAGAAGAAATTGATTTGGTAAGCTCAATCTTGCTTATTCTGTTCAGAGAAGAAAATAAAAACCCCAAGCTTTCAAGTCTGCCATTCCTATATTTTCTTAATTGTTTGTGTTTGTGTATTTTGGGTGTATGAGCCTATGGCAAGCCAACTTATATAGCATATGGGTGATGGAGATTTGATCGTCATTATATTTTTTTTTTTTTAAAAAAAGCATAAATGTATCAAAGGTGCACCTTGCACCATCTGTTGCATGTGCCTTAGCCAAAAGGCATTGCCTGAGTGACAGCGCCTGCCTTTGGGTGCTAGAGGTGCCACTCGCTAGGCTTTGAGCCTGTGGCACCTGGAGCTTGAGGCATGCCTTTGACAATTTAACATAGCAAAAAAGGAAAAAAAAAATTGAAACCACATTCACTGCGAGATACATTTTCTCCTGATGCGAAATAAATCTCAAAATAATTTGTCATATGTCTTAGGAACACACTCTTTCACAAAAAATGACCTTACCTAACCGCCATCTCTGGGTTACGTTTATGAATACAGATTTCAATAAATTGAGGTGGCTCCATTAGTTCTTTGATGCAGAAGGAAAAGCCTGCAAAATGAAATATTCCTTATCCAACGCAAAGAATCTCAATTATACAATAGCAAGTATATATTGAATCTTCCAAGCATGAACACTCACATAAAATCGCTGACAAATGCATGCATAGATATGTATCATAGTTTTCACTTGAATTGAGCTCTATTGGCTGGACAAGAAGTATGCCTCCCAAGATGTCTTAGTGATCATGCACTGACATCCCATTTCTTCAGTATTTTCTACAGTCGTTTTCATCACTGAAAACTCATTTCAACTCACATTCAAGCCAATTTAGCTATCAGAAAGAGGATCCCCTAAAAAAACAAATAAAACCGAAAGGCATGCGACTTCTAGACTATGAGTACAGCAAAACAAACTATCATGCATATGTTAATCACCCCGATAAATAATTGTTAAGATCAATTAGAGAAACAAATGGCAAAAAACTAATCAGAAACTGAAAAATTTACCTGCAAGAGCCTCCATTAAAACAACAAATTGCTCCAGGTCAAGACAATTCACAATCCGCACAAACTCTGCTCTAAGCAATTCCATAGCTACCCCATCAAACAGCTTCAACGGGGGAATTCCCAGCTTCTCAACTCTCCTCAAAACCTCAACAACACTTTCTACATTTCCCTCGCTAAGATTCTTGGAAATCCCCTTAGCCAAAGCCATCACATTGAGTCCATCAACGAAATGCGAAACCTCAACACCTGAAGCAATCACTGACTCAGCAATTATAGCGAAGTCATTGAGGCGGCCGTCCTCAACAAGCTTGGAAGCAAGGTCGAGGTAGTAGTTGAGGAGGGACTTACGACGTGCAAGGTCCAATCGGGTGGTGGAGAGGAGCGGAGAGCGGGAATGTAGTGTGGGGATTGGCTTGGATGAAGAAGGAAGAAGATTACTCCGGAATGAGGGTTTGGTTTTGGATTTGGAGGAATGGTGGTGAGGAGTAGAGGAGGAAGATGGATTAGGAGGAGTGACTATGGAGGAGGAGCCTAGGATCACAAGCTCTCTCATCGTTGCTACTCCAATGCCCCAACCGTCATTTTTAGCGGGTTTAAGCTTATGCGATTTGCTATAGAGTGGATTGAATTTGAAAGGTTGGCATTCTCGGTTGAAGAAGCAGGAAGTTGTGTTTGGGCCTTGGGCCTTGAGAAGGCTGACCCAAATTGGGGTATAGACGCCTAATAGAAAATGAAAATCCCCCGGCGTCACCACTCGTCTCCTCACCGGACCAATCAAGAAACGCCGCAATAGAAAGCCCTAGCCACCATCGGAGTAGCTTGTGTGCGGTGGTGGTGGTGTTAGTTGGATGCAAATAAGAGATGCCACCAAAGCAACAATCAAAAGCCGATTTAGCGAAGAAGCAGAAGATCGTCGAAGACAAGACCTTCGGGCTTAAGAACAAAAACAAGAGCAAGAATGTGCAGAAATATGTACAGAATCTCAAGCAATCCGTACAGCCCAACCCTGACCCTACTAAGGTCGCAGCAAAGGTACGATTTCTGCATGTTTACTTATTTTTCATTTTCTAATATATTTTTCTTTTTTTTTAATTAATTCTTCATCGAATTTAGGCTGTTCTATTCAATTTATCGCTAATTTTCTTCTGCTTCCACAGGAAAAAATGGCAGATTTATCTTTTTTTTTTTAATGGAAAGATATTAGAAGATTGTTGAACTGTTGAATTTCGTTTGGTTGTTTCTTTTCTTTTTTTTTTTTCTAATTTCACAGAAAAAGGAGGAGGAAGATAAGGCCAAAGAGAAGGAGCTGAACGATTTGTTCAAGGTTGCTGTTAGCCAGCCAAAAGTTCCCATTGGTAAAACTCTCTCTTTCTCAAAAAGAATGGATGATTATGAAGTAGTTGTGAGCTTTTTGTTGTATGCATATTTTGGTTGAATTTGCCCTATACTAATAGCCCATGTTATCAGGTGTTGATCCCAAGTCTATATTGTGCGAATTCTATAAAGTGGGACAGTGTGCTAAAGGTTTCAAATGCAAATTTTCACACGATTTGAATGTTCAGAGGAAAGGAGAAAAGATTGATCTTTATAGTGATAAGCGTGACCAAGGTTATTGCATGAGAATTTTTTTTTTTTTTTTTTTCCTGTTATTGACTTATGAGCTTTCATCTAGTTATTTTTCTTCTTCTCATTTTGTATTTGGGTTTTCTTTTTAAGAAACAATGGAGGATTGGGATCAAGAGACTTTGGAAAAGGTTGTGGAGTCAAAGAAAACGGAGTATAATCATAACAAACCTACTGATATTGTAAGTTCTCTTCTTAAAAACTTGAATTTGTTTCATGGAGAACTAAAAGGAATTCAGCTTTGTTTCCCATTATTTCCATGCAATATACAGCCCATTTATGAGCTTCACACTTATAACATGAACTTGTGCTTTTCTTTTTCCTTGTTAATTGTGTTATTTACTTCTAGTCCTAGAAATATGATTTCAATATGATATGTCCTTGCTACTTCGGAAGATGTGATCTCTTTGTTTTATGGCTCTGAGGCATGGTCTTTGCAGAAAAAGACTTCTGTAATACTCCCCATTAGAATTTAAGAATTAATAGTGCATTTAATGTTTCAACAATCATATCAATTTTTATTCAGTATTATCTAATTGTACTTTCTATGGCAAATCTTGACTGTATTTGATTTTTATTCCTTACTCCACATCTAATGGATGATTAAGTTTAGACAAATGTTCGTGAAAGACTGATACCAGAATGAGGGTGGAAATGTAAGATAGCATGGGAAATGTAAATTGAAAATATAGACCTGCACACACATTTGCGTATTTGGAAACTTGGAAAGATGATATATCCATTCAATTTAAAGTCTACTAGACATATAAAGAGAGTGCTTTGAGAGTTCTTGTCAATCTAGTTAGGGGGAAAAAAGATCAAGAGAGTGTATTGAGAATAGGTGTGAAGATATTACTTAAAAGATTACAAGATTGAGAGAAATGGTAGTGGATATTAGAAAAAAGATTCTTTTCATTTTTCAAAAAATAACTTTATACTGTAAAGGAAACAATGCCAAGGAAGTAAGATGACAAAGATGTTTGTATGGTATTTACTCAGAAAAGATGAGATTTTTGAAGTCCAATCTCTTTAAATCGGTGTCCATGCACAATTGAGCTCATGGCATCTACACATTCAGGCATATGGATACTTGCTGACACTCAAAAGTCGAAAGCAAACCTGATCAAGCAAATTACCCTTGAGAAGAAGCATTGTATGTTGCCATAATATGAGCTGATATGATGAGATAGAACTTTTGTCGTCTAAATGAACATTTAATCTGTGATTTTATTTGTGCAAATTTTGATGTGTTTGAATATATATATATATATATGCAGGTTTGCAAATATTTTCTGGAAGCTGTGGAGAAGAAACAATATGGCTGGTTTTGGGTCTGCCCAAACGGTGGTAAAGATTGTCATTATCGGCATGCTCTTCCTCCAGGATATATATTAAAATCACAGATGAAGGCTTTGTTAGAGGAAGAGACTGAAAAGATTCCAATTGAGGAGGAGATTGAAAATCAGGTGATAACATTTTTGCTTACGATATCAATACCTTGCATTTAGCAACGGGTCATTTCTCTTATTGCACAACAGATCATATATCATTTTTTGTTATGTTCATTACTTTTACCATCCAATAGTTTTTCGCCAAATAAATGTTCTTGATTTTAGCGTGCCAAAGTGACAACTTCAACCCCTATGACTCCTGAGTTGTTCATGCAATGGAAGAAGAAAAAAATAGAAGAGAGAGATGTTGGTTTGGCTGCACAGAGGGCAGAGAGGGCTAAGAATGATCGAATGAGGTATATGTTTCTTCCTCTCACACCCCCAAAAAAAAACAAAAAAAAAAAAAAAGAAGAAAGCTTCCACCACACAGGAGGGAGGGAGAGTTGATCATTTATGTCCTATTACATTAGTGTTATATGCTAAACATGTACTTTTGATTGCGTTCCAGTGGCCGTGAGCTGTTTCTATCAGATTCTAGTATTTTTGTGGATGATGCTGAGGCATATGACGAATATCGAAGAGAGGAACAACCTGATGTTCCTGAAGAGAAGGTAAACTATCCACTTATGTGATTTTGAAACAACAAGCTCAAATAAATAATGACAACAACAACATCGACAGCAAGAAAAGATGTTTGCCTTTGCATGTCATTTAGACAAGGTTAATGGAACAAAAACATTAGAGTTGGTTAATGGAAAAACAAAGGCTTTCTGCTTATTTGTTTATAGCTTAATTAACTTGGTACTTGTACTTTGTATCAAGGGTCAACAAAATAAACTGGTGAATATTTTCAAGCATTTGTATAGGCTTAATTTGTGGAGTGTTGACGCTTATGATGCATTTCAATTTGCAATTTTTTGTTACTGTAATCCATAAAACTGAAATGGATCTTTACCTATTCAAAGATATTGCAAAATGAAATTTCTTTTTAACTGGCTTACATTTGGTTTTGCTCCTATTCAGGCCAATGTCAATTCTTCAGCTGATGGGCCGAGTACCTCAGCAACATCCGTCGCCAATATTGAAGATGATGATGATGATGAATTGGACATGGATGAGTTAAATGAACTGGAAGCAAGCTTAGCAAAAACATCAATCCAAATTCAGGAGCCTGGCCGTGTCAATTAGTTTTGAGATGCAGAGTCTGATGTCCACATGCCTTTTAAAGTGTTGACTCCATGATCCTGCTGCAGAAGGATGTCCATGGCCTGCAACTACTTTGCGAGCCGTTGATGGTGTTCTGCGAGATCTTTTTGGAAGTTATGAGCCTCCCTGGTTTCAGCAATACATCTTTACACAATGCCTTCTATATATGATATTAAATGAGTATATTATGCATGTTTGTGTTAAATGGCCTTTGCAATTTGTCTAGTTTTGATGCTAGGTTTTCTCCATTCAATAATAGTAGGAAGAGGATCATAAACGTGATTGTAGGTTGACAATTTCTTTAGCATTGATGTCATTAGCGATACCTTGTGTTTGAAATTATGTGATTTGGCTGAGAAGTAAGGTCTTCACTAGATTGAGATCTTTTTATATGTTAGGGGAAAGATGATTGATTATTCTTTTATTTTAATGAATTAATAACATGAGTTCTTTTTATTTAGGCATTAAGGCTCCATCAGGAAAGCCTTATTTTAAATGTTGAAATTAAGATGTTTAGTTGTTCTAAAGTTCTTATGACTACAACATATTGAACTTAAATTTTTTTTTTTTAATATTTTAACTGTTGGTGTTAAATTTTTCTTTCTTTAAATATTTTAGATTTTCGATGTTTAAGATTGTGTTTTTTATAAGAATTTTCTTGTAATTTAACAATTGAAGAGTTTATTTATAGGCTATTTATGCTACCAAGCAAAGCATATTTTTCATGAAGTTAATTACAAAAATTTGTAAAAAATTTGGAGAAGTACTCTAGAGTCAAAGGGTTTTAAGTTAAGTAGAATGAAGACATAATATATGCATTGCAAGTTCAGTGAAGGCCGAACTGGTGATAGGAAAGGAGTTAGTTTGGATGGAGTGATACTGTCCCAAAGTAATCACTTTAAATATCTTGGCTCAGTTCTTCAAGTAGAAGGGGATGTGAGGAGGATGTTAGTCATAGGATTAAAGCTAGATGGTTAAAGTGGAGACGTGCCACAAGAATTTTTTGTGATCGCAAGATTTCAAATAAGTTGAAAGAAAAATTTTGCCGTATAGCCATATAACCGACCACGTTATATGGTAGTGAGTGTTAGGCACTGAAAGAGTCGTATGTGTCTAAGATAAGAGTTGCGGAGATGAGAATGTTAAGGTGGATGAGTGGCTATACTAGACTAGATAAAGTCTGTAATGATAGTATTAGAGAAAAGGTAGGAGTGGTACCAATTGAGGATAAGTTGAGAGAAGGGAGATTGATGTGGTTTGGTCATGTGAAACGAGACATACGGAGACTCCAGTTGGACAAGTAAAGCACATTAGGGTAGAGGATAAAAAGAAAAGAAGTGGTAGACTTAAACTCACTTAAAAGAGAGTAGTACAATATGACCTAGAACCATTACACATTTTCAAGGATTTAACCCAAAATCGTTTAGAGTGGAGAAAGAGAATCTATACAGCTTACTCCAAATTTTTTGGATAAAAACTTCGTTAAGTTGAGTTGAGTTGTATGATATACACCCTTTTCATTTAGAAATATGCTTGTAAAGAATAGTCCATAGAATATCTCAAAAAATTTGCTCTATCGGTGAGTAAGGATGGAAAATGATTTTTTTTTATCAGACTTTCTCTCTCTTCTCTTTCTTTAATATCTTCTCTCTTTTCATATATTTTCTCTTTCCTCTCTATTGTATCTTTATTATACTATTACTCCCTCTCTAACTTGAGGGTCGAAAAGCCTTTAAGGACCTTCTTGGTGGATCTTTGAAATTTTCTTTGTTTGCAAGTCCTTTGTAACTATGTGAGACTATAATGATGAAATTTGTAATTTTTAAAAATTAAAAATTGTCATAATTTTATTTGTAAAAAAAATAAATTTTATAAATTAAAATAGTAAAATATGACTCACCACAACTAAAAAAAAGAAAAAAAAAAGAAACAATGATTGATTATGAGATGAATATTATGAAGCAGCACTAAAGAAACCAGAAGACAATTTATACTGTGGAAGATGAAGGAATGATTGTATAAAAACTAAAATGTACTTGGGAGACTAACACTTTTTGAGACAACCACAAGACATTGTTTCACTACAAAAATGAAAATGTCCCTCATCAAATGAATTTTAATTTTTTTTCTTCGGTCAACGAAACAATTATTGTTCCTGCTGTTAATTAACAAAATTTAATCATTATTTATATTAAAAAAAATTAAAAATAAGTCAATTTAGATTAATTTAAAAATGTAATTTGCAGATTGTAAATGAATATGGGTTTTATGAAAATAAAGTTTTCTTTAAAATTGATATGGTGTATTTATATCACTAATCTATATATGTCTTCTATCCCTAAAATATATATATATATATATATATAAAGGTACACTTCCAAACAAGACTCGTTTATTGTGTTAAAAAAATTTTCTCTAAGGTTTTCCAAATTTTAAGTTGTTAGAAATTACTAAAATTTTGCTTCTATGATTCTCATTTCCTTGACTGTATAAAAAGGTCGCTTATTTACTCTAATCTATTCATTAAGTTATTAAGTAAACGTTTTAAAAATAAGTCATTTAAATCAAGAAAAAAAAATCTAAAATTTATTTAATTTTAAGTGTATTATTACATTTTATTTAGTATTATTATTAAGAAAACAAAATTAATATGTTAATTTAAAATTAAATTTATATGTTTTAATTATAAAAATTTCAAAATAATTAAATATTTATTTTCAAGTTATTATTTTTATCACTAAAAAATCTATTTACCATTGTTGTCAAGAAAATTTATTTTTTTAAATATATTAATTAGATAGTATTAAAAAATAATTTAATGTAATAGCTTAAATTTTTTTAAATATAAATTTTATATTTTTATATGGTATTTTAATATTATCTAACTAAATTATAATTTTTGTAATACTTTTATTTATATATTTTTAATTTTTTTTAAATAAATTTTATAAAATTATTTTAAAGTTTCAATTTTAAATTTAAACAATTAGTTTTAAAGTTTAATATTATATTAAGTATTATAGTATTATATTATCATGCATTTATTTATACTTAAATTTTTATTTATATTTAATTAAATGAAATAATTTAAATATTTAGCAGTAGTATTTAAATTATTAATTAGTTAAATTTTAAGGAAATTTAATTAAAATTTATTTATTTATTTTATTAAATTTTGTGATAATAATAATAATAATAATAATAATAATAATAATAAAGAGAAAGTTGGCCAGGAAGTGCGTTAGGGGAAGGAAAAGAAAAAACTATATATATATATATAAAAAGTTTCTTTGACGGGACGTTTAGCAGGAAAAAAAAAAAAGAGCGAAATTTGAAAAAATCAGCGGAAATCTTCCCCCTCCCCCCTCTAAATTTCTCTCTCACTTCCTCCCCCACTCTCCTTTATCCTTTTCTTAGGCGAGCATGAATCACTGCCGATGGCACCCACCAGACTGCCTCCTCTGGCAACGTCCACGGTCTCCTTGACGACAGTGCATGGTGACAGGTGGCAGAGAGAGAGAGATTTCTCCAATCAAAATTCAGCCGTTCCGGCCAGTGGCTAGAGAACCCACCAGCTCCAACCGACTCCGTACGAGTCCAACTTCATTTTTTGACTAGACTCACTCTCGGCAGCCACTAGAATCATGCAAATCGAGGAGAGTGAAAATAGATAATTTTTTAAGCTTTTCGATCACTTTTTCGGTGATCAGATCGTCTGATCGAAAATCTGAGACCACCGATAGACTCAGAACGATGAAACCTTCGAGATGGGACTGACCTTGCTCCGATCGGATACCGTTTGAAACAGACGATCATCAAACGGTCCAAATTATTTAGTGAGATTTTTGAGTTTTTTAAATTCTTGAAAATTTAAAATAATTTGATGATAATTATTGATAATTTTGAGCTTTATTTATGTGCGATTGGATCGATAATAGTTCACTGGTGCCGAGAAACTAAGTTTTCAGCTAGATCCGGCTGCCTGGCGGCCCATCCTAAAACATAGTTAATATTATAGTTGATCTCAGCATTTTCAGATGTTTTGAATGTATTTCAGGTGTCAAATTTGGCATTGGTAAACTCAAACTCCAAGTTATTCATTTTTACTTAATACCAGGTTTAGAATAAAAATTCATAAAATAATCGTGAGAACTCAAAAAATTATGATTCCTTTTATAATAGCCTTATAATATTGTTGAGGAACGTGAGCCATAATTTTAAAATTTTTAGAGCTGGTGTGGATGATTTTTGCAGAATGTTAGTTTTAAGGATTATAACTGAATTATCTGAATGCTTGAGTTTGATCCGATTTGGAAGGCCATGTGATGTTGATAATATGTGGGCTTGAGGCTTTGTGATATCAGAAGTATTATTTGAACTACTTTATAGGTTGTATAGGTCTTAGGTACAGGAGAAATTCTGCCACTTTTCGGCATAAATTATGATATCTTTGTCTCTTTAAGTTCTTGATTTGAGTTAGCACTAATAAATTCACAATATAATTGTTTAGATGATCAAGGTCATTTTCCTTCACTCAGCCACTACAATATTCTTTGGTGTACTGTGAATAAATATTGATTTTATTTATAATTTCAATATTATTATATATATAAGGCATGCTCATGCATTCACTTATAATTATATGTATATATTTATTATATGCACGCTTTGTGTTGTATTATTATTTGATGAAATTGATGTGAGTGTCGCCTTAGGGTAATTTTGAGCTGTGTGCGTATGTCAGCGTGCGTAATGTGTGGTACTGGATATGGGTAGGATGGGCAGATCAGGTTAAGCTAGTCTGACTTGGGGCTGGATCATTTCTGTGATAAGTCAGGTTGATCTCGCTGACTCTTGCATTTTGATTATTGAGAGCAAGTTTGACTCGAGTTAATCTTACTGGCAGATATTGAAATTAATAGAGCTGTATAGGGAATCAGCTCTCATATATATATATATATGATTAATGTAACACACAAGTATGTGAGTGCTTCAAATTATCTTTTGTGCTAATATTATTTGAATTTGGTTGAATATGTTTATATATGTTGTATTTCATACTTAGGGATGCATTAGCCTTAGATAGCTATAGAAATTATATTTAAAATCAATATCTTACTCTATGAATCAAACGCTCACTCATGTTTATCCTATTTTTTTTCAGGCTACACGAGAATTTCTTTTTCAGAATAACCTACTTCCTTTCTCGCAGGTTTACCATCAACTACTCATTTGTATTATTATTTCCTTAATTTGTAATTTAAAAATCTACAAGTACTAGTAGTAGTATTGATTTTGTCAATGACTTTGTTAATTTAGATTTTGATATTAATAAATGGAAAAATTTTGATGATATTTAAATAGTTTGTAAATGATGGTATCAGGGTTGAGCTGGACTCCCCTAACTTTATTTTCTGATAGTTATTGGATTGATTTGATTGGAACAAAAATATAATATTTTATTTTATTATATTTACATGTTAGGTCTCGATTTTTAGGACTGGTTATGAATTTTAAAATAATAAGATTTATTATTGATTTCAAAAATTTTATACTGACTCAGATTTTAGTGTCAATCTGATTTGTGAGATCGAATCGTGATATTTAAAATCAAAATTGATAAATTTTAATTATAAAAAATATAAAAATAATAATTTTTTAAAATTTTTTTATCAATTATATTTAAAATAATATTTTTATCCAAAAGCGCTTTAACTTCTAAGGCCAATTAAACAATTTTTAACTTTTTGCTAACTCCAATGTCATTTATGATTGTTTTTTCGTTTATTTCTCTCTCTCTCTATTTTCTTTTCTTTCCTTTTCTTGCTCACTCCTGTTTATCCTATTTTTTTTCAGGCTACACGAGAATTTCTTTTTCAGAATAACCTACTTCCTTTCTCGCAGGTTTACCATCAACTACTCATTTGTATTATTATTTCCTTAATTTGTAATTTAAAAATCTACAAGTACTAGTAGTAGTATTGATTTTGTCAATGACTTTGTTAATTTAGATTTTGATATTAATAAATGGAAAAATTTTGATGATATTTAAATAGTTTGTAAATGATGGTATCAGGGTTGAGTTGGACTCCCCTAACTTTAGTTTCTGATAGTTATTGGATTGATTTGATTGGAACAAAAATATAATATTTTATTTTATTATATTTACATGTTAGGTCTCGATTTTTAGGACTGGTTATGAATTTTAAAATAATAAGATTTATTATTGATTTCAAAAATTTTATACTGACTCAGATTTTAGTGTCAATCTGATTTGTGAGATCGAATCGTGATATTTAAAATCAAAATTGATAAATTTTAATTATAAAAAATATAAAAATAATAATTTTTTAAAATTTTTTTATCAATTATATTTAAAATAATATTTTTTATCTGAAAAAGCAGTTTTAACTTCTAAGGCCAATTAAACAATTTTTAACTTGTTGCTAACTCCAATGTCATTTATGATTGTTTTTTCGTTTATTTCTCTCTCTCTCTATTTTCTTTTCTTTCCTTTTCTTGCTCACTCCTGTTTATCTTATTTTTTTTTTCAGGCTACACGAGAATTTCTTTTTCAGAATAACCTACTTCCTTTCTCGCAGGTTTACCATCAACTACTCATTTGTATTATTATTTCCTTAATTTGTAATTTAAAAATCTACAAGTACTAGTAGTAGTATTGATTTTGTCAATGACTTTGTTAATTTAGATTTTGATATTAATAAATGGAAAAATTTTGATGATATTTAAATAGTTTGTAAATGATGGTATCAGGGTTGAGCTGGACTCCCCTAACTTTAGTTTCTGATAGTTATTGGATTGATTTGATTGGAACAAAAATATAATATTTTATTTTATTATATTTACATGTTAGGTCTCGATTTTTAGGACTGGTTATGAATTTTAAAATAATAAGATTTATTATTGATTTCAAAAATTTTATACTGACTCAGATTTTAGTGTCAATCTGATTTGTGAGATCGAATCGTGATATTTAAAATCAAAATTGATAAATTTTAATTATAAAAAATATAAAAATAATAATTTTTTAAAATTTTTTTATCAATTATATTTAAAATAATATTTTTTATCTGAAAAAACAGTTTTAACTTCTAAGGCCAATTAAACAATTTTTAACTTTTTGCTAACTCCAATGTCATTTATGATTGTTTTTTCGTTTATTTCTCTCTCTCTCTCTCTATTTTCTTTTCTTTCCTTTTCTTACCAAACCCAATCAAAATAAATTTTGGTCTTTTTTTTTTTTTTTTTCTTTTTGGTTGGATTTCTAATGGTGGAAACTCCAACGTCGCCTAACAATTCTTTTCTCTCTCACGGGAAGAGGGATGACTTCAACTCTAAGGACCTGAACCATATTTGAAAGCTTTCATCAGTTTGGCAGAAGAAAGCTTAAAACAGCAATCCAAGGCATTGACCCACATATGTGGCTTGCCTTCTTCAGTGCACATACTTTTCCTGCACTATTTGTTCCCTTCCTGTTCTTCTACTGTAACATGAAGGGCATTATGTTTTGTTTGTGCAATCCACTGTATGATCAATTGCCTCTTTACTGGTCATGAATTGTCTTACCAAGCAGCTGAACCCAGCAGAAAAAGAAACAGATTTGCCTGATTATTCCTTCTGTGTATACTAATTACGCAGAGAAAGGTGGAGAGTGCATTACTAATTAAAAGTAATTAACAACATAAACATTAATGTAAAATGGAGGTTTATTAAATTGAAAAAAAAAGGCCACCAGTAAACTGCTATCCATCAAAATGCATGGAGATACAATAAACAAGCTGAAAACAGAACTTTCAAGGGAATGTCAGAAAAAGTAGAGGTATAACTAAGTTCACCAGCCATTTGGTTGGTGAGGCTGATGGGTGTCCTTTAGCTTCTTTCCAGCGAGTGCTCTTCCTACTTTTTGAGCTCCTCTGCCTATCATGCTGACAAAGTTAAAGATTATCTTCATTTTGATTTGGCCTCTCTTTGGGGGAAGCCTAGCTCTCTCCTTCTTCTGCTGCTGGGATTCTGCAGCTTCATCAGTAATGGCCATGAAATTATATTGGAGAAAGAAAGAAAGAAAGAAAGAAAGCAGTCGATGAAACAAGTTTGGATTTTTCCTCCGACAGAAAAATGATAAAGAAGGAAGATCAAGTATAGTGCGAATGCAGAAGAGTGAGTTATAGAGGCATATATATAAACTTTGATTGGGAGTAGGGCCATTAATTCACCGAGGCTTTGCTATGTTTTACGGGTCACAAACTTTTCCATTAGGTGAAGATGTGAAGTGACCGTCGACAACGTGAACTAAAGAGGAAAAATTGCTTGGATTGTTGTCCTATTATGAAACTTTTCAACAATTCAGATTTTTTCGTTGATGCGCTTATGCATGATCGGAGAGCATTTGGGGTCCACTGCACGCATGGGTTTGCAAGAAATTTGATTTTAACTAATTCATGACTTAGTGCGTCGGACATTCGTCAACTTCGCTGTTGAATCTCAAACTTAAATACGGATAAATGGTGTTTTAGAATTTTTTGATATTTATCATAGATTAGCGAGAGTTAATCCTCTTCCTTTCTCACTTGAACAAGATCTCCCTACTTCTAATTAACAACATGCATAATTTCTAAATGAGAATCCAAATGAATTATAAATATTAAAGGATAAAGATAAGACTTACAAGTGTGCATGGGAGTCTGCTAGAACCATATTTCTTCTGCTATAAATAAGATCATCTATAACTACAGGTGTGAACTCTAATCTCCTGTGATAATATGGGGAACTATAATTTGTATTCATAGACGCAAGTCCTTCGTCACCATTAATGAAAGAGTATTGACAGATTGCTGACTTTCACATCCATTCACACACAGGCTTAGAGGTCTTATTGATTATATTCTAACTGATTTGATTAAAATGGGATTATGAGGATAAATGATTACCCATCTGTATTAAAGTATATTATCTGAGTGGAAAGGAAATAATTACAGTTTCAACTCGTCTTGTAGCTTCGGATAAGACAATTAAGCAAGGAAACTATTCTGATGGCTTAAAAGTAAAAATTTAAAGACAAGAAGTCAAGGTCTATTGCCCAACATGACCGGACAAGCTTACCACGCCAAGCCTAAGCACTCAAATTTCTCTGTTTATTAGGTGTTGCAATTTTTTTGTCCCCCATGAAAAGGACTGAAGGGGTTCTTGTACAAACAAGAGAAGACAAGCCTAACAGGTGTCTTCAGGCATCGAAGGGAATACCTCAGACAAGAACATTCACAGTCAAGGTGATTCTCAGGCCAACCATCTGATTAGCATGGGAAGAACTATGGAATAAGGCCAATTAACACCACATCATGCCGCACCATCTCCAGCTTCTAGCAGCATTTGCTTGTCAATGGTCAACCTCAGTGTCACTGCTGTGGCTGCTCGTCGCAGTAACTGCACCTGAAACAAGGCTCAGTACATATTGGACTCTCAAGACAATGCAGTAAAATTCAACAACTACGGATATAAGATCATGAAAAGTATGAAAGCAGTGAGATAAAACAGTCCGAATAGAGGCTTCTCATGCAAAGATCAGGCTTGATTTTTGCCAAAAAATCCAACTTATTCTCTTCAAAAGAAATCTTCAGTAAGTAATGGCTTAGTTGAGAAAATCTTCCAACTAATACAAACATGTAAAATGTTGGAGGAAATTCTATATACAATCCTCTCATATACCTCAGACACAGCCACATGAATAGCAATTTGAAATATTTGATACTTGATCAACTGCTTTAATAAACCTCAACCCACCCCCCTCCGGCCCTCCCCCAACCCTTTTTCCACTACAAGTCACCCCTCTTAAGACACCTGAGAAATATCCACAGCATAATTTGGTGGGCGTTCATTATTTCCCTCTTCCCATTAATGATTGGAAATTAATAACATTTAGCAACAAATGAAAGTTTTACACCTCAATGAAGAAAAAAATATTTGCAATAGACCAGGAAAAATTTTACAAAAAAAATACTGTTAGTAGTTGCATTTACTTACAATTCACTATCCTATGCCCATTTCCTTATATACTTCATCATACTTTTACAGCATAGGGTCTACTTTCTTGGACGGTAACAGAACTTAGTTGAATCATTTAATTGGATAAAGAATGGTGTAGACCAAAAGAAATGTGACTATTACAATAGCCCCCACTAGAGTAAACCTTGGACTCGTCCATAACATGAGGTTCGACCTCTCCGTCCTCTTGATAGGATCAACCTCTTCAGATAGTGGGTAGTTTGAGCGCCTAGGATTCCAACTCACATACTTGTTTGGAAAGAACTGAGAGAGGAGGGTTTTCTTCCCCTGTTTCCTGAAGTTTGACCAGGCCTTATCCCAGTCTGTTGAGGATTTGTCACCTGTGGCAAGTACATCAAACAATATTGGCATGAGATTTTCTATTCAGGCAGCAATGCAGGCAAAATGTTAGTTATCAGAAATTTGTACTCATATAGATGAAATATGCATATGCACAGATTTATTTCATTTTATTCAACAACACATATAGGCCTTAGTAAATATGTGAAAGAAATTCTGGTAGCCTTTTTCAAGCTTCTTCAATCTAATAAAATGCTTTTTAGTTGGCCTGAAATGCCAATATAAGTCTGGCAAAAGAAAAACAACAAATCAAAGAATTAGTGCAGAAATATAATGTAGCCCTGGTGGAAAAGATTTCAGCATCTTGTGGGAGTGGGACATTGTGGTTTGCATGACAACTATGTGAGGTTCAAGGTTTGTAATATGATGTTTAAGAAAGCGTGACCTAATCAACTGTTTCATAAATATCCATCAGCTATATTGATCAAAACCAAATTAAAAAGCATAAATCAACGCTTCAGTCTTACATGTATCCTATGGATTATGGGTCTTCATTAGCCTATATAAGAGCCTTTCCCAAAGAATAGAAGTCCAGCCTCCAGATTATCTAGGACTTGGTTGCTACAGATTTTATCATTGTTGCCCACGTGCAAGCTTGATCTATCGTCCCTCCCCACCTTTTTATACTTCCTTTCCATGCCAGTGTCTGCTTTAGTATACGTAATTTAAAGATAAGCCTCCAGGTATGCGCCAATTTCAAGGCTAAAAACCTTACAATAAGCTATATATATGTTGGAGAAAATTTAATTGAGATTAAGAGTTGGTGGTTTCATAACTACCCTATATGAAGAGACTAGAGAGGACAATATCTGTGTGCAAATTAGACTTTGAGCAAGGGAGTTTAAGGGGTACCTAATAGAAAGCTGGATGCCTACTTTTAATCACTAACCCTGAAGAAAAGGTTGTAGATTTGTTCAAATTGATTCTAATCAAGGTAAGTTTAAGGTAAACATCATTGGTTTGTCTCTCTCAATTTCCAACAGTTGAATATTGCTAATATAAAAGCGAATTGGAGAAGCAAAGAAAATCTTCCTTGGAATCAGCTTTTGGAGTTGGTTTATGGATGAGTTGGAAATGATGCAATGATTTTGTCTTGAAACGCGAGTGAAAAAGTGCTAATTCTATAATTCATCGTATAGCAACCTTCACAAGGTCCAATTTTGAGGCTTTTGAACAGGTGGGATATTTCACCGGTCTGCATAATAATAAACAACAAAAGCTCATAGGATGGGTTAAAACAAATTTCAATGGTGCTTCTGAAGACCATCTCAGAGAGCAGTTGCTTGAGGAATTTTGCGTGATCATCAAGGTGATTGGATGGATGGATTCATACACTATATGGAGTAGCTACTTCATGAAGGCTGAACAATGGGGTATTTACTGGGTTCTCAATACTACTCCACGCACCAAGGGCTATACGAAGTTAAATTCATCACAAAATCACCGACCTAAATCTCAAAGTTCAAACTTGTAATTGAGTCTGCTTGAAGGCATATAAGAATTAGGAAGCCCAGCAAGTGCTGGTTAGCATTCTCCCATCACAGGCCACAGAGTGAGGAAATAACAGGGCAAAATCTAATGCTACCCATTTAACAAGTTGGCTAGTGATTGAAGGCGTACCATTGTCGTCGCCGTTTTGACTGGACTCCCGGGACTTCTTTCGCGAGCAGAAAGGTCTGAGAGGATAGTAGCTAGAAAAGGAAGGAAATGAAAATTTTGTTATCATCGAGGAAGATAAGCTATAAGAGAGATGAGCTTGAATATCCATTTGCATCCAAAGAAAGATTTGAGCGAAGAAAGCCCCACTGGTTTGATGGCAGCAGTGGAGTGAGAGCACCTCAGCCAATGGATTTTGGGAACTCTCTTATCCCAAATCCACAGAACATTGAGTCTCAGATAGTCAGATTCTGCCATCTCTTCTCATCCGATGACACGTGGTTATTTGCGAGCCCGAACCTCATATCCGTATTCATCGAGGAATAATTATATGATACATATTACATGTTGGTATCCGAAATAACAAATAAATAAATAAGATTAGTATTGTATAAGTAAGTAGACCTTTAAAATTATAATCACTTGATAATTATTGAGTAAAATTTATTTTTTATTATAAAAAATATATATTTTATATTATAAAAAATATATATTTTATATTTAATTAAATATTTATATAAATAAATTTTAATAATAAATATTAAACATATAAAATTTGAACCATTATGAATAATATTTTTTATTTTAAATTTATTTCGAACTTATTTTATTAGAGTTTTAAATAACAGCAAAAACTCAAGTTGTTATAATCCATGGTTTTTATTGGCTATGTTAGCGAATTGTGGTACTAAGATGTGCAGGGCACGAGATTTGGCAAGCCAAACTAATCACATGTTCCGCTTCTCTTGCTTCTCCCCACCAGTGGTAATCAGTGCACCACGTGTCTCTTGATGTCTGATAGTGGAAAAGTTTAGGAGGGAAAGGCTTTAGGCCACTAACTAACTATTCTCCGCTTGTTACCATCCGCTTGATACCAAATATCAACTTTCAGCCGTTGGATCCAGAAGCAGCAGGATTAAATGCTGGCCACCAATCTTCACGCCAGGTACTAGGGCTGTGGAAGCATTAATACGTGGCTTTCGCAATCTTTCATGGGCCCACTTGCATTTCAGCTTGGCGATTTGCCACTCTATTTTCCAAAACATCGGTGCCGCTGTCAAAGAATGGAAAACGGCTGAATCTTCGCGTGGCGGCCTTGAAATCCAAGTTCCTATCAGGGATGAAATGGCAGATGAGGAGGAATCTTTTTTTTTTTTTTTACTAAATTTTCAATTTCATTATTGTATTTATTGAAACACTTCATTTAGAGATATTTATATAAAATTTTAAAGTAATATGTTTTCAAAACTTTAAATTAAATTCATAAAACTAATATTTTATGTTGAGATAAATTTGTAAAATTAGTAATTGAGAAAAAATATTTAGAGTGTTTCTGCATAAATAAATAAAATCAGATCGAGTATAAAGAAAATTATTTTATGTAATATAATAAATAAATTATAAAATATATTTAATATATTTAAAAAATACATTCAACATTTATAAAAATTTGATTATTTTTTAAATTTAAAAATTTATCTAACTTCAATTTGTATAAATATTTAATAAATATAAAATTATCTATATATATATTTAAGTAAAATTTATTATATTTTTAATTAAAATAATAATTATTAATTAAATGAATATATACATGCAGTACGGATAAGAATTACTAATAAATAACAAAACAAGTTTGTATTCAAAAATTTCTTGGCCAAAGATGAAATCGAGATCACAAAATCGGCGTAGTCGAGGAAGTGTGGGGGGGCGATTAATTGAAAGGTTTCAGATCACTGGCCAGTCTCCCCCAGGACCCCCACACTTGCCCAACCCACCAGGAAAACTTGGCCATTTTCCATGCCCTCACGCTCACTCACAAGCTTACAGACACAACCCTTTCTCTCTATACATGGTACAGAAATCTATGCTTTGCTTTGGAAATAGAGCAGCAGGAGGGAAATGATCAACACCAACTCATCCTCATCATCAGCGAAGCTGCCTCCTCCTACTCAACCGCCGCAATCGATGGCCGCATCATCATCTACAACGACCAAGACATCAACGGCGCCGCCTACCTCTGATGGCTCAGGCAAGAAGGTGAGGAAGCCCTATACCATCACCAAGTCCCGAGAGAGCTGGACCGAAGAAGAGCACGACAAGTTCCTCGAAGCTCTTCAGCGGTACGGTCCTCATACTCACTCTCTCTCTCTCTCTCTCACTGTTCAATTCGATTTTCCCCTCATTTTCCCTAAGAGTAAATTGACCATTAGCGAAAATTATAGTCTTGAATTACCTTAGGTGCTTCGATGATATGATTCTTGTTTTCTAAGTGATTTTGATTTCCTTTAAGCTGCAAAATCCTGTTGTGTTTGTTTGTTTGCATCATCGTTTTCTTCTTTCTCTCTGTCTCTCTCTCTCTCTCTCTCTCTCTCTCTCCTTGGTTTATATGTATGTGTAAAGCTGTGTGCTAGCGGATGGATTATGATTTGAAAATTTTGGGCATTAGATATACTTCTCAAATTTCAATCAATTGGAAGGTCCAGGACTTCAACAGTTGCTTAAAAAATTTTATATGTGGCAAATTATGGCACACTTAGTAACCATTTTGAGTTAACTGAGACTTGATTTTGACTAAAATTACAGACTATTTTTAATTCTCCGTTGTATGATTACTGCATTGTTGTTTCTTTCTTGCCCATATTTTTAGTTCAATAGTTATGGAGTTGAAGTGACAGGGCCAGGAAATTGTTGAAGCATTTCAAAAAATTTTGATAAATGCAATTTCCAATCTATATTAAACACGTAAGCATATAAAATAACTAATATATATATATATATATATATATATATATATATATATATATATATATATATATATATATATAGGATTTGTATCTATGAGGGCTTAAATGATAGCCGTCTACCTGATGGGGGGTACTTTATATTTAAATGATCACATAAATTTTTCACTAATAAAAATAAATTCATGCAGCTGAAAGGGGAAAAGGAAAAAAGAAAATTGGGGTTGGTGGGGGCGGGTTGCTGTGGGGTGTGGTTGGTTCATGGCCTCCATTAACTCTATCATTGTTTGCATATTGAATAAAATGAATTTAAATGCTTTCTTCTAATTTTTAGAACATTAATCTTATGGAACTGAATATTGAATATAGTAGCTCCCTGTCTTTTCATTAAGGTTTGATCGTGACTGGAAAAAGATCGAAGATTTTGTGGGTTCGAAGACAGTGATTCAGGTTTGAGTGCATTATTTTCTTCTTTGCAGGTTATCATTTTGGGAGGACTTTAACTGATTATTTGCCTTCTTAGATTCGGAGTCATGCACAGAAATACTTTTTGAAGGTCCAAAAGAATGGGACAACTGCACATGTGCCTCCTCCTCGTCCTAAGCGTAAAGCTGCTTATCCTTATCCACAGAAGGCATCCAAAAATGGTTAGTCTCTTTCATTAAATATGATGTTGCATTCAATTTTACCTTTAGAGAATTGTGGCTGAGAGCCCAACATGTTGTATCTTGATGTTGCAGTTTTAGTGCCACTCCCAGCATCCCTGACTTACCCTTCTTCTGTGAATACACTTGCACCTGGATATGCTCCATGGGATGACGCTTCCATGTTAATAAATATCACAAGCAGCAAAATCATGTCATTGCAAGATGAATTTAACAGTCTTCATGGAGCTGAAGGCACGCATACTTCTTTATTTTGTTATTTTCTTGTTATTGTATTAGTAGACTATCTTTAGTGGAGGGAACTTTCCAACACTTCTTATGCCATACAACATTACTGATTCAGCTGATATTGGATCAAAGGGGAAAGCATGGATAAGTAACAATAATGTTAGTGGCCTGGGGACCTTAAGTAGAACATGGCCAAGTTCTGAGATACCAAAACAAGGGAAACAGGCTCCTGTGCTTCATGGTAATCTTCTAGACTACTATCATATGCTCTCCACACACCTTGTAACAAGAAAAAGGGTTCCATTTCATGTCCCATTGATGGTTTGCAGGTTTACCAGATTTTGCTGAAGTATATAGTTTCATTGGGAGTGTCTTTGATCCAGACACCACAAGTCATGTGAAAAAGCTCGAAGAAATGGACCCTATAAATTTTGAAACTGTAAGTTATGTGGAACTCAATGAAGATGGTTTTAGTTGCCTATATATTTGTGTAAGATGCATTTTTTTTTCTTTTTTGTATGATACTGTGTGGAAATAACTAATCTTAGATAAAGAAAAATGGTCAAATGGCCTGGTGTGGTAGTGGGAAGTGGCTGATCCTTGTAGTTGAAATCTACAGAATTGTGCCATATATGTCCCACCATGATTGAAGATGAGTTATGTACCTCCTGCACAAGCATGTTATTTATTTGTGTAGAAAAAGATGATTCTCATTGATTTCAATTAATCTATACATGGGTATATATATACAATTGATTCCTATAATTGTGTTCTACTAATTAGGAAGAAATCCTAAATAAGAAATCCTAAATAGGAATACAGAATACAGAATATACAGAGAAATAATATAGTGATTGACTTTTCATAACATAGTGATTGACTTTCCATAACACTCCCCCTCAAGTTGGAGCATAGATGTTAATCATGCCCAAATTGTTACAAATGTAGTCAATCCTTACTCCATTTAGAGCTTTTGTGAAAATATCTCTTAACTGCTCTCCAGTTTTGATGTGTCCTGTTGAGATGATCTGTTGTTGAATCTTTTCACGAATAAAGTGACAATCAATCTCAATATGTTTGGTCCGCTCATGAAACACCGGATTAGAAGCAATATAAATAGCAACTTGATTATCACACAACAATTTTGCAGGCAGGGAGGTCTTAAAACTTGTCTCATCTAGTAATTGAAGTATCCACATTACCTCACATACTGATTGTGCCATGGTTCTGTATTTGGATTCAGCACTAGATCGAGAAACTACACTCTGCTTCTTGCTTCTCCAAGACACCAAATTTCCTCCAATAAAAACGCAATATCCAGTAGTTAACCTCTTGTCAACCTTAGATCCAGCCCAGTCGGCATCTAAAAAATATTCAATATTCAAATGCCCATGATTACCATATAGCAAACCTCTTCCTGGAGCGCCCTTCAGATAACACAAGATTTGTTCCAATGCTTCCCAATGAGCAACAGTTGGGGAAAACATAAACTGACTTACCACACTAACGGCATAAGCAATGTCAGGAAGAGTGACTGTAAGGTAGTTCAATTTTCCTACCAATCTCCTGTTTCTCTCTGGATCTTCAAACAACTCATTATCCCCTGCTAACAGTTGTAAAGTTGGAGTCATTGGTGCGCTACAAGGCTTAGCACCTAATTTTTCTGTCTCTGTCAATAAATCGAGGACATATTTTCTTTGAGACAAAAAAATACCCTTCTTACTTCTCATAACTTCGATACCCAAGAAATATTTTAACAATCCCAAGTCTTTGGTCTGAAACTGAGTTTGGAGGAAGGTTTTAAGAGATGAAATACCTGCAGAGTCACTCCCAGTAATGACAATGTCATCCACATAGACTACCAAGAGAATTAGACCAGCTTCAGATTGCCTATAAAATACTGAGTGATCACACTTACTCTTTTGCATACCAAATTCCTGTACTGCTTCACTGAATCTCCCAAACCATGCCCTAGGACTTTGTTTCAAGCCATAAAGAGACTTCCGAAACCTACAAACTTTATCCAACTCCCCCTGAGCAACAAACCCAGGTGGTTGTTCCATTTACACCTCCTCCTGAAGATCACCATGAAGGAAAGCATTCTTGATATCCAATTGATGCAGGGGCCAATCATATGTAGCTGCTAAAGAGATAAACAAGCGAATAGAAGTAAGTTTAGCTACAAGAGAAAAAGTATCAGAGTAATCAACCCCATATGTCTGAGCATATCCTTTTGCTACAAGGCGTGCTTTTAACCTAGCCACAGAACCATCAGGATTTACCTTTATTGTAAATACCCATTTGCAACCAATAGCTTTCTTACCAGCGGGCAAAGGCAATAGTTCCCATGTACTATTAGCATCTAAAGCTTCCATTTCCTCTTTCATAGCATCTCACCAGCCAAGATGAGACAGTGCCTCATCAACAGTATTAGGGATAGGAACAGAGTCTAAAGAAGTAACAAAACACCGAGAACAAGAAGACAATTGATTATAAGAAACAAAAAAAGAGATAGGGTAAGTACATGAACGTTTATCTTTACGAAGAGCAATGGGTAAGTCTAGATCAGAATCATGGTCAGTATGAGGTACAGGATCTCCCAACGAAGTAGCTGGTGGAGGATCTGAGTCAGGAATCTCCAATCTCCTGGAATAAACATGATCAACGGGGGGTCGAATAGGTCTAGAGACAGAAGGAACAGGTTGTGGGAGAGGACTAGACATTGGTTGGACAGTATATATTAAGAGATCATCCTCCTTTCCCTGACTCCCATACACAGATGATGGAGGAAAAAATGGAGTCGACTCAAAAAATATGACATTTGCAGAAACAAGATAACGATTAAGAGTAGGAGAGAAACAACGGTACCCTTTTTGGAGCCGGGAGTACCCAAAGAAGACACATTTGAGAGATTTTGGATCCAATTTAGTAACCTGTGGACGAACATCACGCACAAAACAGGTACAACAAAAAATACTGGGTTCAATAGGGAACAAAGATTTTGTAGGAAACAAAGTAGTATAAGGAATATCCCCATTAAGGACAGAAGACGGCATACGATTGATAAAAAAACATGCTGTAGAAACTGCATCCGCCCAAAAGTGTTTAGGTACTTTCATTTGAAAAAGAAGAGCACGAGTTACCTTAAGAAGATAACGATTTTTTCTTTCGGCCACGCCATTTTGGAATGGGGTATCCACGCAGGAAGACTGATGAAGAATGCCATTTTGCGTCATAGAAGGCTGAAATTGTGCTGAAAAGTATTCTTTGGCATTGTCACTTCTTAATATGTGCACAGAAATATTAAATTGAGTTTTGATTTCATTACAAAAGGCACAAAAGATAGAAAACAACTCAGAACGATTCTTCATTAAATATAACCAGGTAACACGAGAGTAATCATCAACAAAAGTAACAAAATAACGAAATCCAGTTTTAGATGTAACAGAACAAGGACCCCAAACATCAGAATGAATTGACTCAAAAGGGGATGAAGCCCATTTATTAACTCTAGATACGGAAGGCAAACGATGATATTTTGCAAACTGACATGACTCACATTCTAGTACTGATAAAGATTGAAATTGAGGACACAGCTTCTTCATGGTAGACAAAGAAGGATGACCCAATCTACAATGAGCTTCATGAGGTGTTAAGGTACTGGAGTAAACAAGCGACCGCGGTACATGATTTTCCAGAATGTAGAGACCACCTGACTCGCGTCCTCTACCAATAATCTGCTTCGTCGTAAGATCCTGAAACAAATACTGGTCAGGAAAAAAGGAAATAGAACAATTTAAGGTACGAGTAAGTTTACTAACAGAAAGTAGATTAAAAGAGAATTTTGGTAGACACAAAACAGAAGACAAAGAAATTGACGAAGTCGGGTTCGCAGTTCCAGAACCCATGACACAAGAAGTAGAACCATCAGCTAAAGTAACAGTAAAGGAATTGAGATTAGACTGAAAAGCAAATAAAAGACTAGAATTACCTGTTATGTGATCTGTCGCACCAGAATCAATAACCCATTTGGATGAAGAAGACACAAGGCATGTAGTGGATTTACGACTCGTGATCGCGATGTGAGGAACCGGTAGGCTTTAGAGATGCACGATCTTTGGAAAAATTGTGCAAAATCCTCTACAGATACCAAAATAGTTTTCTCAGAGGAAGATACTGTAGAATTCTCTGCTGCCATATTTGCCATCTGTGATCACTGATTTTTCCTCTGAAGTTGCGGACAATTATATTTTGTATGACCAGGCTCATGGCAATAATAACAAATGACTCCTCTTGAGTCCTGATTAGAACTAGCCTCTCCATTACGCTGATTACTTCTGTTGCCTGTAATTTTACCTCTACTTTCTCTTCTATTACCCTGTTGTCCATTTGGATTACGGCTAATAAGAGCACTACTGGCAGGCTGTGAAGATCGAGTACTCTCTGTTCGAAGGACCCGTGTGAACGTTTCATGCAAAGAGGAAATCTCAGAACTGGAGAGAATCTAAGATTTAACAGTCTCATACTCTGAAGGAAGGCCTGCAAGAAAACTCATAACAGCCAGTTGTTCTCGTTGGGCCTGCTGAACTTTCACATCAGGACTAAAAGGCAACAATACATTAAGTTCCTCATATACCCGTTTAAAATCCATAAAATAAGCCGTGAGAGACTTATCCTCTTTCTCAGCACGGTAGAATGACTTACTAACATCATAAATACGGGAAATATTTCCTTTACCAGAATACAGAAAATCTAAGTAATCCATCAATTCCTTAACAAATTCACAGTGATTAATTAAACTAATTACCTCACTATGAATCGAGTTCCGAAGCTGCAAAAACAACCGAGCATCCTCCCTTAGCCAAGTTTGTCGTGTATCATCAATGGGTGGATCTTTAGTAAGGTGATAATCCTTATCAATGCTACGCAAATAGACCCTAACAGTCTTACTCCACTCCAGGTAATTCGAACTATTAAGTTTGTGTTTCGTGATCTTAGTCATCACCGGAATCACATCAGAAATAACATTCTTATTGTCTGTCATTTGTTGAGACAAAGAAAACTAACCTAAACGCTAATCCAAAGTGCTTATAGCAACAAAATAACTCAAAATCACAAATCAAGCAAATACCGAAATAGGATCTGAGAGCCAAACCTCAGAAGTCCTTTAATGGTATACTGGATCAGGCAACAGCACACAGTGGTGGAATGAGATGTTGATCGGGGTTGAAACGGCCGGTCGGCGGCCAAGGTCTCTCCTGAGCTGGGTAGTGAGAACAAATAGTCACCCTAGATTGATGACCTGCTCTGATACCATATAGAAAGAGATGATTCTCATTGATTTCAATTAATCTGTACATGGGTATATATATATAATTGATTCCTATAATTGTGTTCTACTAATTAGGAAGAAATCCTAAATTAGAAATCCTAAATAGGAATATAGAATACATAATATACAGAGAAATAGTATAGTGAGTGACTTTCCATAACATAGTGATTGACTTTCCATAACAATTTGCACCAGTGACATGAAGTAGTAGCATCTTTTTGAGCACTAGTAATATTCATAAGGTATTTGCTTTTTAATTTACATATTGCTGGTAGGTGTAAACAATCTCTTGTATGCTTGAACTTATCTAAGAATCAGCAAGAACACATATAAGAGTAGAATGACCTCATAAACTACTGTGTGAACTTATTGTCTTCTATTTTATTTTAAAAAAAAAAAAATTCACTTATAGGATTAGTTCCTAAATGCTTTGGTAAATAGACCGTCCATGGTATGCTAGGTGTTTAGTTTCAACTCTTAAGAAGTGACTTTCATTTGGAGATGTCATGTTGGGTTACATTTGGGTATAGTTCATCTTAAGTGAAGAACCATCAACATGTGACCTACATATTAGTTTATTCCGATGAGATAATACTATGATTCTCTGAAGCCTCATAATTTGCTCAGACATGGCTTATGGTAGTTCCCCTAGCAAGTTTAATGAGCTTGTTTGGTTTATGAAAATTAGCCTAGTCTGCCAACCCGGCATTGCAGTCTATAAAGTATAATTATATAATTCTTTTTACTAGATAATGATATAAGTATTTAGTTCAATCTTGTCCATAGTTTCTGAATCATAGCTGCCATGATGTGTTTCCTGGGATCAAGTTTTATTTCTTTAATTTTTTTTTTTGGAAGTTCTACTAGTATTTTAGGCATATTGTGTCTTATTAATTTGGTCAAACATCTGAATTTGTGACATATAGGTGTCTAATGTTAGTCTCATTTTTTTTTTTTTTTGGTTGCAAATACACATATACATAATGCCATCTGTTGTCTTGCAGGTTTTGTTATTGATGAGAAACCTCACAGTTAACTTGTCTAGCCCTGATTTTGAACCAATTGTAAGCATTACTGCTCTTTGTTGTAGCTCGTAACTGCAAAGAACTTGTTATGGATAAGAATCTACTGCAATTTTATATGTTAGACAAAGAACAAAAAACACTTCCTTATACATTTACTTGCTTTACTTATCTTGGCTCATTGAAAGACACCTACTTTGATCTGTATACAACAATTGCAATCTCCACGCCATGCAATTATACTAAAGATTGGCATTGCACATAAAAATAATTCTTTACTTCATGTGGATGAGGAATTAACATCTAACATCTTATATTTCAATTTTCTTTTCTTTATTTTTTATGTTAGATAAGTGCATGTTTAAATAGCTCATGAATTTTGTCTGAAAAAAAAAATGCATTGTCTCATGAAGTGGCAATTTTGGTGTCAATAAGATATTTAATGATCATTTCACCTTTTATGTTGCGGGTTTTATGTGTTTCCATAGAAGTCTATTGCAATTTGCAAATGAAGTTCAGCAATCTAAGGAAGTATATTGTAGAGAGGCTGAGAGGGATAGTAAAATAAAAAACAAAAAAGTGTGAGCATATATTCTTCTCAAGAGTGTGAAGGCATTTTCCAAGCAGAGGATTCAAATGTGATACAGGTTTCTTGTTCTATCCTAGACAAATATGTAAAAGAGGTATTATGGTGTTGTGGGAAGTGATCTATCTGAGTGGAGATTCCAAATATTGTGAGAATACTGTTTGGCTAACTATGATGCGTGAAGCAATCTAAAGCATGTGAAAACAAAATTATCAACCTCTGAGTCCCTCTCTTCATAATCTTTTCTCATGCCAAAAATGCACATTGGCTTAGTTATGCAATTTTGAACAGAAAATGCCCCTTTTACAATTATCTTTGAAGCATGTTTATTTTTATATATAATTGTATATTATCATGGTTAAATGATTAATATTTTGACCTTGCTAATTGATCTCCTTGGTTAATTTAGGGGAAGGTCTTTTCATCCTGCGACATTAACACCAGAACGGTGGGAGTAACTGCCAAGAACCAAACCAATGATACATCAAGTTGAATTTTTGCTACTCGCAACTTGCTGACTAGCGAATGTTTTATTCTTACTCTTCTGGTTTTTTTTCCCCAATGCCATGCCTCTCTTTACCCTAATCTCCTAATAACTTCTCTCTTCACAGTAACCAGGTGATGTGCACCTAGAATTTCTTGCCGCTTCACTGCAACAATTACAAATGCCCATCATTTCCTGCAGTGCATACCCTCAAAATTAGAGAACTCAAAGCAGCCAAAGCCAAGAAGTATCTAATGGTGGAAGAAAGCTTTCTATTGATTTATAAGATCTGCAATTACATGGATCTTGATTTCCACTGAAACCAGTAGGAATGGTTGACCCTATTCTATACATGATTGGGCCTTTCAAGCACAAGTGTGTATATGTTGCGAGGTTTGCTTGGTGGCTATTTAATCGTTCGTTAATATAGTTAATTTCCATGTGATGGTGTACTCTTTGCCAAGGTGGTGTAATTTTGTACCTGAAACTTGCTTTTTTCTTTTTGTCAGTATAAGGTGTTACCTTTTCTTTATTTCTTGTCCCGGTGGGATTTCACATTCTCCGAGTAAAGATGGTTACAAAAGTTGATTATGTTCTATTAATTATCACGACCTTATTTGACAAAGAAAAAAAAATTATCACGACCTTGTCATTTTAGCCCAGAAATTATGACGTGGAGTGCCTTCAAGGAATTCCACTAATGTAGCACGAGCTACAGAGTAAACCACGTGTTGTCTGTTGGCTAAATTTTTATAAATAAATAAATAAATAATTAATCTCAAGCTCTATTAATGTCCGATCATATTCCATTTGGATTTGGGGTGTCCATCCTAATTACGGAGAGGAAAAATGCTTTAACAACAAATAGTACAATCTCCAGCAGGGCTAGGTCTTATAAATCCAAACTCACATTCTCTTCAAAACACTCCCCCTCCCAAATTCCCTTCCTCATCCTTTCAACTGCCATCACCCCACTACCATCAACGACAGTAGCATCCTCCAAATACCTTCGCCGCCACATCCACAGCTCTCCTCCCTCTTCTCCCTCCTCTCTGTGGAGCTCAGTCTCTTCTTCTCCAGATGGCCTCCTTAGCTTCCAAGTTATTCGAAGTCTCCCCCTATAAATCCCTTCGGCACTCCACCGTCCGTGGATCGCTACCTACATTCCTCTCCTCATTGACTCAATCAAGGCCTTCGTCTCCACTCGAATCTAATCCTTCCTTCGCTAAAGAAATTCTCTCTATTTTTACTTCCCTCCAGACCCAACTCTTCGGAGCAGTGTGTCACAGGTCAAGACTTTCAGCTTGCCTAGTGAGGCACTTGCCTGGCAGATTTCCCCAACGCTAAAGACAAGTAAGCCAATTCCAGCAAAGAACTCAAGCACACCCACACTCACACTTGGAATGCACAAAGGGAAATAAATTGGGCCAAAGAGAACTATATTCTGAGAAATTAGAATGTGTGTACAAGAGAGATATATAAGAACTCTTTTAGGGACTCTTAGTAGCTCACACCACTCAAGATGTTATTTACAAGCCTAGACAACAAGTATTTATAGGCAGCAGCATCTCTTCAACTTGTGGTGCAGATTTCTTTCCTCCCAATTCCTCAAAATTACTACAAGGCTTCCCTAGCAAGCTGCGTTGGATAATCAGGAGAAATGGAGAGAATTCTGGAACCTTTCAGCTTCCTTGCAAGCTACCAGCCCGAAATGAGGTTTGATTGGCCCAAACTCCTTCCAGCAAGCCAACTACAGCCCATCATTAGCCAGCCAATTGCCCAACTCATCCAGCCTACTGCCTAAAATTTTCTAGCAGGCTCTAGCATGCCCTATAGCCATCCACAAGGCTCTAGAAATTTTCACAAGTTTGCACCTGCACCACCTGACTTGTTTGGGCATTTTTGGGCTGTTTGGCACGTCTACCACCTGGGGGCTTACAATCTCCCCCACCAGATCCCTTAACGCCCTCGTCAAGCTTTTCTTTCCTGTGAACCTCGATTGCCTTCTTGAATTGCTACAAATCAGCTTCCTTTTCCCAATTTGCCTCAGTATCGAGCAGCCCCTTCCATTTGATCAGAAATTCTGTGTAGTTGGGGACTCCTCGCTGGCGCACCACCCATTCTGCCAAAATCTCCCTAATTTCCTGGTCAAATGAGGTTACAACCATGGGAGTGGCTCACTGAGATTTTCCTCGATCTGGATCCTCCTTGTCTGTGTAGTAAGGCTTTAAGAAGCTTACATGGAAGACCGGATGTATCTTCAGTTATGGGGGCAGCTCCACCCGGTAGGATACCTTCCCAACCTTTTGAGTGATAGGAAAGGGTCCCTCATACCTTCTTATCAACCCCTGGTGCACTGATCTGTAGGCCTTGAACTGCCGAGAGGGTAGTTTGATCAAACCAAGGTCACCCACTTGGAATTTCAAGGGCCTCCTCCTCATATCTGCCCACTTTTTCATTTCTTGGAGGCCTTGTCTAGGTAGACCCTTGCTTCATCGAGCTGCTTTCCCCATCCCTTAGCCCATTTATAGGCTGAAGGACTTACCCCAGTGTAACCCGCAGCAACAGCATGAGGTGCCAACGGTTGTTGGCTTGTGGCAATTTCAAATGGACTCTGCTGGGTGGATTCGCTCCTTTGTAGGTTGTAGAAGAATTGGGCTACATCTAGCAGCTTCGCCCAATCCTTTTGATTGGCACTCACAAAGTGCCGTAGGAATAATTCTAGCAACCCATTCACCCGTTCTATCTGCCCATCAGTTTACGGGTGGAAAGAGGTAGAAAAGTGCAAGTCCGACCCCATGAGCTTGAACAACTCCCTCCAGAACTTTCCTGTGAAACGGGGGTCACGGTCACTGATTATACTCCTAGGGAGGGCCCAATATTTCACAACATGCTTGAAAAACAAGCGGGCAGCTTCATCAGCGGTGCAATCTTGTGGGGTAACAATGAACATTTCATACTTCGATAGCCTATCTACTACCACCATAATGGAACCACAGCAGTCTGACTTAGGAAGGGCATAAATAAAGTCAATGGTAACACTGTCCCATGGGTGTTCAGGTGTCGGTAGGGGCTCCAACAATCTAGCGGGCAGTTTTTATTCCACCTTATCTTGCTGGCAGATAAGGCAGGTGCACATATAGCCTTCCACATCCTCTTCCATCCTAGGCCAGTAGTAGGATTTGCTGATAAGAGCCATTGTTCTCTAGATGCCTGGATGGCCAGCCCACATGGAGTAATAGCACTCCTTAAGCAATTCTTTCCACAAATTTCCCCACCAAAGAATGAAGAGGCAGTTGCCAATGGTATAGATCAGCCCATCCTGCTCCCAAAACAGCCGAGTCTTCCCTTCCTTAGCTAGCCCAAGCAAATTTTTAGCAAATGAATCATGGGCCATTCCTTCCTTCACACGCTCCAGCAGGTCGCTAGAGGCACTAGTGATGGAGTGAAATTCTGCCTTGTGACTCAACGCATCAGCCACTACGTTGGCCCTGCCCGGTTTTTACTCCATCACGTAGTCAAATTCTGTCAAGAAATCCTGCCACCGAGCTTGCTTAGGAGAGAGCTTTTTCTGATTTTGGAAGTAGCTTGTAGCCACATTATCAGTTTTGATGAGAAATCGGCTCCCAAGCAAATAATGCCTCCATACTCGTAGGCAATGGATAATGGCAATCATCTCTTTGTCGTGCACTGGGTATCTCTGCTCCGTATCATTTAGCTTCTGGCTCTTAAAAGCAATGGGGTGCTTTTCCTACATCAACACCCCACCAATGGCAAATTCAGAAGCATCGGTTTGGACTTCGAAGGGCTTCGAGAAATCAGGTAGCACCAGCACTGGTTCCTCCATAACTGCTTGCTTAAGATCTTTAAATGCATGCTGGCACACAGCGTCCCACATCCAAGGGACATTTTTCTTAAGCAAGTTTGTCAAAGGAGTAGCCCTCTTGGAGTTTCCTTGGATAAATCGTCTGTAGTAATTAACCAAGACGAGGAAAGAACGTAAACCAGATACATTGGAAGGAGGCTCCCAATCGAAAATAGCACGTACCTTGGCTATGTCCATGCTAATGGTTCCTCCAGCAATACGGTGGCCCAATAACATCACTTCTGGTTGTGCAAATGAGCATTTCTCCTTCTTGACATATAGCTTATTTTCACGTAGGACTTGGAACACCTTCCTCAAATGCTGGATGTGGTCCTCCAAGCTTTCACTATAAACCTCAATGTCATCCAAACATACCACCATAAACTTGTTCAGGAATGGGTGGAAGATTTTGTTCATGAGAGTGTAAAATGTTGCTAGCGCGTTTGTCAGCCCAAAGGGCATGACCAGAAATTCGTAGGAGCCATAACGAGTCACACAAGTAGTATTGGACTCATCCCCTTCAGCAATCCAGACTTGCCAATAGCCCAACCTTAAGTCCAGCTTTGAAAACCATCATGCTTTGCCCAACCGATCAAACAGCTCATCCACCAAAGGAATCGGGTATTTATTTTTCACAGTTACCTTGTTCAGCTCCCGATAGTCTATGCACATGCGAAGGCTGCCATCATGTTTCTTCTGGAATAGCACAGGGGCACAGTAAGGGGCCTTGGAGGGGCGGATGAAACCTGCCTCCAGTAGCTCTTTTAACTGCTTTCGCAATTCCTCCAATTCTAGAGGAGCCATCCGATAGGGAACCATCGCTGGAGGTTTGGCACCTTCTTCCTTGTAGGCTACCGGAAATGTTTCCTCCCCTTTCTTGACTCCCTTGGCTACTTGCATGGCTGAGAGAACTTCCCCTTGCACGAGCTGTCATTCCATAGCCACTGTATAATCTTGGCCAGCACTCCTAAATGTCATGCACCCATCCTCAGTCAACGAGAAGGGCAGGACTCTCTCCATGAAATCCAGCCCGATGACCAGCTGAAAATCCTTCAAAGGCACCACGCTCAAATCAACGGTGCCTACCCAATTTCCAAGCTGTAGGGGCACACCATGAGCAACACCGAAAAGAGGTTTGGCAGGCTGGTCTACTGCCTTCATGCATCCAGGCTCCTTGGCCACCTTTAGGCCTAACCTAGTAGCTTCCTCCACTGAAACAAGGTTTTGATTTGCCCCACTGTCCAGCAACACCTTGGTGTCCACACCATTCACCTTTGTTCCCACGAAAAGCAAGGCCTTCCTTGGCTGGAGTTTGGGAATTGGCCTAGCCTTGGTAGTCTCTCCCATGGCTACCTTAGCTTGCACAGCATTCAGCACCCGTAACGTCCCCAATTGCGCTGCCTCCCTTTGTTGGGGCGTCCCCTCAGAGGCGATGCAATGGCATTCAGCTTGGCCCGATTGGGGCATTCTTACACCCAATGAGGTCCACCACAGAGAAAGTAGTCATTCTTTGGCTTGGACCGATCCTTGCTACTTCCTTCCCCCTACTGCTTCTCCTTTGGCTTAAAAGACTTGGCTGCCTTGTGGGGCTTGTCTCCCCCACCTTTGCCATAGTTACCCTTCTTTTTCTTTTCTTTCTTGGCCTGTCCCTTAGAGAATTCCACCAATTATTCTGCCACAGCAATTGCACTAGCAAGGTCTTGGACACCCTGTGCTTCGGCTCTTATTCTGCCCACGCTGTAACCCATCAAGAAAATATAGCAAGCGGCTTTTATCGAGCATGTCGGGAATCTCCAGCATAATGGAGGAATACTCCCAAATGTAATCTTTAAGAGACCCCGTATGCTTCAACCCACGCAGCTTCTTCATTGCAACTTCTTCAGCATTTTCGGGGTAGAATTGCTTCTTTAGTTCCCCCTTAAATGCCTCCCAAGTGTAGATTTCTACTAGTCCTCTCTCCATCTCGGCATGATGACGTCTCCACTAAAGGATAACATTATATTCAAGGTAGAGAGTAGTAGTTTTGATTTTGGCAGAATCATCAACAACATTCAAGGCATCCAAATATTGCTCAACAAGCCAAATAAAATTATCAAGTTCTTTAGCATCTCTCTTACCTCTAAATTTTGGTGGTTCCGGGACTTTAATTTTCAGGGCAACGCTGGCTGTAGTGACTCCAGCAGATACAACAGCCTTGCACACAGCCACATCTTCCTTCAGAGATGAAATTTCAGCAGTAATAGCACCACGAAACTCCTCCATAGACTTGTTGACAGAATCGATGAAGGAATTCAATACACCTTGTATAGCCTCCTCGAGCTCCTGTTTCATGGCCTCCTGCGAGTTAAGAGTGTCCATGATATCCCCCACGACCAACTCCAGCTTGGCTAGCCTTGTTTCGAAGGCTTCTACCAAATCCAAAGCAACTACAGCCCCCATGGACGACTCCTTCAACCTGGCTCACCTCTTTGGCTGCACACGGGCTTCCTCTCGCCCTCTTTCCTCTTGCACCTCCGAGAGGTTACTTGCTTCAGCGTCTCTACTTGTTATGGTTACAAATCCCCTTGATTGCAATCTTGGCTCTGATACCACATGTCACAGGTCAAGACTTTCAGCTTGCCTAGTGAGGCACGTGCCTGGCAGATTTCCCCAATGCCAAAGATAAGTAAGCCAATTCCAGCAAAGAACTCAAACACACCCATACTCACACTTGGAATGCACAAGGGAAATAAATTGGGCCAAAGAGAACTATATTCTGTACAATTAGAATGTGTATACAAAAGAGGAATATATAAGAACTCTATTAGGGACTCTTAGTAGCTCACACCACTCAAGATGTTATTTACAAGCCTAGGCAATAAGTATTTATAGGCAGCAGCACCTCTTTAACTTGTGGTGCAGATTTCTTCCCTCCCAATTCCTTAAAATTGCTGCAAGGCTTCTCCAGCAAGCTGCCTTGGATAAATAGAAGAAATGGAGAGAATTTCTGGAACCTTCCAGCCTCCTTGCAAGCTGCCAGCCCGAAATGAGGTTTGATTGGCCCAAACTCCTTCCAGCAAGCCAACTACAGCCCATCATCAAGCACCAATTGCCCAACTCATCCACCCTACTGCCCAAAATTTTCTAGTAGGCTCTAACATGCCCTACAGCCATCCACAAGGCTCTATAAATTTTTGCAAGTTTGCACTTGCGCCACCTGACTTGCTTGGGCATTTTTGGGCTGTTTGGCACATCTACCACTTGGGGGCTTACAGGTGGCTAAGCTCTAGGAAATCCTCGACCTTCAAAATGCCAAACAAAGACTCGCCTGGGATATCAAATCCAAAGATTCTGTGCTCCTAAACTTCACCAATAAGCTCAAAGAAGCCGAAGGAGTCCTAGATATCATTGTTGATGATTACTCTTATTATCGTCGTCCCAAACGGGCAAAATTAAAATCTTTAGAGGGTGACGATGTGAGCAATACCACTGTTGCCTCTCAGCTCCAGTTATTGGATATTTTATCTTATGCTCACCGAATTAGTTTCACCACTTTTGCGCTGCCAGATTTTAGTGTTGGGCAAGCTCCGCTTCGTGGGGCGCTTCCTCCTGCTCCGCAAGAAGAGCAAATGCGAGCTTCTCCGTTGTACGCTTTTGCTGACCTTGATGTGGGATTGCCTAAAAAGGTTGAAACTAAGGAGAAAACCATTGAGGCAATCATTGAGCTTCCCCCACCATCACAACCAACGGAGACAAATCTGCTCGCCAATTTGGTTGCCATTCAGGGTTTGTTTCCTCCTAATATCACAGTTCCTGGGTGGAAGCCTGGGATGTCAGTGGTTTTGCCAACAGATTTACCCCCTCCACCACCAGGATGGAAGCTTGGGAGCCCATTGCCTCCAATAGAGTCTCTTCCTGTGCCTAGGATGGTGGAGCAACAATTGTAGCCAGTTGCTCCTCAGGGATTGCATAAGCCACCTGAGACAATATAGGTTCGACATGTACAGATTGATATTCTTGATCAGGATGATGATAGTAGCAATTATAGTAGTGACGATGGAAACTCTAATGATGAAGATTGGGAGGATGATGGTATGGATTAATTTGTCGTACGAAATGCTCCAGATAATTATGTTACTGCTTACAAAAGAATGAAATTTCACAGTTACATTTGATGTCTAAGCGAGGTGGAATTGTTATTACCCCGTTTTCTACCTACACTACAAATGGCAAATAATATTACTTTTACCATTTTTTTACATCCTTGTCTATTTCATGTGTTGAATTATAATTATAAGTGAACTGTAGAAAGTCCTTGGTTTCCATAAAAAAGCTATGAATGTGAATTTTCAACACCTGGGACAAACAAGAAACTAGAATTCTCTGTTTCTGCTTCATGCCATCCATGTACCTTAGTCATAAAGTTATGGGAATTTGGTTGTGGACAAGCAAATGGATATTTAGGATTCGTTTTACTGAGTTTGTGTTAAAAGTTAATGCTTAGTTAACTATTTCCATGCACGCTGTAAAATTTCTTGAAATTTATCATCCTTTATTACTTCTACGGATTTGTACCGCTGACTCTACATTGTTGGATTGTCTTTTTGCTTCTAACAATATTGCAACAGCGCATGGGGAAAAATTTTGGCTTTGATATTAGGTGAATGAGTGTGACTAGGCTAGCCCTTTCTTAAGTTCCAAAATAGCCAAAGCAATGGCCAATACTTATGTTAGAAACTTTTCTTGAATGATTTATATGCATTGTGAGGTTTGTCTATCCCCTTGAACAATGAAGTTTAATTGGTGATGAAGACATCATGAAGTTCAAGAAAATAAAGTTTCAGAAACTTAGGAGTTATAGTTTAGATTTTGCTTAGGATATATTTTGGACATTTTTAAGCAGTTGTTAGTCTTTATAATGTAGGTTATTCAACTAAGTTAGCTGCTAATCGAGTACTTTACAACTTTAGGATTACTGAGTATGGTAATAGCATTTCAGAATTCCTCAAATGGGATGAACTGGATAACCAATTTAGGGAAAAGTATAAAAAAGACATATGCAGTTTCTCATTTTAAAATGTAAAAGATCATATCCTCCATTAGTATTAATGGCTCTCATACCATTACTCATTAGGAGAGTCTTATTATGATAAAATTAACAAAATTCATGCAAGCCATCAATTAGGTCTTTCCCAAGGTCAAGAACAAGATAACGTCCTTTTGTTTTACTAATTTTATCTTAATAATGAATCATATTAAAATAATAATAATAAATAATAATAATAATAATAATAAAAGAAAATTCAAATAATAATATGGTGATTAACTTCAAAACTCCATATACATCAAGTGCAAGAAAATTAAATAATTTTTTTACTTAATTATTATAATAGGATTTTTAAAAAATGAAAATCCACTTATATTGATAAGTGACGCATTATAAAAAAGAAATATTCATTGAAAGATTTGTTAAATATAGGTTAACTATTATTCTAATTTCCACTTTTAAATTTTGTCAAAAAATTTAATATATTAAATTGTTCAATCATCAATGTTTGAATTATTTTCTTGCATATTTTTTATAATTTAAATTTTATATAAATATGAGTTATTCATTATAAAGAATTTATTATTATTATTATTATTATTATTATCATTAAATGATAAGGTCATAATAATCTTAATTATATTATAAATTGTAATACGAAGATTATATCAAATTTTATCATTAAAATTCATTATTAAGCTTTCTTGGAAAACCTTTCGCAAGTAATGCTACTCCTGCTCTATCCATCCAGGAACGGAACTACTCATACACCAATAAGAAACACTTACACGTGTTACCAAACACCCCTCATTTATTGAACCCTAAAATTCTATTATAAGTAATCGCAAAGCTTTTTAGTAACATTTCCCTAACAAAAACCCTACTATTTTCAACCCCACTTACACACACAGGCACACAGAGCACGATGGCCGCTGCCGCCGCTGCCCGTCCTCTGGTCAACGTGCAGTCTCTTCTATCTCTCAATGAGATGGCCACGGATTCTGCCAGTACATTGGCTCTTCCTGACGTGATGAAGGCTTCGATCCGGCCTGATATTGTGAACTTCGTCCACGCCAATATTTCCAAGAACAGCCGCCAACCCTACGCTGTGTCCAAGCGCGCTGGTCACCAGACCTCCGCCGAGTCTTGGGGTACAGGACGTGCCGTTTCCCGTATCCCTCGTGTCCCTGGTGGTGGTACTCACCGTGCTGGCCAGGGTGCTTTCGGTAACATGTGTCGTGGTGGGCGCATGTTTGCTCCTACTAAAATCTGGCGCCGCTGGCACCGTAAGATCAATGTGAATCAGAAGAGATATGCTGTGGTTTCTGCTATTGCTGCCTCTGCTATTCCCTCTCTGGTGATGGCTCGTGGGCATAGGGTGGAATCTGTCCCTGAAATGCCCCTGGTCATCAGCGATTCTGCAGAGAGCGTTGAGAAAACTTCAGCTGCGATCAAGGTGTTAAAGGAGATCGGTGCTTATCCTGACGCTGAGAAGGCCAAGGACAGCCACGCGATCCGGCCAGGAAAGGGTAAGATGAGGAACCGCCGGTACATATCTCGCAAGGGACCACTGATTGTGTACGGAACTGAAGGAGCCAAGTTGGTCAAGGCTTTCAGGAACATTCCAGGCGTTGAGGTGGCCAACGTGGATCGTCTCAATCTCTTGAAGCTAGCTCCTGGTGGCCATCTAGGTCGTTTTGTTATCTGGACCAAGTCTGCTTTCGAGAAGCTGGACTCTATCTACGGGTCATTTGAGAAGTCATCTGAGAAGAAGAAAGGTTATGTGCTGCCTAGGGCCAAGATGGTGAATGCTGACCTTGCTAGAATCATCAACTCTGATGAGGTGCAGTCCGTAGTGAAGCCGATCAAGAAGGAGGTTAAGAGGGCTCCATTGAAGAAGAATCCTCTCAAGAATTTGAACGTTATGCTGAAACTAAACCCTTATGCCAAGACTGCTAGGAGGATGTCTCTTTTAGCTGAAGCCCAGCGCGTCAAGGCTAAGAAGGAGAAGCTAGACAAGAAGAGGAAGACTGTTACAAAGGTTTATCATCTCTCTTTCTATCCTATTATTTTGGGTTTATGGCTTTTTTTCCTATTGTTATGCAATTCTTTTATTGTTTTTTACGTCCATATTATTTGTGCATTTTGATTGTTTATGAAATCAGTAATATGAGCTTTAGTGTGGAAATTGTAAAATTTTTTATTGTGTATTCTCTTGACACTTTGTTCTGTCCATGCTATGTTATATCGTTTGTTTTGTTCATGCTATTTCTCGGTTTGATTATTAAATGGGGTGGTATGGTCTTTTGTGTGGAAATTGTAAAATGTTTTATCCTGTATTCTCTTGAAGTTTTGTTCTGCAATGTTGCAATATTTAGGATTTATGTTGTTTGTTAGGTTCATGCTATTTGCGCTTTTTTATTATGAAATTGGTAACTTTTATCTTTTGTGTGGAAATTGTAGTACGGCTTGTCCATCCTACATCCTCTCCTGCAATTTTTTTAGTCTTTGTACTGTTGCAAGTTTTAGGATTGGTTTAGTGAGAATAGTGATTGTCTCTGTTATGATAACTATTTGATTTGTGTGTTTTCTTGTTGACGTTTCCTAAATTTGTGTTCGGTTTCTTGATGTATTTGGTGTATTTCATTTCTATTTATCTTGCATTTTTGTTGAAGCATAGTTGTGGATATATATGTCCTGTGATTACAAGTGCCCTAATCCATTGTGTTATATTTGTTTGCTTGATAATTAATTTTGTCTTCATTTCCTCTATGAACCTATCAGGAGGAGGCAGCTGCAATCAAGTCTGCAGGCAAGGCATGGTATCACACAATGATTTCAGATAGCGACTACACTGAGTTTGAGAACTTCTCTAAATGGCTCAGTGTTACCCAGTAATCTAGTTTCTCTTCGTTTCAAATTCTCGTGGACTAGATTTTTTTTTTTTTTACCTGTTTTTTTAACGAGATTTTGTTATCTGTTTTGTTAAATTTATTTTGCTATTGGACATGTATGAGAATGTGTTGCGATTGGACATCTGTGATCTGTCATATGTTTGGTTGGTCCAAAGAAAGTTCATAATACACTTTGGCTAGTTCAAGAATTTTATAGTATTGATATTAAATATTCTAGCATTAGTAGTATTGTTGACTTGTATGCTTTGGACGGTTTGCATGGGTGAGTGTTTCTTTTGGAATGATCATTGGTGAATCAACTATCAGTCTTAAAAATTCACACAAAGAAATGATATGGATCATTCATTTGTTTGTAATTTTAGTGTAGATTTAATTAACGATTGCAATTCAAGAATTTCGAATTAAGTGATTAATTTATATAGCAAATGAAAGTGGAATGTGTTTTGAGACTTGAGAGGTGACAATGTGGTTAGCCTTTTGAATTTTGACTAGCAAAAGTGGAGTGGAATGTGTTTGAGACTTGAGAGGTGACAATGTGGTTAGCCTTCTGAATTTTGACTAGCAAAAGTGGTAGTATGATTCCTGCAGCTCCCAATTCGCTGGGTAGTGGGAGCAACAATCACAAAATGGGTAACAAAAGGAGGTGATGGTGAAGCAAGTAGCCTTGGCGTGTGTACATCCATACTTGGATTGTCTCAGTTCTAAATGATATTCTTCTGTCTGCAGCAAGTTTTAGGCTTTAACTCGCAAGTATTGCTGCATGGGCGAAATAGTAGCTTTCGTGCATTCTGATAATTGGATGACAAAATATTACTGTAAAAACAGAACATGGTTCAAATTTATGTTATTAAGGGTCAGGTTGGATGGATGAGAATGCGTATCATTCCACTTTGATTATGTGCTCGAAAGCATTTGGTTGGGCTTGGCCTTCTGGGCCCTCTAAATTGGATCGATTATCCGTTTGAAACTGTCAGCCCATCTCGATCCTTCGTCATGATAGGGGCGTCCATCGATCCTTCCTTTTTTTTTTTTTTTTTTTTTTAATAATAAATATGAGTAGTCCAGGCACCCCAATTCTCACTTGCAAATATTAGAATTCATAGTTTGTGTTAAATCGGAGCACCAAACTGTTTTGCCAAGTCTCTTCTGATGTAGAAAACCACACTTGATAAATGGTGATTTTGATTTTGATTTTTAAGGGATTCAATTTAATTCGATCTGCATGGTGCCTTCCTATGTTTATATGGTTCAAAATAAAATCACATCGCTGATTTCCATTCAATTTTGGTCTAAAAATTGAGAGGACAGACTGAAATCGGCTTCCTATAAAAGATTCATCCTATAGAAAATTTAAGGTGGGTATAAGCTTTTGAATGAACCATTGATAAGGACTAATTTCAAATTTAATTTCGGAGTAATTTTGATTCAGTGTAGGCATGAATTGGCACCTGACCGATCAAATGGAGTGCATCAAAGTGTAAAAGGCATTTTAGTAGAAAAGAAAAACAAGTATTAATTGGGTTCTCAACTCTGAAGCTCCATTTCTTGCATGCGAGACAATGATGTGTCCTGGCATGCTTCTAGTTCTAATAAAAAAAGAGAAAATGCTTGGTGTACAAAAAAAAAAAAAATACTTACAAAAGTTGCATAAATGAAATAAAATGTTCATTTTATCCTTAAGTCATTTAGCTCCAAATTAATTTGATTTCCCACCAGAATCATTTCCCTCTAAAATTCAACCAATGATAATTCTCTTATTATTTGACCAATTAGCTCTTATCAATCTTTTAACCAATCATATCTCATCAATTTTTTAACCAATCAATAGCTTCTATCAATCTCTCAACCAATCATAACCCACAAAAAATTCAACCAATTATGTCTAACCACACTAAAAATTTAATCAATCACAATTGATTTATATAGTGTGTTAAAATCGAACCAAATCAGATTAGTCAAATCAATTTAAATGAGAACCGGGTCAATGACTGGTTAGGTTCAAGCTTTAATCTATTTATTTAGCAAATTGGAATTGACCCTTCCAAATCGGGTGAGTAACCGATAAACCAATTAGAACATAAATCAAGTAACTATTAATAATTAGATCATGAATAAAGTAATTATGTTCAATTACAACTTATCAATTGGATAAATAAATCAAGTAACTAATAATAATTAGATCAATTAATTAATTAGATGTTAAATAAGTAACTATGATTAATTAGATCATAATCAAGTATTATTGAGTATTTTATTAATTAATCAAGTATATCGTAAATTAAGTACTATAATCAATTAGATCATACTCAAGTACAATTGGATATTCTATCAATTAATCAAGTAGATTATAAATCAAGTAATTATAACCAATTACATTATAATCAAGTATTATTAGTTATTTTATCAATTAATTGAGTATATCATAATCGATTATATCATAAATCAAATAACCATGATTAATTACATCATCACCAAATACTATTGAGTATTTATCAATTAATAAAGTATATCATATTCAATTACCTCATAAATTAAGTAACTATAATCAATTATATCAACATCAAGTATTATAGTATATTTTATCAATTAATCAAGTAGATCACAATCAATTAGATCACAATTAAGTAACTATGATCAATTAGATTATAAATCAAATAATTATGATTAATTACGTTATAATAAATTAATCAATTAGATAAGAGTGAGTATTATTTGGTTCAAATCGAAATAACCGATTGAACCAAATTAATTCAAAAATTCAATTAGATTTTTATAGAAATTTGGTTCGGTTTAATTTTTATTTGTGAATTTTTTGATATATTTGGTTTGATTCTGGAAACAACATAATATTTTTATTTTTTCTCCTTTTGTGAAAATCAAATCGCCTAATCAATTAGATTATAAATCAAGTAATTATGATCAATCATATTATAATCAAGTACTATCGATATTTTATCAATTAATCAATTAGATCATAAATCAATTTATTATGATCAGTTGCATTATAATTAAGTATTATCGGGTATTTTATCAATTAATCAAGTATATGTATTTTATCAATTAATCAAGTATATCATAAATTAACTCTAATCAATTATATCATAATCAATTAGATCGATTAATCAAATAACTATTAACAATTAGATGATAATCAAATATTAATAAATATTTTATTAATTAATTAAATATATCATAATTAATTAGATCATAAATTATGTAATTATGACCAATTACATCATAAACAATTAATAAGGATGAGCATTATCTGATTCAAATTGAAAGAACCGACTGATCGAACCGAATTAATTTGAAAATTTGATTATATTTTTGTTGAAATTCAGTTCGGTTCAATTTTTAGGTTTGAATTTTTTGGTTTATTCAGTTCGATTTTGAAGATAACATGATATTTTTTTCCTTCATTTTGTGAAAATCAGACTGCCTAATCAATTAGATCATTAATCAAGTAACTATGCTAAATTAGATCATAATCACCTAGATCAATTAACCGAGTAACTATTAATAATTAGATCAATTAATCAATTAACTATTAAGCTATTAGATCATAAGTCAAGTAATTATGATTAATTACATTATAATAAATTAGAACAATTAATCAAGTAATGATTAATCAATTAAATTTTAAATCAATTAATTATGATTAATTATATTATAGTAAAATGTTGTCGAATGTTTTATTAATTAATCAAGTACATCATAATCAATTAGATATAAATCAATTAATCATGATCAATTACATTGTGATTAAGTATTATCGAATATTTTATCAATTAATCAAGTGTATCACAATTAATTAAATCATAAATCAAGTAAATATGATCAATTACATTACAATCAATTAAAACGATCAATCAAATAACTATTAACAATTAGATCAAGTACTATCAAGTATTTTATAAATTAATCAAATAAATCATATTCAATTATTGCATAAATCAGCCATGATCAATTACAATATGGTCAATTATGTCACACCCTACCCCTCTGTAAGGCATAACATGATCCCGTAGTATACCTAATGAATTACCAACTCCGTCTACTGATAACCCATTAAATACACTACAAGCGATTTTAAAAACTTTTCTTACTTCTTTTACAGTGGTGAGCACTATTTACAGGTATTAAAAACCTTTTTGAACTGAAGTGATAGAACTAACACATTTGAATTATTTGGAGTTTCTGTAAAAATTTTGGCAAAGTGCCATCTGTATTTTGGATAAAACAGTTCTTCAGAAAATCTGTAAAAATCACTTCAATAAATTTCCAAATCTCAACTTCAACATTTTTCTCAACACAACATGTTTCTCAAGTCAAATTCATAGTAATTTTTCAAGGACTGAGATAGAGAAAATATAATACAATTTTTACAAGTCAAAATATCTCATAATTTACTTTACAACTTCAATGTACAATTTTTATTTACAACTGCTCAAAACCAAAAATAATATGTACATACAGTGAACATACATTACATTACAAAATACAAAATATTGGTATACTCATTATACCCGGTAGTCACTCACTGGAGGTACTAGCAGCCTAATCTACTGCCCTGTCGGTCTGTCTACCTGCAACAGCAATAAAAAGCTATCGCTGAGACAATGTCTCAGTGGTGCACAACATTAACAAAATAGAATTTAAAACGCAATTCATAAGTCATGTAAACAGTGGATACTTAAAACTGTAGTTAAATTCAAGACAATAATGTCATAAGGAATTTAACACAATATTACAATAAATCTCAGTAATCAAAACATAGCTAAATTCAAAAGACAGTGAATGTCAATAAGAATTTAAACACATTTTACAATCTTACAATATGCATCAATAAATCACACACAGCTTTAATCATGTTCCCAAGTTCAATTCATCCCAAAAGCCGATGGCTAATGAGGTATTCAATTCATCCCAAAAGTCAATGACTAATGAGGAATAACACAGCTAGCTAGCAAAAATATGAGTACTCATTCTATTCGTCCTCAGCAGGCACACACCTCAACACTTCAGCCAGAGAGGGAATTCAATTCATCCCACTAGACAAGCTAGCGAGGAATACAATCAATGTACATGATAGCTGTGGTTTCAAACCACCATGTTGCTTTTCAATCAATAAGTATCCATCAAATATCATTCAAACCATTTTTCACAATTTCACAATTTAAAACAATAATATGCAAATAGTCATAATTTATTTCAATTGAAAATAATTCAAAAGAAATAGTTGTTGTGCACAAACCTCTGATGACTGTCTCCGGGTCTGGACTCAGTATTTCCTTCCCTTTTCCTGAGTCTTTGGTAACTGAGAAACACAATTTGAAGTGTTTCAGTACTAAATTAAACTGTCTCTAACGATAATGTTCGATAAGTAATTCACTGAAGGTTATTATTTGTTCAATCACCTAATATACTGACCCTCGATGCGTTTTAGGTAAATGAGGTTTTAGTGTCATTAATATGTCACATTCGATAATGTTTTAGGATTGGTACGTGTTACCAAACTCATTTCTATGTATTTTGCGTTTTCTTGCATTTCATTGCAAATTGCTGGATTTCGGGATACTAGTTTGACCTAGCCGGACGACCTAGTTTCCTCGGTTTTCGGGTTTCGGTCAAAACTACAAACTTGTAGATCTATGTCTTATGGAACGCGGGGCAAAATTTTAGGTCAATCCGAGTTAAGTAGACCAAGTTATGGTCATTACACAATTGCTAGTCAAATGACATCAAATTAGGTCAATTTTAGGTCAATTTGGTTAACTTTGGTTCGGCCAGTTTTTGGACCCGAACTTGTGCAAGCTTTTTGACTTGCTTCTGGTCATTTCTGGGTTTTGGTGTCTTCATAAGACTTGTAGGTATGGGTCTTAACTATTCATGGTTAAAATTTCAGGTCAATTGGACCTGTTTTGAGTGAGTTATGACCTAAACACTAACTGCTGCCCAAATGGTCAGTTTTTAGGTCTCAATTGCATCTAATCCGAATTGGTCATTTTTTTTTGTCACCTTGCAAGCAGAATTTTGGTATGCTTTCTCAATGAAAGTTGGCACATTTTGTGCCTAGTTTCACCTCCAATTGGTCTCATACCAATTGAGGTTACACAATTAAAGTTATTGACTAAAATGCATACTGCCCTTAACTACCATGCTTAAACATACATCAATTACACACTTACATTACTATATGTCCACTTCCCTTACCATTTCTGTTTTGGTTCATTACCAAAACCATATTCCACTTTACATTAACATCACTTTGGGCAGATTACAACATCCTTAATACACCAATTAAAGCTCACATTTACAAAGTCTAAATACAATCACATACACACCTAAACATCACTAATTCTTACATACACTTTACACAATCAATCTATATACATATCCATCAAACTTCTATGTCAATATTCTGCCAACACCTTCATGAACACACACATTTATTCAAGAATCCCAAAGCTGCCGAAAATCTTCCTCAATACCAAAGTGTCCTACAATCATCAATTTTCATCCAAGTGCAAAAATCACCTTATACATATGAAATAATTTACTAGGATATTAAATCACCATAACCAACATCATTTCTCATCAAATATATGCACAATTATTTCATCAAATACATGACTCTATGGCTGTCCAAAATGAACATCTCAATAACTCTTCAAACTTAAAAATTTTCTTCACAAAACCAACACCTATAACATGAACACAAAGTTTAACAAAGCTATCTTCAAAAATGCTAACTTACCTTATGGTTGGAACTTGCTAAACCTTCACCAAAATTCTTGATTTTAGTATCAAACTCTTCCTTGTGATGTGTAGACAATTTTTCATGAAGGAACCTAAGTGTTTAGAGGTGAAATGAATGGGTTAGATGAAGCTTGAAGAAAACGCCCATGGAGGTTTTCTCCTTTCTTCAATTCGGCATGGGAGGTCCAAGTGAAGAAGATGAAGTTTCTGCTTGGTTTAGTGGACTTACATCTGCCCCATTAGGTGTTTATTTTATTCCCTTAGTGACCCACTCACAAATTTTAATCATATAATAAGCTAAATTTTCACTTATTCCACATTAAACCCTTAATTCTCACTATTTACTTTAGGTACCACCAATTTAATTTTTCATTTTATTTTCTAAGTGTAATATTATTTATTTTTAGTAGACATTTAGGTCAAAAGACAATTCGGGATGTCAAATGACCATAATGCCCCTGTTTGGGTTAGTTACATTCAGATTTTTCAGAACACTGGTTTTGTCTGTTTTTCAATTTCTCACTTTTCTTTGTACTAATTATTTAATTTTTCTTTGATCTTTGTAATGATATTTATTCTTCAATAAGGGTCTATTTAAGTCCTAAAAATATTTTCCAGGGTTCCCCGCAATCCAGGGCTAGTCAACGGTGCACGCCGTGACTTCCCAGTGCAGTCACCCATCGCTAGGATTCCCGGCTCGCTTAACTTGATCACATTTCTTTGCTATTATCTTTCCTTTGTTTTTCTTGTATTTTCTTTTCTTTTATTTCATTATTTTATGTCTCCTCACTCATATTGAAGTGTAGTTCTAGGCATCCTAGCTGTCCGGACAACACTGGTCACCGGAGCAGCAGAACGCACTACCGAACTTTGGGGTGTTACAAATTAGATAGGGGTGAGTATTATTTGGTTCAGACTAAAATTACAAATTGATAGAAAATAATTAATTTGAAAATTCGGTTTAGTTTTTGTAGAAATTTAATTCGATTCAGTTTTTATTTATAAATTTGTTGGTTTATACGGTTTGATTTTAAAGATAACATAATATTTTGCCTTCTTCCCCCCTTTTGTGAAAATCGAACCACCTAATTAATTATATTATAAATCAAGTAATTATAATAAAGTGGATCATTATTAATTAAATTAATTAATCAAGTAATTATTAACAATTAGATTAATTAATTAAGTAACTATTAGTCAAATAAATCATAAATCAAGCAACTATGATCAAGTACATCATAATTAATCAATTAGATAATGGCAAGTATTATTCAGTTCAGACTGAAATAATCAGCCAAATCAATTTTATTCATAAATTTATTTTATTTTTTATAGAAATTTGGTTTGATTCAATTTTTATTTTTAAATTTTTCAGATTGATTTTAGAGACAATATAATATTTTATTTTTTCCTCCTCTTATGAAAATAGAATCATCTCTTATTATTATAGAACTTGAAGGGTGTATAAGATGAAAATAAAAATTTAGTTCGAGAAAAAATCGAAAATGGATACATGAAGAATATACTTCAGATGGGTATGGAGTATTTTACTTAGAATAAATTATGAAATTAGAGGTTTAGATGTGACATTAATGGTTAGAGTAATGGTGAACTCGGATAGGTTAAAAGGATAGTGAATTCTGATAAGTTAAATAAATGATGAGATGATCTCTTATTAGTTGAATAATTAGTAGAACATAATAGGTTAGAGAGTTAGTAGTATTTGATTGGATGACCATTAATAGAAGAGAGAGAAATTGTAAATTTTGAAATTCAAATCATAAAAGACTAAATAGATATTGCAAATCATAAAATTATTATGAATTTATTGAATTATTTCCATTTGTGACAAATTTTTATACACCTAGTCAAGTCTTAAATATATATATATATATATATATATATATATATATATATATATATCTTTATTCTAACGTAAATCTAATTTCAGGTTCCAACTTCCAATCTAAAAAGCTAAATGGGTTGAGGTAACCAAGAAGCAGTTGAATTAAATTAGTGATGATCTGTTTTTCACTAATCTCATATTTCTATTCTTTTAGTATAAAGCAAGTTGAGAGAATGTTTTTGTCCGACTTGACCAAAGCACTACTGCTCCAGATGCCTTCCATTACGAGTCCAAGGCAGCCACTTGTGAAAATGCAATCCTTTTCACAAGAAGCAAAGCTAAGTTGTGCGAGTGGGAACAGTAAATAATTGTTGATTTCCGGAGAAAAAAAAAAAAAAGGCTTTTGCAAATTGCTATTTGTGGATATGTTCCATGGAATTTGATTGTTCCTTAAACATTGCACTTTTCTCCTAAATTCTCTAACCTAACTAAACCATTTATTATTATTATTATTATTCTATCTCCATCAAAGCCAAGAAGAGAATTCCATTGATTGTGATGCATTCATTTTTAATGTTTTGTAATTTGGTAATTGCTACCACAAATTAGTAAATTTTTGTGTTTCATTCACCCACTATTTTGGCTCCCAATTGTTCAAGATAGACTCACTTATGATTTTATTTATATTTTAAATTAGGATCAATAGAGAGATTATATATAATTGTATGTTTTAAATTATAAAGAAATAATTAAATTTAAATTAACAAACTAATTAATTAATGCCATTATGATTTTCTCTTAAAATTAATTATAGTAATAAATAAAATCGGAAAGGAGAATAAAAAAAAAAAATGTGTTATTGTTAAAGCACGCGCCAAATCCATGTAGTTGGCAGATAATAAATAAGATGACGGGGAAGAAGGAGAAGGAGGAGTGGCCGAGTGAGCTAGATCGGTAGTTGCAACTCATCTTTCTGAAACGTCACATCCATAGTTTTTCTCCATCGTCATTTCCTCAAATACATGAAGATCAATAGCCGCTCCTGATTCTTTCCTCTTCTTCATCCCATCTTTTCCACTATGTTGGATCTTAACCTCTCTGTCCACAACCACCACAACATTCTACAACTTTCCGCCACCCATACGGAAACTTCTACTGCCTTCAATTCCTCCTCCATCGCCGACGATGACCCCTGCTTCAGCGCCCGACCTTTCGCCCACGCTTTCAGCATTTTAACTAATGACCCTACCAAATCCTTTGACGTTGACGACGACGCCGGTGACCCTACCATCCAGCTTTTTCCGCTCGACGGTAACTCTTCCGATTCCATGTCGCGGCAGTTTTTGGATCTCGGGTGCAGGGAGATGGTGCCTCAGTTGCAGCAGAGGCCCCAGGTCAAGAAGAGTAGGCGTGGGCCCAGGTCCAGAAGCTCGCAGTATCGGGGAGTCACGTTTTACCGGAGAACTGGGAGATGGGAATCGCATATTTGGTCAATTAGTTCATTCATAATTTAACTAATCTCCATCTCTTTCTCTCTCTCTCTCTCTCACTCTTCCCCCCGCTCCCATATTTGGTTGTGTAATTTTGTATTGGTTCTCAAGTGTTCTGGTTTGTGCTTCTATGCAGGGATTGTGGGAAACAAGTGTACTTGGGTAGGTAGATAAGAGTCGGTTTAATCCTTTTCTCTTTTTTCGTTTATATTTTCTTTCCATTTTTGGATTTTCACTTTGATGTTGCTTTTGGATTGAAGCATTATTTTGACAATTTGGGTGTTTTGATTCTTGTAGGGGGATTTGATACTGCACATGCTGCAGCTAGGTAATCATGCCAATCAAATCAGATGGAAAGTTGTTTAATCATCTAAATATACATCTGCTAAATATATTATGAGCGTCTTTAATTTGTTTTCACTGGATTGTCGATTTTCAGGGCATATGATCGAGCTGCGATCAAGTTCCGTGGGGTTGATGCTGATATCAACTTTAATGTGAGTGACTATGAAGAAGACATTAAGCAGGTGGGAATTGATGCCGATGTCGCTGAATGAATTTGATTCGATTTTTTGTTTTTCTCTTCTACTCACCAGTGTTTGGATGTTTTGCAGATGAGTAATTTTTCAAAAGAAGAATTTGTGCATATCCTGCGTCGCCAGAGCACTGGATTCTCAAGAGGAAGCTCTAAATTTAGAGGAGTGACACTGCATAAATGTGGGCGATGGGAAGCTCGTATGGGCCAGTTTCTGGGCAAGAAGTGAGAACCTCTTTGGTTTTGCATATATCCAGATTTTTTTCAGCCTTTTGTTTCTTTTCCTTATAGTTTCCAAAGGTTACTGTTATTTTTGTGTTATTGTTGCAAGTTTCAAGAGCTAGAAATATGCAGGATTGTAGTAAGACTATGGAACCTGGTTTTGGTTTCAGGTATATGTATCTTGGGCTATTCGACAGTGAGATAGAAGCTGCAAGGTATTAGTGATCACAAATTGAGTCTTTTTTTCTCTTTAGACGCGATGTGTTAATTTGTGCTCAACCAATTATGTTTCAATTAACTGGAGATGTTGTTTGCCAGGGCTTATGACAAGGCTGCCATAAAGTGCAATGGAAGGGAAGCAGTCACCAACTTTGAGCCTAGTACATATGAATGCGAAGTAATGTTGGAGGCCAATAGTGGAGGTACTAATTGTTGTTGAAAACTCAGTTCATCTTTGACTTCAACTAGGTGCTTTATATATCAATTTACAGTGATATAATTTTGATACAGATGACAACCAAAACCTTGACCTAAACTTGGGAATTGCTCCACCTGATTTATCTCATAGCCAAAAGATAAACAGAGATACAGATGTTTTCCATTTTCAGAGTAACTGTGATGGTAGATCTGTTGACAGGGGGCCAACGGTAATCTTGACAATAATTTTTATGATCTCAAAGTAAACTGTGTTTGTGAACCCTGCAGAATTCTCTTCATAGCTCCATTGAACTTTTGGTTGAGGTCTTGGGATTAGCTCACTTTTATTATTCTCTTACAGATTCTAAACTCTGCTTCTGCAAAATTGAAGTATGAACTGCCGTATAACCCTGCAATGGCATCTCAACACCCTCATTTATGGGGTGGCATAGATTCCAATTTCTTTCCCATCTCCAAGGTAATTCCCTTAATCTAATTTCATTTTCAAGTCACGCCTTTAGTTTTTCTCTGTTTGCTTTGCAATATGGATTGTTTCAACTTTTAACTAAATGAATATTTATTTCATGGTTACAAAAAAATCTCTGTATTCTCTAGTTGGGGCACATGCATAAACATTCACGTGAAGTGATTGTAGCATCATGCCAATCAACTTGCAAAATGAGCCTCATGCAGTGTTGCTTATAGCTATGACACTGTATCTTAACTTCATAAGACATGTCCATTGACCAATGTTTTTCGCTTAATCACTGAAAGCTTTTTGGGTTCACAGCAATTTATTCACCATTACTAAATATTACCAATACATATTGCATTTGTTTCCCCCTCTTAATGACAAAGTTAACGGACAAGTTGTAGGAAAGAGCAATAGAGAAGTGGGTGGAAGTAGATTCGTTGCCAAAATGGATGTGGCAAACCCAAGGGGCAAATCCATTGTGTCTCTTCTCTGCTGCAGCATCATCAGGATTCTCATCTTCAACAATTAGTGCACCTTCAGCAACTGCTGGTCAACTTCACTTCCCAAATTCAACAATTCTCCACCACCAATTATCTCCTTCCGTCAACAATCCCAGCAACATCTCCCATTTCTATTGTAGGGGCTGAAAGATCTAACATCCTTTTCTTTGGTTTAGAAAAGAGCAGATGGGTAAGCAGGCAAAGAAAAGGACAAGAATGGAAGTTAAATCCATATTTTTCACTGCAATATTCAGCATTTATTTTTCTTGTAATGCTCATTAAACTAGAGAATTGAAGCCCTGATGGTCGGAGTAATCATGAAAATTTTTGCTGAAGGATATGTAACCCTATTTCCATGCTGTGCCTATCTTTTTATTTGTATGTAGCTCTATTGGCATCCATCTTATGTTGTGCATGTTAGAACGAAGTCAGGCCGCATGTGAATTATATCTGGGTTTACCTGTATCTTTATACTCGGACGGAAAATGTATAAAAATTTGTTTCTCCAAGGCTTCAGTGCAATGCATGCTTTTGTTCTTGTCACTGGAGTGCAAATTGTTTTAAGAACTGTTGATGAACCAATGCTATATGCATCCCGGCGTGTACATGTTAATCATTTGTCATAAATTTTCTTTTTCCATGAAGTTTGGTTCATCTTTTTTTTTTTTTAATGAATAATGCGAAATATCAATCATGAGAACAGAGCATTACAAACAGCATAGCTAACTGAAATGGGGGATTTATTACCCAAGCATTACAAAAATTGCTTGGGTCATCCTATTTTGATTGCCTAGTCATTTATTATGCTGTTACTTATAATTGAGATGAAAGCCTCGGATTGTTAATATATTTTTGCTCTTTGTTTAGATTGAGAGAAATGAAGAGTAGAGTAGAGAAAAGAAAAGAAATTTGATTTCTTTAAATTTTTTTATTTGGACAAAAAATAGAAGGGAGAATTGAAGAGAAAGGAAGAGAAATGAGGAGAAATGAAGAGAAATTTTAATTCAAAATATTTCTCTTCAAATTAGTGAAAAATGGAGAGAAATAGAGAGAAATAATAGTTAAAATATTTAAATATTCTTCTACAATATAAATATAAGAAAGAAAATGAGGACATAATAATTATTTTTTCTATATGAAAAATTATATTTCTACTCTATTTTAATAACTTATTCAAACAATATAGAATAAATTAAAATTTTTTTTTCTCTTTATTTTTTCTCTTTAATTTTTCTTCATTTTTCCTGTCAAGTTAAGATCCAAACAAAGGGGTTAGAATAATCAATCGGGTGGTAGCCTAATTTTAGCCCACATGCACTTTCCTTTCCCTGCTTCTAGGGTTTTGAATCGAACCTAACCTAAGGTTGGAGGCTCCTACCCTCCCCTTCCAGTAACAGCCAATATAAGAATCGGAATGAACAAAAGTTGGATTATCAAGTAAATGTGCTTATTGATAATCCCAAAATCCAAATTAATTAATAACCAAGAGCTTGAACCAGAAAGCTATTTTTTCTTCCTAAAGTGTAAAAATGTGAGATGCATAGGAGCTAAAATGAATTCTTCTAACCCAAAAAAAAAAAGCAAAAATCAGAGAGAATTTTGGATGAATAGGAATCTCCGTCAAATTTGAGAACTGTTTGAAATTTTCATACCTAAGGCTGAGCTGATACAGTGAGCACTGAACTGAAGCATAGTACATTTGTTTGTAAATTTGTAATTAAAGAAAACGACAAATGAAAGTTGAAATTGGTGTCTTGATTCTCTTAATTGGAAACCACGTGTACAAGAAAGGACTGCAGCTTCGCAGGCCCCTCGGCTTCGGACACAGTACACCTTCAAAAAAGAGTGTAAAAAAAAATAAAAGGTCACTATCTGTATCATGAGCCGCATGAAAAGTCTGCTGTACTTTGCATGGATGAATAGTAGTATAAATAATTAAAGAAAATGGGCTGATTTTTGGCAGGCTTTACAACCTCTCTCTCTCTCTCTCTAGCTTACACTTGGCAGGTCGGGCCATCTCCTTTTACTTGTTGGGCCCTCCCAAAAAATAGGAAAAAAAAAATGATGACTTTTGTTTGTTGGACTCTATGATTCTCCTTCTGGGACACCCCTCCAACTGGAAAAATATTCAGGGTAACATAGCTGTGCCCGTGTTATTGAAGGTTGTCATTTGTGGGCAGATTCTATGGACTTGGTTTATCAGTATCGGACTATAAAGCTGCATAAGGCGTTTTTCACATTGGGTTTTAAACTATCCTCTTGTAATCCCTCATTTATTGACCTCTTGATTTGTCAACTTACCCCATTTTGTCTGGGTTTCTAATATTGCATCATTGCACTGTTTTAGGCCTGACCTCTCATGCAAGACTTCTTCCCACAAAATCTCTCTCCCACAACCAGAAAATTTAACCAACGATAATATGGAAACCCTTAATATTAATGATTGTGGCAGCTACCCCATAAGCAGAATATTTCTGTAATATTTCCTGTCCTATGTTAATGGAAAAGGAGACTCCTTTTCCTTTAAGAAAATAATTGAAGTCCAGACCCACAAACTGTTCTAGTTTTGCAACAATAAAAAGGAAGGTCAAATTTACGGGCTCAAATGGTCCATTTAATTTAATTTTATTAGGATTTAAATGATTATTAACTATTTTTTCAAGGTTTTAAGTTGGCCTTTTGCCTTTAAATTATAACTATTTTTCTTCAGAGAAAATTAAGGATAATAGTTGTATTAGTGGATACCAAAGCCAAAGATAATAAATGGAGTCTATTCTGGTTTGTTTTGTTTTTATCAAAGCTAGAGAACAATCACTCAGATACTCAATCATGGGAGTGGTTATAAAAATTCAAAAAGTGAATTGAATTAATCGGTTTAATTCAATTATGTCCATAGCTTTAATTTGTTTTAATTCTCATAAAATCTAATATACATCAAAAATATTAAAAAATAATACTCTCATAAACATAAAATTATAGTTAGTCATTAAATTAAGAAGTAATAGATCTCACGACTTGTGAAAAAGAATATACTCGAGAAGCACTCAATAATTTTTCTCAATTCTCATATTTTAACATTTTAATTATTTAGTTAATTCAATTTAATTCAAAACTAAACTGATGGTTTGCACACCTCTATGTTTTTAACATTTTGATCACTGCCATAGAATTATTGCTTTGGATTTCTATTTGGGTAACTTAGTCCCTTAGATTGCTTTGGATTACCATTTGGGTAAGTTAGTCCTTGGATTACCATTTGGGTAACTCATAGAACTCGTCCCACAACAAAGTTCATATTTCATATTTAAACATCACGTGACTAGATGTGAAGGGAGGGGAACGAACTTATGAGATTTGATAATAATAGTACGGTTTGGAATAGCACTAAGGGTGGAAATGGCACTAAGTTGAGTATTTTTGAAATGAGTTTAAATTTGAAAAATATAAATTAATTAAATATAAAAATATATATTTTTATATTAATATTTATAAATTTTTATATATTATATTTATTTAAAATATAATATTAATATTTTATAAAATTATTAAATTTTTAAAATATAAATTATTATCAAAAATATATTTTAGGTAAATTATTAATTAAAACATATAAACATTAACAACCAGATAATTTTAAAACAATTCAGGATATTTTTAATTGGATTTAAAATAAATTAAGACATTGATAATAATAATTGAGCTTAAATTTGAGTTGAGTAATTTTTGCAATAGACTTAATCCATTACCATACTTAAGCGTTTAAGAAGTATGGGATTAAAAAGGTGATAATAAATTATTGAATATTAAAGTGATTAGTTATTTTTGATGTATAAAATAATTTAATTTTTTATATACCCCTATTACAATAATTAACATCTAATTTGACTTTCCCTGCATTTAACAGTAATCTTACGAAGAAATGTAGCAAATTTCAATTGCAACAGTAAACGCAACCCACAGATGTCAGTTAGGACGAGTTTCACAGCCTTTTTTCGAAGGCATACACACGATAGCCCAATACATAGCCTGAGTTAATATGGCTAGCCTTTACTTTTCACTTTAGTACACACAATATAATACATAGATAATTGCTTTTTATCAAGTGGTTTAAAGAGTCGAACTGTAAAGGGTAGGTTTAGGGTATTCGACCTTTCATAGGTGGGTCAATGTATTCATACTATTTACACTCGCCACCTTCCCTCTTCCAGTCTTCTCCTTTCTAACCCAAACAAGGTTTCTTTTTTCATTAATAATTAATAGGTACGTTTAATGTTACCATGAGTCTGTGTCCGTGTGCTAGTAGAGAAGCAAGGGATGACCAACTTTGCACGCTTGAACTCTGTATTTTTTAAGTTTTCAGCTTTTTACTCAATTCTGAAACAGATTGCCATTAATGTGCACGAGACAATATCTCCCGGTAGATGTTTCCCTCATCCTTCGCTTGTAAAAAATACCACTTCAATAGAATCAGGTACTAGGCATGGCGCAATCTGGTTTCGGCTGTAATTAGATTCAAAATTCAATATTAAGGATTCAGAACCAGATAAAAGGTTTTAATCTCAATTTGATTTTAATTGATGCAAGCTCTTCCCTACGAATACCAATAGGTTCATATAACTGGGATAAATTTTGGGATTTAAGAATGGTTTAACCTAGGCGGCTCCTTCTAAATTCATTGTCCACACTTGGGCCAACTTGTCCAGTACGAGGACATGGAACTTTTGATCTCAGTTTTTCTTTTCGCCATTCAGCCACTGGCTAAGACAGTTTCCAATCCATCATACATACCCACGTAGATTACTGCCAGATACCCATTGCCTTTAACAGTATTCTCCCTCCAGCTAACTAGTATAAGCAACAAAAACACCAATGGTTGATGATAACTTAATTTGTGTAACCGGCATAAACTTTATGGATTATAAATGGGTGTAATGATTTTCTCATTCAACTATGAGAAGACTAACCAAGAAACTGAAAACGTACAAGCAGACAAGCGGGCATATTTATTTCTGCCATTCAGCTTTCCTGATGCATAAAAAATGGATTTTCATTATTGCGTGCATCTGCATTAAATAAGATGACCATTCAAATTAAACTTACCATGGAACAACTGTGTCAATCCTTCGAGCCTGCCACTCTAGACAACTGTGTCAATCCTTCGAGCCTGCCACTCTAGACAAACAGATCCTTTGGACTCCACTTTCAATTCTGCAGGCAAAATAAAATTCATTTATTACTTCCAAATCAAGAACGAACTTCCTGGATGTAAGACATAAAGAATGCAGCTTACCTGGTGTTTGTCAACAAACCAATGTGCTTTAATCGAAAAACTCAACCTCATTCAAAATGAGGGCAACTCACACCAAGTCTTCCAGCCACATTCCTGGCTCCATGCAACATCAAGGAGGAATTCCAATTTCAACAAAAATTACAAAGCAAATCCTCTGTTGTATAGATTACTGGAAGTGGACATCTGATACTTCAAGTCCTCGTGGCTCGGAATAATTTTATTGAATCCCAGCCTCCCATTCACAAATAATTCAGACATGCCTAGATTACCAACACTCTTGGTTTCATCCCAACCACCCCAACGGCCATGGGACATGTTCAAATTTCTAACCTGTTCAGGCATCACTTGTGCAAATGGAGATGGATTGTTGGGTGGGGATTGACCAAGAAGCATTGATGAAATATTGTAGGCATCGTCTGGGGGAGAGAATCTATTCCTGAAGTGATCCAGGAACCTAGGGTTCTGTTTGACAGAAATTGGTTGCTGCATCAACATCTGAAGCTCCATATCATGATTAAAAGGACCAAGATGTGGCAACAAAGCTGGCCTCATATCAAAGCCTGAATTATTCATCCTCACTGCCTGGATCCCATTACCAGCTTCCATTGTTGCAGGATCCATGAATTCAACATCAATGGAGCCGCCTGCATTCCTAGATAATGGTGCAGAGTTTTGTAGCAAATGGTTTGCTGCAGAATAATACAATGTTACAATTTGCCAAAGAGGAGAACCGCATAAACCATCACAAGTCAAATAATACAAACCATCACAGTTCACTGCCCCATTAGCAGGAAACCCTGGTGGTACTGATCTGCTTGGAAGTGAAAATCCTTGTGGAGATGTGGGAACTTTGGAAACTGCAACAATGTATTACAACAAATAAGTTTCAAAGAATGATAGAACCAAAAAAGAATTGGGATCCAAGGAATTTCTATACATATTTTGTTCCCTTCTCCTCATACTTCTGCCATGAAAACCTCATTTAACAGAGAGTGGCTATGAGAAATTGAAAATTCAGGCCCTTTAATGTTCCCAAAACTAGTTGAAATCCAGACAAAAACTTTATTGTAACAAGGCTTCACCACGATGGCAAAACCACAATATATTTACTAACGTAAAAAAGAAAATCACATCACAAGAAAGAGAGTAGAGAATAAATGTCAAATTCGACAATAGCTCACCAGAAAATTTAGAAGCTAAAAAAGGATGGCTGCTTAGAGAACTATTGGATTCCAGAGAACTACCATTTGAAATATCATAATGTCTGTCCATGCAAAAGTCCTTTTTCTCATTAGAATGACAAAAACTAGATGAATTGCAGATTGCATCAGCAACCGAATGCCCAAAATTAGACTCTTGGTTAAAGAAATCATCCTGTCTGGCAAATGAGAACCTTGACTGATTGCTATCTTTTACTCTTCTTAAACTTGGTATTCTCAGGGAATTATGCTGTCTATCAGTTTCAGCTAGCAACTTAACTAAACTCTGAGGTGATGTCAATGTATCTTCCCATGCATCAAAATCCATAGACAGAATACTTGAGATAATGCTGCTTTCTCCTATATCCGGGGCAACTTTATTGTTAGCATTGGCTTCAAAATTATCACATCCTTCCAAGTACTTCCCTAATCCCACGACTGGCAAGACATTAGAATAGTTAGAAGTCCCATCCATTTGCACGCAACTTCTAGGTTGATTGTCACAGAACCCATTGGACAGCACTGACTGGCCAGATCTCAAGGGAAGAGCAGCAGCTTCACATTTAATGTGTGCGGTGCTTGGATAGGCATCAACAGAACTCTGATGACTAATCTCATCCTGCTTCCAAGAATGACATCTTGACTCTTTCAAATACTGCTCTGAAGAAAGTAGACAAGACAAGGATGGTAGATTATTGGTGTCTCCAGAAGCTGTGAGCTGCTGATCATTGAAACTTGATGATTCCTTCACAACCGAGTTTTCCCTTAGTGCTGGTAATGCCGAAGACTTCATAAGTAAGTCCATATCTTGTTGTGAATATTGACTTAAGGGTTTATGATCATAAACTGAACTTTGTGAAATGACTGGATTAGAGTTCTCATTCTTAAGATGGCTATCAATGCTAATTGACGATAATGCAGAGCATAATCCCTGAATGTCTCCATCCGGATGAAAATTTTCATCTTCATGCAGAGCAGTACAGGATGGTTTGGCAAGTCCTGAAGAGCTTGCACCGGCAGGTGGTATAGTAATATCGGTAGACATCACAAGGGTAGGATGCAGTTCGCGACTTCCTTCAGGTATCATGGTTCTTTTAACATCACTATATTTTTTGGTGCTCACAACTTCAGATCCAAAAACTTGGGGACGAGTTGATGTTTCAGGACCCAGCGTTCCACCTGAACCTGACAAATTTGTCACCAGTGGTGCACCAGAAGATACACACGTAACCCTAATACCAAAATTAAAAGACAAATGAGATTAAAAAATTAGGATGACAAATATACAGAAGATGCAATTCTCATGCTATATAACACCAAATCTTATACCATGAGGCCAGTGCAGGAGTATCACTATCGGCACAAGATCCACTATCACAATTTCCAATATTCCGCTGTAAAGAAATAACATGTTCTATCAAGTTGTGAGCAACAGCATAAATCAACTCCCAGAATTTGAACATATCACGTTAATTAAAACTTCACCAGATTTTGAAATGCTTTTGACTTCATATTAGTTAAAAAAATTAACCATCCGCATACCTATTTCACCTAATAGGAATCGGGTTATATCATATAATGATTATCCAAAACTCAACCACCAATGATAAAATTACTTTGAGACAGAAAAAACACTTCAGTCTTACATTTAAAGAACTTTTGGAGTCGAGTTTGACTGTTGATGATATGTTTCTATCAGTATACTCATCCACAGGGGGTGGTAAGACATTTCCTGAACGCCGATGCAAATTAATCGTAGCGCCAACAATTTGCTGAACTTTACTCCTTCAACATCATAATGAGTTAATTTTCATTAGATAAACCTATCAGTAAATACCAAGGAAGCAAGCACAAATGTACCAGAAGTAATATAATTTAATTGATATCAGGTAAGGTAGATAAGTTGTGTGAGAAGGGCAATAAGTAGAAGGCCAAATAAGAAGTTACAGTCAAAAACAAAAAATACAAAGCCTTAAATAGTCTTAAGAGTTAAACAACTAGCATGCAGCATAAGTACTGTAACAAACTCAACAAAAACAACTAAGTCTTAATCCAAAACTTAACATTATTCCTAAATACCATTATCATTGCCATTTTTATCTCGTTATGGTCCATATACGTAACTCCGCCTAAGTAGTTTGCGCTTAGCCAGTCCCAAACCCGGATAAAGGAGGAGGATTGCGGTAGGTGATAACCAACGTAAAAATTTCGTCATATCTTATGATATGGATTCAAATAATATAAATGTTAAGGCGTCCTCTACTTACGACGAGCTACATCGGAGCCCGGGTGTAGTGAGAAATATGCAAGAGTGTATGGCGTTCACCGAAAGCGACGCGCCATGCCGACTCCCAGGTGTGGTGTTAAATGAGCAAAGGTTCCCACATCATGGACGGGTGTGGATAAAGAAATTAGTACATAGGACAGATAGTAGAACAGATAGTAGAATGGAACACCACATGAGCATAGAGAACAATAGAAGATATCATAGAAGGAGATCAATTAGGAAGAAACATGATAGGAGGAGAATCAGGGTTGGTACCTGGAATATTGGATCACTTACAACGAAACATCCCTTGGTTCATGATGTTTGCGGATGATATAGTTCTGATAGATGAGAAGCAAGGAGTTAATAGAAAGCTAGAGCTTTGGAGAAGTACTCTAGAGTCAAAAGACTTTAAGTTAAGTAGAACAAAACAGAATACATGCATTGCAAGTTAAGTGAAGGCCGAACTGGTGATAGGGAATGAGTTAGTTTGGATGGAGTGATACTGCCCCAAAGTAATCACTTTAAATATCTCGGCTCAATCTTTCAAGTAGACGGGGGATGTGAGGAGGATGTTAGTCATAGGATTAAAGCCGGATGGTTGAAGTGAAGACGTGCCACTGGAGTTTTATGTGATTGCAAGATTCCCAATAAGTTGAAAGGAAAATTTTACTATACAACCATACGACCGGTCATATTATGTAGTAGTGAGTGTTGGGCACAGAAGGAGTCGTATGTGTCTAAGATAAGAGTTGCGGAGATGAGAATGTTAAGATGGATGAGTGGCCATATTAGACTAGATAAAGTCCGTAACGAGAGTAATAGAAAAAAGGTAGGAGTGGTACCAATTGAGGATAAATTGAGAGAAGGAAGATTGAGGTGGTTTGGTCATGTGAAGCGTAGACATACGGATGCTCCAGTTAAACAAGTAGAGCACATTAGGGTAGAGGATAGAAAGAAAAGAAGGGGTAGACCTAAACTGACTTGGAGGAGAGTAGCACAACATGACCTAGAAGCATTACACATTTCCTAGGATTTTACCCAAAATCGTTTAGAGTGGAGAAAGAGAATCCATATAGCCGACCCCAAATTTTTGGGATAAAGGCTTAGTTGAGTTGAGTTGAGTATGGTCCATATACGTCCTTCATGTAGTTTAATAAATGCCCAACAATATGAAATAACATTAAATGACCATACCTTGTAAATGCAGAAACTAAATCATCTTTTGTAAAACTATCTTCCTCAGCACCATACTCATGCAAATATAAACAATCTGGAATGCTGCAAGGCTGGACCAACATAAGCACTAATCAAAACAATATCTAGGATGGCTCAGTTCTTGGTTTGCAAACTCATAAAGAACAATTTTGAACATATTAAGGTTCTGTTTTTAATTGCAGAAAATATATTTTTCATACTTTTTAGTGTTCAGTGCCCATAGGAAAATTGGTAAATTGGACAATTAAGTCATTACAAAAATGACTACATATTTTTACAATGGGAGGTCATTTTCCAAACTTCCACAAAACTCATAAAAGGTGAAGAAGTTTAAAAGCGAGCCATATAACCACATAAATACAAGACCACCAGGCACCAACTAACATCAGTGATCAGCCATCACAACCCACAGCACATAGGCCACCATGAGTCCCGTAAACATTGCAAATTACCTTTTCTATAAGTTTAGTCTATTCAACTACAAGTGGAAAAATATGAAGCTTAAATTCACCAAAACATTTTCAGTCTTCTACTAATATATATATATATATATATATATATATATATATATATATATATATATATATATATTTCTTTAATGTAAACCAACTACTAAAATGTAATTGCCACTTGATTTTCAATGTTACAACCAAACAGTTTTAGTGTAAAATAATTCATTTTCTAAAAAACTATTTTTCACATTGAAGTTATTTTCCATGAAAAATTTGAAGCCTAAATATTTTCATATTTTCTAATCACCAACAAAAGATGCCTTGTTCTTTCCTTAACAATTCCTCATCTATAGTGAACCTCTCATTCTTTTGCGTGTGGTATACATACCATGTTTTTAAGCCATGCATGGCAGTACTTGGTGGTTCCAAAACATGCCCTGCAAATAAAACTTGTCATCAATTGTCAAAGAGAATCCAAAAATAGCAAGTTAGGCAGAAGAATATGTTCTTACCTTAAGGTTCTTCCTTCTAAGACAAAACTGTGCACTGACTGAATACAGCGAACAGCTTCCTCCTCTTTCCCATATGTTATATACCTAACCATTAGAAAAGGAAACCACTTTACATGACAGCATACCCCAAGCAAGGTTCAGCCCAAATGAAAAACAGAGTGAAACAGAGAGGGAGAAAGAGAAAGAGTTTGACAACAAATAGCCCAGGTGCTTACACACAACAACTGTTGTTTGAAGAATGTTGAATAACCCCAGTCGCTGTTCTAGAAATAGACACCTTCAACACCTTTCCATATTGGCCAAAGTACTCTCTTCGCTGAAGAACCTGGCCGCAATGAATTAAAGAACAAAAATTCTGTTCAGATAATTGGAAATTTGATATTAGGAAAAAAAAAAAAAAAGCGCGAAGCAAATAAATGTTAAAACCGCAACAGGATTAAGTAATGTAGCTCACAGCTTCATCTGCAAGGTTGAGCGGTAATCCAATTGTGTACACTAGATTCCTTTGAATAACTCTAACATTGCTAAGATGCATCCTTCCTTCAGATAGTTTTGGCTTTGCCTTCTGTGATTTTAGTTTTCGCTCTGAATTTATTTCAGCAACCAATCTGTGTGCAAGAATGTATTGTCAATTGTGACCCACAACAATGCATTAAACAGAATTGCACAATAATGCATGCAAAGATAATAACCTTTCACAGTTTGCAGCCATTCCCACAATTCTTTCTTTGTCATAGGATGTGCGGCATGCCGGGCAGCGACCCTCAGTATTATCCTTTTCTGCCATTTCCATGATGTGATTCCAGCACCAAACACAAATCTGTAAAAGTAAACGAAAAGATGTAGATACACATGCAAATAACAGGAATTTTTTCAACATTGAGCAAAATACAAGTGTTAATATAATAAATTGCACATGCGGAGATCATATTGTAATGCCCAAAACTTTATCATTGGATAAGTTTAGAGCTCAAACCTCATAACCACATTTGCATGGTTTCAATTGCTGATCTGTCAAATCCATCTCCTCAGTACAGAGCGGGCATAACTTGTCACTCATGGTTGCCTAAGCATTAAACAATACCGAAGTCACATTTGATTAATCATTCTCATTTTATTATTATTTTATTTTTTGAGATATGACATTGTTTCTTATTCTTCACATACACAGAGAGACATGCTAAACACGTTATACAACTGAGGTAGTAAAATCTCACTGCTTTCAGTAAAATTACATTTACATGTTTTAATTAAAACAGCACTTGAAGCTTCTGATAAAACAAAATACTCTACAGGCCTACAGTCATCCTTTAAAAACTCTGAACATAGAACAGAAGCTCCTGCAACGTACATCCCACTTTCTTAGGTGGAATTCAGCTGATATACTTAAGTATCACGATATATTCACCGTCTCCACATCCCTGAATACATTGTGCACTTGATTCCCAAATTTTAACAGAAAATCATTGACTCATTTATAGCGTATACACTCTCTCAGTCCATACAAAGATGACCCATTAACGCTGAACCATAAAGTGCAACTCGCCTCAGCTCGCATTTTTCAAAAGAAAAGTTGTACAATCTTCCATCTTCCCCCTTTTTCTCAGGACCAAACACAGTTTCAAGTTATTCATTCATTCAATTGAATCAAAGTAGAACTGAAAACACTAAAAAGCCTAAAATCCTCGATCTAATCGATAATTCTACATCACAACAAGCGGCATCAATATCCATGAAAACGAAAAATAAAAAAACTAAGACCATCAATCAATTAAAAATGAGAAAGCAAATCTGCATCTGAAGCCGAAATCAGGATCCGAAAATCCGGAATCCGTTTACATTTTCAGTTCGATTAGCTGAAAACGAAACCTAAAAACAAGATAAAAAATAAGTGGAAAGGGAACGGGTTATCAAAATTACAGGTTTTTGCATGCGAAGAACTTACAGAGAGAAATGGAAAAGCAGCGGAACCTGAGATTGAGAGCGTAAGAGAGAGACAGAAGGAGAAGGCGACCTTTGGATAAATGAGAAAGGCAGAGAGTGAAGAGACCAAGTCTTTTTAGGATGGATAGATTTGTTAGTGGTGGTGTGGTGCTGTATACTGTAGCTTTGATGGACGTTTTTGTTCTCTATTGCGCTTCTCACTAACGTAATTTACGTATTTTCCAACTGACACTCTGTTTAGACAAATTTAGGAGACGAAGCTAAATTAAAAAAATATATACATTTCTTATTTTCAATTCTTTATTTTTTCTCTTAATGTTTGGATAGTAAAAAATAAAAGATAAAAAATTAAAATTGATATTAAAAATACAGAGTAAATATGTAATTTTTTAAATATAAATCTAATTTTTTTCTTTAATTTTTTATTTTTTTTATTTAAAAAAATAATTAAAAAAAATGAGAATTATTTTTTTTTCTTTCTTCCTTCTCTAAATAAGAAAAAAAATATATTTTTAAAGTTATTTTCTCTTAATTATTTTCTTTCTTTCTTTTTTAATCTATCCAAACATGGTATTAGTGTTCTCCAAGCCCACACTCAATTCAACAAGACTAGTCTTGGGCTATGACCCAACAAATCATAACTATCTTTTCTTTTGTTATATATATGGGGAAGGGGGAGTTAAACCTGAGTAAGGTATATGCAGCTGTCACTAAGTGCTCAATTTATCATTATGAGTAATTGAATTTCTTTTATATAAATTATTTTTAAAAAAAGAATTTAATTAAATTTTTATTTAGTTATATAATTTTTTTAAATTAAAAAAACTAAAATTTTGTATTGTACTATTATTTTTCTAAAAAAAAGTAATTATATGAATTAAATTATTTCAAATTTTTAATTTTTAAATAAATTGATAATAACTTTCCTACATAATTTTTTTTATTGAGATTCAAATTCAAATTATCATGTAAAAATCATCTCTTATTTTCTATTTAATTTAAAATGAAAGTGAGGGAAATATATTAAATTATATATATTCTTATTTATTCTTTGTATTTCTATTAGAATTTACACTAAAATTTTCATTTGAAAAAAAAAAAATTAAACTCTAATAATACTCTAATATTATTAAATTAAAATTTAATAATATTAAAATATGTAATTTTATTAATTATATGTTTAACTCGGTAATATTTGATAGTAAAATTTTTAATATTGTTAGTTATAAGTTTAACTCAGTAATATTAGACCGAAAGATTTTGGAAAGGCAGGGGCCAGAGGCAGGAGGAGGTTAGGTGTGGCTGTGCTGCCCCTTCCAAATATTTTTCAAAAGTATTTTCAAAAAATTTTAATCGGTATATCAAATTTTAATATTTTTTATTAATTGATCTCTTAAATTCTTTCTTAATTTTTTTTAATATTTATAAAAAAAATAAATAAATATAGTAAATTTTTATTTTTTTTAATTGACCCTCTTTAATTTTTTATTGACGTCTTATAATTTATGATTTACATATTATAATTTAAATTGAAATATTAAAATTATTTATTTTTGTTAAATAAATATAAAAATTAAATTAAAAATTAATTATTCAAACTTTTAAATTTATAAATTAAAATTTGATTGGTAGTTATTATTTGAAATTTAAATTTAAGTCAATCTAATAATTTACAATCACATAACTTAAAATTAGATTGAATTTTTTTTTTTCTGCTCTCCTCTCATTATATGGATAAAATATAATTATATTTATCTTCCCTCTCGTTTAGTTTTCTTTCATTTATTTTATTTAAATTAAAAAATTATTTTATTTATATATATACAAGTAGATAAAATTAATGGTTTCAACTCTTATCTAAATTTTAAATAAATCAAATTAAATATACATTTATTTTTAATTGATATATTTACTTAATTATTTTATGAATCTCTAAATTTTCATGTCTCTTTAATTTTAATAATAATTATTTTTTTTAATCTTAAACTATTTTGCCATATAATCTATATATTTAGTGTTTATATTTTTTTTTTACATTTAAATCTAAGAATTTATGTAAGAATTTAGTATAATACTTTAACATCAACTGATTTTTATTTTTTTTAAATTACGTAACTTGTATTATGAAGTTATATAATAATTAAAACTATAATATTGTAATATTTATATTTGTTATAGAAATTTAAAAAAATATATATATTTTATACTCGTATATATATATATATATAATTTCCAAGCTCCACCTTTGCAAAAATTATAATTTTACTATTTGTAAAAACACTTTTATATGTCAAAATTTTCCACCGAATCTAAACATTATAAAGGAAAATTCACTGTTATTTTCTCCTTTTATTTTCTTTTCATTCCTCCCTACTTTCCTTCCAAACATAGTGTAAAGGCAAACGAATAATTGTAGGCCTCTCCCGAAGTTGCTAACGTAATCCAATTGGAAGATTGTGGAGAATTCTAAAGCTAGAACCTTCTCTTGACCTACGTACCATCAATGCATATGGCTGCCGTTTTGCTCCTTCCTTTTTCTCTCACAAGTATCAACAAAGTGAATCAGTGGGGAACTAGTGCTCGATTCAAAGGTGTTTCATTTGATGTATTCTTGATTCTCGTCATTTTGTTTCTTCTTCTTTGGTTTAATCTGATCTTTTCCTCAACTTTTGGACTCATTTATATAGTTAGCAAACATGGGCAAGTGCTACCCCAAGCTGAGCGAGGAATATCAGAAAGCAGTCCAGAAATGCAAGAGAAAGCTTAGAGGACTCATCGCTGAGAAGCACTGCGCTCCCATCGTCCTTCGCTTAGCGTAAAATCTCTCATTCCATGTGTAAATAAATATATATATATATATATATATGCATACATATAAATTTGTGTGAAAGTTTTGAGATAGTGGTTTGGTGGTGTTGTAGATGGCACTCTGCAGGTACTTTTGATGTGAAAACAAGAACAGGCGGACCTTTTGGGACGATCAGGCACCCTCAGGAGCTTGCACACGAGGCCAACAATGGCCTTGAGATTGCTGTCAGGCTTCTGGAGCCTATCAAGGAACAATTTCCTATCTTGACGTATGCTGACTTCTACCAGGTAGGTATTTGTTGAGTGTTTGTAGTTAGTTCATCATGCATATACGTTGGGTTTCCAATGGAAAATGATGTGTTTCGTCGTTACAGTTAGCAGGAGTTGTTGCTGTAGAAATTGCAGGAGGGCCTGAGATTCCTTTCCACCCGGGGAGACCAGTTAGTGATCGATACTTGTAAACAATCTTCGATATTTAGATGGAATTAGATGTATAAGTAGTACTAAATCAATTAATTCTTGTGTTTATTCAGGACAAATCTAATCCACCCCCAGAAGGTCGCTTACCTGATGCTACTAAAGGTCTGTTTTTTTCTTGTCCAAATCACAACAACATGTATATCTACTTGTGTGTTGATCAAATTTCCTGATGAATTGTTTTCTCTTGTGTTAGGTTCGGATCATTTGAGGGATGTCTTTGGTCGAATGGGCCTCAGTGACAAAGATATCGTTGCCTTATCTGGTGGTCACACCCTGGTATTTTGATTGTTCAGCAAGAATAAATTAAAGTATATATTATAGCATACTATTCTACCATATATTTAATGATTTGCGTTCTTGGATCTTGCACATTTTTATTTTCAGGGTAGGTGTCACAAGGAACGTTCTGGATTTGAGGGACCCTGGACCACCAATCCTCTCATTTTTGACAACTCTTATTTCAGGTAAGACTTCTTTTATGTTTGGGACTATGTTATTTATTGCTTGAATAATTGAGCTTTCTACATGCTACTGTGTGAGCCTAGCCACCAGTTTGAATCTGGAACCCAATCCAAATTCGATTAGTTTAGTCTAAAATTGAAATCAACCCGAAATTAAATCAGAATCAGGTAGTTCAGTCCACTTACAGATTAAAACTTAGATTTGATTAAAATTAGATTGAATGGGAACAGAATCGGATACGCCCTGCCGTCAGGTCCTGATCCCCTTGAACCATTGAACCAGAACCACCCGATCCGTGGCCATGCCTACTACTGTGAAAGTGCAAAGTAGAATTGCTGGTTTTATGAAAAGAAAAACAGGGTGATGAGAATTTGATTCCTTTAAACAGGGAACTTTTAAGTGGAGAGAAAGGAGGTCTTATCCAGCTGCCATCAGATAAGGCTCTTTTACAAGATCCAGTCTTTCGTCCTCTAGTTGAAAAATATGCTGCAGTAAGTGTTTGTTTTTTTTTTTTTTTTTTTGGGGGGGTGGGGGGTGGGTGGGGGGTGACAGAGATAAACAATAAACCGATTGCCTTGGTGGGTTTCTCTTCAGGATGAGGATGCCTTCTTTGAAGATTATGCAGAAGCTCATTTGAAGCTCTCAGAGCTCGGGTTAGTGAAAATTTTGCTTCCAGATCTAGTTATACTGTATTTTATAATCGTACGCCTTATTGTTATATTTCAAAACTTATTTCCAAATTCAAGCGTTGTCTCCATTTTCAGCTATTGTGATGCTGAGTAAAGAACAGAGATGAGACCAGTGGAGCATCTGCTTGGTGTTCAATTGCTGATGGATTGGCTAGTTACTTCATTTCCCTTCAGGCTTGATTAGACACATTTGCAAGTGATTTATATTAGCAGATTTTCCTTAAATAACTCGATCCTACGTGTTTGTGTCTTTGGACTGGATATAGATAAAAATTTTCCTGTACCATCTTCAACAAATGAAATTGTCTGCGCTTCATTATCTTCTTTTTTTTTATTTTATTTTCTTCATTATTATCTTGTTTATGGTAAAAAAAAAAAAACACAGTAAAGCTATCACAACATAAATAAAATTATTTTAAGTTATTTTAATAAAAAAGATAATAGTTAGTATAAATTAGATAAACATAAAAGAAAAAATGAATAAAAATTAAGTGATTATAGAAATTATGTTTAAGTGGTTAAAAAATAAGAACATAAACGTGCATGTGTTGTGTTTAGTGGTTGTGCATGTGGGCAAAGAGTGGTTTATAGACCAGTTATCAGCCTTCCTCATCATTGAAATTATGTTTTTAACTTATATTTTATTCTTTAATGAATAAATTTATATTATATAATAATAAATTAAAATAAGAAATAAAAATAAAAAAGAAGTACTTGTGAGGAAACCAATCACACCCCCCCCCCTCCCTCCAATAGAAAAATTCTCGTCTCAACTTTGAACTTTTGTGAGGCAGAAACAGAGAGAACGATTTTCGTCTCCCGGCCATTTTCATTACCCCTATGTTGTAGTAAGGTATCTAGAAGCAAATCCTTTATTATTTGCAAGTAGAGGGCTGTTAACAGTAAGATGCATAATTTTTTTTAATTTAATTTAATTTTGATTAAATTCAGTAATTTTTTTTTTTTGAGAACAATAATTAATTTTTTTAATGACTGGCATACAATATTATAATCTGACTTCCATTATTTAGTACCAACGTAGAATCACCATAATGCTTGTCGGATCTCTAAAATACAGAGCCCATCTCTATATAATTTATTTTAAATAAATAAATAAACCCAAAAATAATTAAATTTGAGAACACCTATCTGTAACATTTGATTCTAATTCAAAGTATAGTAGAAACGTTAAAATTATTGGGCTGTGAGTCATCTTTTTGGAAAGTTTGGACAAATATATCTTTGATGAAAGGTAGGGCTTCAACAACCCCATAAGGAAGCCACATCTTGTTTTAAGTTTTATAAAATAGATAAAATGGTGTATTTGCTTTTTTTTTTTTTCCCCCTTCGTTTCATGCCATAAAAATATTTTTTTTTCTGTTATAAATTATAATTTTTTTATTTAAATTCCATCTATATAAATAATGAGTTCATAATTTTTTAGTCTTTTTTAATTGGAGGTAAGTGAATTAAAGAACTTTAAATTTTCAGAACATGTAAAAAATTAACTTCTTTAGTTACGATTAAGTGTTTCCTATTTAAAAAGTGAGAGGTCTTTTTTTTTCTTTTTTTAACCTTCCCGGTTAATAAGTTACTTATCCTAACTCATCCTAAAATTTTACTCCGTTGAGGGTAAATAAATTACAGAATTTCAAGTTTCTTTACTTTCTAATAAGTAAGTTATTTATCCTAAATTAAGCAACTTATTTTTTGAAAAATAGAGTTTTCGGGAAGCGATTCATTTTAATTAAATATGTTCTAAACTAGCTAGGTAGTTTATGTAATACCCATAATTTTTAAATTTATTATTTTATAGGTAAATATTAAATTTTATTTTATTTAAATTTTGAAAAATTATTTGAAATTTTTCAAATTTTAGAAATTAGGTTCGATTTTTCGAAAATGTGAAACTTTGATGATTTTTAAAAATTAATTTAAAGACCACGTGGTAAAACTAAAAATATATTTAGTCCCTATGAATTTTTTTGAGTTTTCTAAAATTTTTTCAAAATTTTTTGTCCTCATTTTTTGTCACAGGGTAGAGTAAAAATTCAATTTCGGGTATTTGAATCGAACCGAACCGAGTCGGATAGGCCAAATCAAACCGGCCCTTTTCCTTTTTCTTTCCTTCTCCCTCGAGTGTCCCAACTCCCTCTCTTCCCTTCCCTTTTTCTCTCTCCTCTATACTCCCCACTGCCAGCCGCCGCCACCCGGCCTTTCCCCTCACATCGGCGACCACCCTGGTACCCTTCCCCTTGCCAGCCTCCGCCTGGAATCACTGGAAAATCACTCCAAACTCCTCCCCTGCGCTTGCGCTACTTCATATTTTCCCGGCCCGATTTCGGCTGATCTGGCCACCAATCGGACCAGGTCTTGTCCCAAAACCCATCTACACCTCGAGAGCTTTCCATAGATACCAAGAAATTATAGACTACCCCAATATTTTCAATGTTCCAGACGTATTCCCAAGGTCGAAATTGGCATAGATAAACCCGAACCTTACTTTTTCTTAATTATCTAGTGCTTAACTATGATTAAAAATCTATTAAATATTCGTGGTAGGTTAAAAAATTATAATTCATTTTGTATTAACTTAATAATATTGCTAAGGACCGCAAGAAAAAATTTTAGAATTTTTAGAGCTCATTTGGATAGTGAGAAGGGTTAATTGTAGGGACTAAATTGTAATTTTTCAAATTATGGCCGTTGACTATTTGGATGGGCCCAGGAGGGGCCATGTGATGTGATTGAGTTGTGTATGTGTGACTTGTGAATATATAAGTGTATTTTAAACCCTTTTGCAGGTTGGGTAGGTCCTAGGTATAGGGGAGACTCTGCCGGATTTTCGACACGACCTAGGGTGTCTTTGATCTTTTCTAAACTTATATTGAGTCAAATATATTAAATAATTACAATGAAATTGTCAGGTGAGCCAGGACAGCCTTTCTCCTCCGCCCAGCCACCGCAGTGACCTCGGTTTAAGTCTGTGAGTAAAATATTAATTTTAATTATAATTTCAATATTATTATATGTTCAAGCATGTCCATGCATCACTTATAAATATGTATCTATGTAGTTAAACTCTAGGCACGTTTTATATTACATTATTAATTGATGAAGTGCCATGGATGTTGTTGATGGTAATTTGGAGCAGTGTGCGTGCGTTGGCATGTGTGTGATGTGTGGTATTGGATATGGATAGGATGGGTAAATGCAGCTTGAGAAACACTCGCTGGGACTTAGTCCTTTTATGGATAAGTCGGGGTAGGCATGGCTAGAGATAATCTCGCTGGCCCCCGCATTTGGTTTATCAAGTGAAAGTCCGACTTGAGAGACACTCGCTAGCAGAGGTTGGATTAAGAGAGTTGTATAGGGGATCAGCTCTCATATATGTACTGTTTGAATATTATTGGGTGTGTGAGTGCTCCAAATTGCCTTTTTATTGTTATGATATGGTGTATATAAAAACTTTGATGGTGTTGCATTCCACTCCTTAGGATACATTAGCTCTAGGTAGCTATAAAAATTATAATTAAAATTGGTATTTTACTCTTTGAGTCGAATGCTCACTCCTATTTACCTTATTTTTCCAAGCTATAAGAGGATTACTTATTGTGACTAACCTGCTCCTCTTCTTCGCAGGTCAATTAGTAATATCTAATATATTTTGTACAATTTAGTTAAATTTTAGACTCCACATGTGTTATGAGTATTTTAATCAATTTGGGAATGTAATATAATATTATATTGAATTTATAAGAACATAAATGCATGCATGACTGGATAAGATGAGGGAGCTGAGCTCCCATTGGATTTTATGATATTATGAGTATGTAGAGAGTGAGCTGAGCTCCCCAAATGATTATATAATGTGCTTACAGGTCGGGCAAGTAAAAAATTCTCTGTTGTATGGTACATGTTATGGCCAGACTCTGTTCGGTCGAATTCTTGAAATTGAGCTTAAAATGAGCCTTAGGATTGGGTTAAGGAATAGTTAGGCTTACTATAGGCCTCGGGGGCTTTAGCCTGGTCCAGGTCCTAGTGCCAGTCCGGCTCATAGGTTGGGTCGTGACAAATGTGGTATTAGAGCTTAGGCTCAAGATTCATAGGGAATATATGTCTAAAGTTTTGGGAAGAGTCTAATAGGAGTCACATGCGGAGAATAGGATCCACATTTGTCCTTGCATTATCATCTTTATTTCTAGTTTCTGCTTCATATAATTGTGTGTAAAAATGAGTTTATAGAGCTGTTTAACATGTCATTTTGAATTTTGTGGGTTAATGCTGTTGAATTTCAGGAAATGCATAGAAGTAGAAGAGCTACCACTGCACTAGAGCAAGATGTGCCAGACGAGGTGTTGGCACAGGATGAGGTGCCTACCCCAAGGAGGCTGGGCAGGAGACCTAGAGCTGCTCAAGTAGAAGAGCAGCCGCCACTAGTACAGGAACAATATTTTATAGCCTAGGGTCCTATAGATCTAATGGTAGCTACCCTAGCCGGATTGCAAAGAACCATCGATATGATGGCATAATATATGGTCCACCCTCCACAACAGCAACAACCCACTGCACCAAGTGGGAAACCTTACAAACAAATAATAAATTTTAAGAAGTTGGTGCCTGGTATCTATGATGTAACTGATGATGCTTGCCGGTTTTTAAACTTCTGCAAATAGGCAGGGGTGGAACTACAGTTAACTGATAGGAGATTGGTAGAGTATGTGCAGCATGTATTGGGGCCAGTGCCAAGGCAGCGGATGATAGACTACGTATTACCTCGTATTGAGGGATTATCTTGGACCCAGTTTGTGGAACCGTTCATCAACAGGTTTGTGCTAGAAAGCTTCAGAGACAAAAAATAGTGGACCTTTGAGGCCTTAAGGTAGAATGGTAGATCCATAGATGAATATGCTATAGAATTTTTAGAATTGAGTAAGTATGCCCCGACAGTAGTGGGTACAGAAAGTATGAAGGTAAAGAGGTTCCTGAAGGGGCTGGATAGGAAGTATACAAACCTAGCCATGATATCTGATCAGTCTTTTGATGTGTTAGTTGATCGAACCCGACAGATTAAAATCAACTATACAGGAGATAACAGTGGAAGGGCAAAGAAGAATATAGTAAAGGGTTTTTCAGGTATTCCCTACATGGGTACCACGGATAGTGGAGGCTAAAGTCATTACAGAGGAAGAAGTAGAAACAACAAGAATGGTGGTTTTAAACATTGATCTCGAGGATTCAGACCAGGGTATAGATCCAGCTGTGGTCACAGTTCGGATTATAGCAATTCTAGGTCTGGTTCAGGATCCTCCTTGGCACCCTGCAAGCAGTGTAGAAGAGGACATTCAGGACCTTATATGATGGGTTCAGGAGTATGTTTCCGATATGGCCAACAGGGTCATTTTGCTAGAGAATGTCCCATGTTCAGCGAGCCACAGATAGGGTCACAGGGTTCTGTTGCAAATGTTTCTCGTCAATTGTATCTTGGTGCTTCCAGCATGGTAGTCAGTCAGTTCAGTGGCTAACACGATTGAGGACAAGGAGGACATGGATTTGGAGGCAGGTCAGGAGGTAGAAGTCAACTTCAGGGTTCTGCAATGCAAGGTAGGGGTCGGGCTCGGGTTTTCACCTTGACCCACCAGAATGCTTAGGCTTCTAATGCAGTTGTGGCAGGTATTCTTCTAGTCTGTTCCTATGAGGCTCATGTTTTGATAGATCCAAGTGCTACGCACTCATTTGTCTCCCCCATTTTTGCCATGAGATTGGGTAAGAGTCCTACAACTTTAGAATGCCCTTGTCTATAGCTACCCTTCTTAGCGATAACATAAATGTGGATATGGTTTTTCCGGGTAGCCCCGTGATGGTGGAGGGAAGAATCCTCCCAACAGACTTGGTTCCTTTACCAGTAATGGATTTTGATGTAATTTTGGGTATGGATTGGCTGGCAACTCATTATGCTACTTTAGACTGCAGGAACAAAAAGGTGTATTTTCATATACCTGGTATGGAAGAGTTTAGCTTTGATGGTGACAGAAGCGTGGCTCCATATAACTTGGTGTCAGTAATTAGTGCTAGAAAGATGTTGAGGCGTGGGTGTCAGGGATATTTGGCATTAGTGAGAGATACATCTGTAGAAGGTGTTGATATTGAGAATGTTCCTGTTGTCAGAGAATTTATGGAAATTGTAATGCCCTCATATGTATATATAAATTTGTGTGAAAGTTTTGAGATAGTGGTTTGGTGGTGTTGTAGATGGCACTCTGCAGGTACTTTTGATGTGAAAACAAGAACAGGCGGACCTTTTGGGACGATCAGGCACCCTCAGGAGCTTGCACACGAGGCCAACAATGGCCTTGAGATTGCTGTCAGGCTTCTGGAGCCTATCAAGGAGCAATTTCCTATCTTGACGTATGCTGACTTCTACCAGGTAGGTATTTGTTGAGTGTTTGTAGTTATTTCATCGTGCATATACGTTGGGTTTCCAATGGAAAATGATGTGTTTCGTCGTTACAGTTAGCAGGAGTTGTTGCTGTAGAAATTACAGGAGGGCCTGAGATTCCTTTCCACCCGGGGAGACCAGTTAGTGATCGATACTTGTAAACAATCTTCGATATTTAGATGGAATTAGATGTATAAGTAGTACTAAATTAATTAATTCTTGTGTTTATTCAGGACAAATCTAATCCACCCCCAGAAGGTCGCTTACCTGATGCTACTAAAGGTCTGTTTTTTTCTTTTCCAAATCACAATAACATGTATATCTACTTGTGGGTTGATCAAATTTCCTGATGAATTGTTTTCTTTTGTGTTAGGTTCGGATCATTTGAGGGATATCTTTGGTCGAATGGGCCTCAGTGACAAAGATATCGTTGCCTTATCTGGTGGTCACACCCTGGTATTTTGATTGTTCAGCAAGAATAAATTAAAGTATATATTATAGCATACTATTCTACCATATATTTAATGATTTGCGTTCTTGGATCTTGCACATTTTTATTTACAGGGTAGGTGTCACAAGGAACGTTCTGGATTTGAGGGACCCTGGACCACCAATCCTCTCATTTTTGACAACTCTTATTTCAGGTAAGACTTCTTTTATGTTTGGGACTATGTTCTTTATTGTTTGAATAATTGAGCTTTCTATATGCTACTGTGTGAGCCTAGCTACCAGTTTGAATCTGGAACCCAATCCAAATTCGATTAGTTTAGTCTAAAATTGAAATCAACCCAAAATTAAATCAGAATCAGGTAGTTCAGTCCACTTACAGATTAAAACTTAGATTTGATTAAAATTAGATTGAATGGGAACAGAATCGGATACGCCCTGCCGTCAGGTCCTGATCCCCTTGAACCATTGAACCAGAACCACCCGATCCGTGGCCATGCCTACTACTGTGAAAGTGCAAAGTAGAATTGCTGGTTTTATGAAAAGAAAAACAGGGTGATGAGAATTTGATTCCTTTAAACAGGGAACTTTTAAGTGGAGAGAAAGGAGGTCTTATCCAGCTGCCATCAGATAAGGCTCTTTTACAAGATCCAGTCTTTCGTCCTCTAGTTGAAAAATATGCTGCAGTAAGTGTTTGTTTTTTTTTTTTTTTTTTTTGGGGGGTGGGGGGTGGGTGGGGGGTGACAGAGATAAACTATAAACCGATTGCCTTGGTGGGTTTCTCTTCAGGATGAGGATGCCTTCTTTGAAGATTATGCAGAAGCTCATTTGAAGCTCTCAGAGCTCGGGTTAGTGAAAATTTTGCTTCCAGATCTAGTTATACTGTATTTGATAATCGTACGCCTTATTGTTATATTTCAAAACTTATTTCCAAATTCAAGCGTTGTCTCCATTTTCAGCTATTGTGATGCTGAGTAAAGAACAGAGATGAGACCAGTGGAGCATCTGCTTGGTGTTCAATTGCTGATGGATTGGCTAGTTACTTCATTTCCCTTCAGGCTTGATTAGACACATTTGCAAGTGATTTGTATTAGCAGATTTTCCTTAAATAACTCCATCCTACATGTTTGTGTCTTTGGACTGGATATAGATAAAAATTTTCCTGTATCATCTTGAACAAATGAAATTGTCTGTTCTTCATTATCTTCTTTTTTATTTTATTTTATTTTCTTATATTTTACAGTGATTTAACAATGGAATTATTATTATCTTGTTTATGGTAAAACAAAAAACACAGTAAAGCTATCACAACATAAATAAAATTATTTTAAGTTATTTTAATAAAAAAGATAATAGTTAGTATAAATTAGATAAACATAAAAGAAAAAATGAATAAAAATTAAGTGATTATAGAAATTATGTTTAAGTGGTTAAAAAATGAGAACATAAACGTGCATGTAATTTTTTTAATTTAATTTAATTTTGATTAAATTCAGTAATTAATTTTGATTAAATTCAGTAATTAATTTTTTTTTTGAGAACAATAATTAATTTTTTTAATGAGTGGCATACAATATTATAATCTGACTTCCATTATTTTGTACCAACGTAGAATCACCGTAATGCTTGTCGGATCTCTAAAATACAGAGCCCATCTATGTATAATTTATTTTAAATAAATAAATAAACCCAAAAATAATTAAATTTGAGAACACCTATCTGTAACATTTGATTCTAATTCAAAGTATAGTAGAAACGTTAAAATAATTGGGCTGTGAGTCATCTTTTTGGAAAGTTTCGACAAAGATATCTTTGATGAAAGGTAGGGCTTCAACAACCCCATAAGGAAGCCGCATCTTGTTTTAAGTTTTATAAAATAGATAAAATGGTGTATTTGCTTTATTTTTTATTTTTTTCCTTCGTTTCATGCCATAAAAAGATTTTTTTTTCTGTTTATAAATTTTAATTTTTTATTTAAATTCCATCTATATAAATTATGAGTTCATAATTTTTTAGTCTTTTTTAGTTGAAGGTAAGTGAATTAAAGAACTTTAAATTTTCAGAACAGGTAAAAAATTAACTTCTTTAGTTATGATTAAGTGTTCCCTATTTAAAAAGTGAAAGGTCGTCTTCCTTTTTTTTTTTTTTTTTTTTTACCTTTCTAGTTAATAAGTTACTTATCCTAACTTATCCTAAAATTTTATTTAGTTGGGGGTAAATAAATTATAGAATTTCAAGTTTCTTCACTTTCTAATAAGTAATTTATCATAAATTAAGCAACTTATTTTTTGAAAAATAGAGTTTTCAGGAAGCGATTCATTTTAATCAAATATGTTCTAAACCAGCTAGGTAGTTTATGTAACACCCATAATTTTTAAATTTATTATTTTATAAGTAAATATTAAGTTTTATTTTATTTAAATTTTAGAAAATTATTTGAAATTTTTCAAATTTTAGAAATCGGGTTCGATTTTTTGAAAATGTGAAACTTTGATGATTTTTAAAAATTAATTTAAAGACCACGTGAGAAAACTAAAAATATATTTGGACTCTATGAATTTTTTTGAGTTTTCTGAAATTTTTTCAGAATTTTTGGGCCTCATTTTTTGTCCCAAAGTAGAGTAAAAATTCAATTTCGAGTATCCTGAATCGAACCGGACCAAGTTGGCAGGCCGAATCGAACCGGCCATTTTCCTTTTTCTTTCCTTATCCCTCGCGCGTCCCGACTCCCTCTCTTCCCTTCCCTTTTTCTCTCTCCTCTATCCTCCCCACTGCTAGCCGCCGCCACCCAGCCCTTCCCCTCACGCCGGCATCCACCCTGGTACCCTTCCCCTTGCCAACTGCAGCCTGGAATCGCTGGAAAATCGCGCCAAACTCCTCCCCTGTGCCCACGCGACTTCATATTTTCCCGGGCCGATTTCGGCCGATCCGGCCACCAATCGGACCGGGTTTTCTCCCAAAACTCATCTACACCTAGAGAACTATCTATAGACACCAAGAAATTATAGGCTACCCCATTATTTTCAAATGTTCCAGACGTGTCCCCAATGTCGGAATTGGTATAGGTAAACCCGAACCTTACTTTTTCTTAATTATCTAGTATTTAACTATGATTAAAAATCTATAAAATATTCGTGGTAGGTTAAAAAATTATAATTCCTTTTGCATTAGCTTAATAATATTGCTAAGGACCGCGAAAAAAAAATTAAGAATTTTTAGAGCTCATTTGGGTAGTTTTTACAAAAGGGTTAATTGTAGGGACTAAATTGTATTTTTTTAAATTATGGCTGTTGACTGTTTAGATGGGCCTAGGAGGGGCCATGTGATGTGATTGAGTTGTGGATGTGTGACTTATGAATATAGAAGTGTGTTTTGAACCCTTTTGCAGGTTGGGTAGGTCCTAGGTATAGGGGAGACTCTGCCGGATTTTCGGCACGACTTAGGATGTCTTTGGTCTTTTCTAAACTTGTATTGAGTCAAATATATTAAATAATTGCAATGAAATTATCAAGTGAGCCGGGACAGCCGTCCTCCTCCGCCCAGCCACCGCAGTGACCTCGATTCAAGTTTGTGAGTAAAATATTAATTTTAATTATAATTTCAATATTATTATATATTCAAGCATGCCCATACATCACTAATAAATATGTATCTATGTAGTTAAACCCTAGGCACGTTTTATATTGCATTCTTAATTGATGAAGTGTCATGGATATTGTTGATGGTAATTTGGAGCAGTGTACGTGCGTTGGCGTGTGTGTGGTGTGTGGTATTGGATATGGATAGGACAGGTAAATACGGTTTAAGAGACACTCACTGGGACCCAGTCCTTTTATGGATAAGTCAGGGTAGGCACTGCTCGAGATGATCTCGCTGGCCTCCGCTTTTGGTTTATCAAGAGAAAGTCTGGCTTGAGACACACTCGCTTGCAGAGGTTGGATTAAGAGAGCTGTATAGGGGATCAACTTCCATATATATACCGTTTGAACATTATTGGGTGTGTGAGTACTCCAAATTACCTTTTTACTATTATGATGTGATGTATATGAAAATTTTGATGGTGTTGCATTCCACTCCTTAGGATACATTAGCTCTAGGTAGCTATAAAAATTGTAGTTAAAATTGGTATTTTACTCTCTAAGTCAAACGCTTACTCCTGTTTACCTTATTTCTCCAGGCTACAGGAGGATTACTTATTGTGACTAACCTGCTCCTCTTCTTCACAGGTCAATTAGTAATATCTAATGTATTTTGTATAATTTAGTCAAATTTTAGACTCCGCATGTGTTAGGAGTATTTTAATCAATTTGGGACTGTAATATAATATTATATTGAATTTGTAAGAACATTAAATGCATGCATGACTGGATAAGATGAGGGAGCTGAGCTCCTATTGGATTTTATGATATTATGAGTATGTGGAGGGTGAGTTGAGCTCCCCAAATGATTATATATTGTGCTTACAGGTCGGGCAAGTCAAAAACTCTCCGTTGTATGGTCCATGTTATTGCCGGACTCTGTCCAGTTGAATTCTTGAAATTGGGCTTAAAATGGGCCTTAGGATTGGGTTAAGGAATAGTTTGGCTTACTATAGGCCTTAGGGGCTTTAGGCTGGTCTAGGTCATAGGTTGGGTCGTGACAAATGTGGTATCAGAGCTTAGGCTCCAGATTCATAGGGAATATTTGGGAATAGTCTAATAGGAGTCACATGCGGAGAATAGGGTCCACATTCATCTTTGCATTGTCATCTTTGCTTCTAGTTTCTGTTTCATATAATTGTATGTAAATATGAGTCTATAGAGCTATGTAATATGCCGTTTTGAATTTTGTGGGCTAATGCTATTGAATTTCAGGAAAATGCGTAAAAATAGAAGAGCTGCCACTGCACCAGAGCAAGATGTGCCAGACAAGGTGTCAGCACAGGATGAGGCGCCTGCCCTGAGCAGGTGGGGCAGGAGACCTAGAGCTGCTCAAGTAGAAGAGCAGCTGCCACTAGTACAGGAACAATCTTTTGTGGCCCAGGGTCCTATGGACCCAATGGCAGCTACCCTAGACGGATTGCAGAGAACCATCAATATGATGGCACAATATATGGTCCACCCTCCACAATAGCAGCAACCCACCGCACCAAGAGGGGAAGCTTACAAACAAATAATAAATTTTAAGAAGTTGGTGCCTGGTATCTATGATATAACTGATGATACTTACCGATTTTTGGACTCCTGCAAATAGGCAAGGGTGGAACTGCAGTTAACTGACAGGAGATTGGTAGAATGTGTGCAGCATGTATTGGGGCCAATACCAAGGTAGTGGATGACAGACTATGTATTACCTCATATTGAGGGATTATCTTGGACCCAGTTTGTGGAACTATTCGTCAACAGGTTTGTGCCACAAAGCTTCAGAGACCAAAAGCAGTGGGCCTTTGAGGCCTTAAGGCAGAATGGCAGATCCGTAGATGAATATGCTACAGAATTTTTGGAACTGAGTAGGTATGTCCCGACAGTAGTAGCCACAGAAAGTATGAAGATAAAGAGGTTTCTAAAGGGGCTAGACAGGAAGTATGCAAACCTAGCTATGATGTCTGATCAGTCTTTTGATGTGGTAGTTGATCGAGCCCGACATATTAAAATCAGCTATACAGGAGATGACAGTGGAAGGGCAAAGAAGAATAGAGCAGAGGATTCTTCAGGTATTCCCTACACGGGTACCACGGATAGTGGAGGCCAAAGTTGTTATAGAGGAAGAAGTAGAAACAACAAGAAGGGTGATTTTAAACACAGATCTCGAGGATTCAGACCAGGGTATAGATCTAGCAGTGGTCACAGTTTGGGTTATAGCAGTTCTGGGTCTGGTTCAGGATCCTCCTTGGCACCTTGCACGCAGTGTAGAAGAAGACATTCAGGACCTTGTATGATGGGTTCAGGAGTATATTTTCAGTGTGGCTAGCAGGGTCACTTTGCTAAAGAATGTCCCATGTTCAGCGAGCCACAGATGGGGTCACAGGGTTCTGTTGCTAATATTCCTCGTCAATTGTATCCTAGTGCTTCCAGCATGGCAGACAGTCAATTTAGTGGCCAACAGGGCCGAGGACAAGGAGGATGTGGATTTGGAGGCAAGTCAGGAGGTAGAAGTCAACTTCAGGGTTCTGCAATGCAAGGCAGGGGTCGAGCTCGGGTTTTCACCTTGACCCACCAGGATGCTCAGGCTTCCAATGCAGTTGTGGTAGGTACTCTTCTAGTATGTTCCTATGAGGCTCGTGTTTTGATAGATCCGGGTGCTACGCATTCATTTATCTCCCCCATTTTTGCCATGAGATTGGATAGGAGTCCTACAACTTTAGAATGCCCTTGTCTATAGCTACCCTTCTTAGCGACAACATAGATGTGGATATGGTTTTTTCGGGTAGCCCCGTGGTGGTGGATGGAAGAATCCTCCCAGCAGACTTGGTTCCTTTACCGGTAATGGATTTTGATGTAATTTTGGGCATGGATTGGCTGGCAATTCATTATGCCACTTTAGACTGCAGGAACAAAAAGGTGTATTTTCTATACCTGGTGTGAAAGAGTTTAGCTTTGATGGTGACAGAAGCGTGGCTCCATATAACTTGGTGTCAGTAATTAGTGCTAGAAAGATGTTGAAGCGTGAGTGTCAGGGATATTTGGCATTAGTGAGAGATACATCTGTAGAAGGTGTTGATATTGAAAATATTCCTGTTGTCAGACAATTTATGAATATTTTCCTTGAGGAGCTTCCAGGGTTACCACCAAAAAGGGAAATAGAGTTCTGCATTGACATTATGCCGGGTACATATCCCATATCAATGCCGCCTTACAGGATGGCCCCAGCAGAATTGAAGGAACTGAATGAGTAACTACATGAGCTTTTGGACAAGGGTTTTATCCATCTAAGTACCTCCCCCTGGGGTGCTCCTGTTCTATTTGTGAGGAAGAAAGATGGGTCCTTAAGGTTATGTATTGATTATAGACAGCTGAATAAGGTGACTGTGAAGAACAAGTACCTACTTCATCGAATCGATGATCTGTTTGATCAGCTCCAAGGGGCTAGATTCTTTTTCAAAATAGACCTATGATCAAGCTACCATCAGTTGAGGATCAGGAATGAGGATGTGCCCAAGACAGCATTCAGGATAAGATATGGTCATTATGAGTTCTTAGTGATGTCTTTTGGACTCACCAATGCACCAGCGACTTTCACGGACTTGATGAACAGGGTGTTCAGGCTGTTCCTAGACCGTTTTGTCATCATATTCGTAGATGACATTTTGGAATACTCTCGGACCGAGGAAGAATATGTGTGGCATTTAAGGATGGTGTTGCAGACTTTGAGGGAGCACCAGCTATATGCTAAATTTTCAAAATGTGAATTTTAGCTAGAAAGCATCTCATTCTTGGGACACGTGGTTTCTAGTGAAGTTATTCAAGTGGATCCCAAGAAAATTGAGACGATAATTGATTGGCTTCGGCATACAATAGTCACTGAGGTGCGAAGTTTTCTGGGCCTAGCTGGCTACTATAGGCGTTTTATACAGAATTTCTCTAGGATAGCAGCTCCCCTAACTAAGTTAACTTGAAAGAATGTTCCGCTCATTTGGACTGAAGGAGCGGATGCAAGAAAAATTATTAGATTAGAACATTGAATTCAAAAATTTTCTTCTAGGTTATCATGCATCACCAATATTCATTATTTACCTATTGATTTCAATGTTCAATAGCATATTAAAACACTTTTAATATGTATTTGGATCTACATTTGCCATTTAAGATTTTAGAATTAACATATTAATTCATTAGAACCCTAGATTAATTCAAGAACATGTGCACTAATATTTTGATGCACTGTAGATGTGTTTGATACCTTTGGGAAGCACCTAGGACCCCAAATGTTATCCCTCTAAATTGTCCACACCAAGATCACCAATGGTAGCCCCTTGAACGGCTTCTAAAGCCTTACCATCTAATTAGAAAATAGGGATTTGCTTTTAGAGAGGTTGTAGATATATACAGGACACTAGAAACGATTTTTTAGCAATTTTAATTCAAGAGAATATGGGCAATTCTCTTTGAATTGATAAGAGATGAAGAAGAAGAGAGGAAGAAGACTCCAAGGGTGGCGGCACACTTTTGATAAAATCATAATGTTATTCATTCTTTCATAACAACACATTACATAATTAAGTCATCACTTAAAACCCTTGCCACATGTCATCTTCTGATTGGCTCAGAATTTTAATTGACCTAATCACATTAAGCCAAGTGTCAAAACTAGATTTAATCTTGACTTTGATCATCTTACATGATTGGAAGACAAATGACAAGCTTATATGGTGCCATGTGTCATCATCTCATGGTGCCACATGTCACCCTGTGAAATGACCAAATTACACTTGTGTTGTAATTTTGAGTTCTCAACTCAAAATAATTATTTCTCCTTTTCTAATCAATTTATATCAAATATAAATTAATTAATTAATCTCTATTAATTAATTTCTCATAATTAAATTCATATTTAAACACTTTAAATATAAATTTAACTCATGCTATACATCCAATAACCTAGATTTGGTTTCAAGTCATGCTAGGGACTTTGCAATCTAATTGCAAACCAAACCTATGTAATTAATCAATTAAACTCTTTAACTAATTAATTGAATCACATTTAACTTGGTGATTACTTGTGTATGTGTGTGACTCACTAGACTCATCACTAATTAGCAATGAGATGTGATATTAACTCTTAATATCATCAGAATTCTTTCTTACCATAAATGATTTCTCTAAATCATTTTATGCACATCATAGACCATGGTTAACACCTAGCATAGCATGCCATGGCCACCCAATTAGTAATAAGGAATATCCTAAATGAACCTTTTATCATATGTTACAATGCACTAGAATTTCTCTGTTACAAAATCCCAATTCGAGCTGGAGTCATGGTTTATGTCAAACCCCATTTGCTATGAATATTATGTTCTTTTTTAATTCCAGTTCTTGATTAAAAAGATTTTCTTATCAGAAACTCTTTTCTGATTAAATCTATCTGTCATGGTTAGGAACTTGAAACATCAAGAACAATTAAATTAACATAGGATTTTATCCTTATTTACTTAGGGTAACAGATTCCATCTTGATCAATACCTATCTCCATATATAACTAGTAGGAGCCAACACATGCTCATATACCCATACACAATACAAGTATGAAAGCAGTATCAAACTCAAACCACCTATATACAAGATAACTGTGCTATCTCAGGTCTAAAGATTATATGCACTGATATGATTTATGACAATGCATTGATAAGAGTAAACTCCATGTGCTTGTCATAAATGTCACTGGTTCGGCCTACTTATCATGCATAAGTGCCTATCATGTTTGTTATATGGCATGAGACTCACCATTCTATCTTATTTACATCTCATATAAATAACTTGTGAACAAACATGATTACAATCTTTCTGGATAAGTCATGTCCTTATTGTGAAGTATCCTCGATTGTGAACCAATTTATGAAACTTTGTGCTAGAAATACTGTCACTCATATTCTTAACAACTTAAGAATAGAATTTCTAACAAAATATCAATGGACCTTTTCTATTACACATAAATATATTATGTAAACGGAAAAGTGAAAATGCCTTTTTTATTAATAAAATATGTACAAGATACGTACTTAATGACATGCTCTAGGATATACTACTAACATGGACAAATGATTGTGAGGAAAGCTTCCAAAAGCTTAAGGAATGTCTAACTACAGCCCCTATGTTGACATTACCGATGAGTGGTGAAGGATATACCGTGTACTGTGATGCCTCCAAAGTTGGCTTAGGGTGTGTTTTGATGCAGCATGGAAAAGTAATGGCTTATGCTTCAAGACAGCTAAAGAGGCATGAGCAGAACTATCCTAACCATGATTTAGAAATGGCAATTGTAGTCTTTGCACTAAAAATCTGGAGAAACTACCTGTATGGTGAAGTGTGCAAAATATACACCGACCACAAGAGTTTGAAGTACATCTTCCAACAGAGGGATTTAAACTTAAGGCAGAGGAGATGGATGGAGCTTCTGAATGACTATGATTGTACCATCCAGTATCATCCTGGGAAGGCCAATGTAGTAGCAGATGCTCTGAGTAAAAAATCTTCTGGTAGCTTGGTGCACATATCAGCGGTGAAGAGACCATTGATTCAGGAAGTACATGAGTTGATGGATCAAGGTATGATCTTAGATATTTCAGATGAGGGGGTATTATTGGCCCATTTTTCAATGAGACCAGACCTGCGAGACAGAATCAGAATTTCGCAGTACATGGACCCGCAATTGATGAAGATTATAGAAAGAGTACAGCAGGGTGAAGGTTGTGAATTTGGATTTGCCAATAATGGTGCTCTTATGCAAGGTTCCAGGATATGTGTGCCCGACGTGGACAATCTTAGGAATGAAATCATGTAAAAGGCACACTATACAATGTACAATATCCACCCAGGCTCCACCAAGATGTACTATGATGTGAAAGATAGCTACTGGTGGAATGGCATGAAGAGAGACATAGCAGATTTTGTGTCCAAAGTGCTTGACTTCTCAGAAAGTGAAGTTTGAACACCAGAGGCCATCAGGGAAACTGCAAGAGCTCCCTATCCCGGAATGGAAGTGGAAAATGATCACGATGGATTTTGTAACTAGGTTGCCTTGTACCACGCAGAGATATGATTCGATATGGGTAATTGTAGATTATTTGACTAAATCAGCTCATTTCTTGCATGTGAGAATCACCTATTCTGTTGCACAGTACGTCGGGCTCTATATTCGAGAAATAGTCAGATTGCATGGACTTTCTGCTTCCATTGCATCTGACAGAGGGCCCCAGTTCACTTCTCAATTTTAGAGGAAGCTGCAAGAGGCATTTGGCACACAATTAAACTTTAGTACTACTTTCCACCCTCAGACAGACGGACAGTTCGAAAGGACAATTCAGACACTGAAAGACATGCTTCGTATGTGTGTTCTAGATTTTGGAGGTTAGTGAGATGATTAGCTACCCTTGGTGGAGTTTGTCTATAACAACAGTTATCATTCCAGTATCGGGATGGCACCCTATGAGGCGCTGTATGGCAGAAAGTGTAGGTCTCCTCTGTGTTGGACGGAAATGGGAGAAGCAAAGGTGCATGATGTAGACCTAGTGCAGTACACTTCAGATATGGTTCGTTTAATCAAGGAACAATTGAATATGGCTTTCAGCAGGCAAAAGAGTTATGCAGATCCCAGACGGAGGAATGTAGAGTTTGCAGTAGGCAATTACGTATTCTTGAAGGTTTCTCAGATGAAGGGAGTTATGAGATTTAGAAAGAAGGGCAAGTTGACACCTCGGTATATTGGACCTTTTGAAGTTACTGACAGAGTCTGAGTAGTTGCCTATCGGTTGGAGTTACCATCCAGCCTTTCTCATGTTTACCCGATGTTTCACATCTCCATACTTAGGAAATACATACCTGATCCTTCTCATATGCTGCAACCGGATACAGTAGAGTTGAATGAAAACTTGACGTTTGAGGAGCAGCCAGTAGCCATAGTGGACTACCAAGTGAGGCAGCTAAGATCGAAACAGATCCCTATGGTTAAGATATTGTGGAGGAGCCAATCAGTAGAAGAATGCACCAAAGAGTCAGAGAGAGACATGCGTAGCAAGTACCCTTATTTGTTCAATATGTAATTCTGTTCTTTTATTCTGCCTTGTATAAAAATTTGAGGACGAATTATCTACAAGGGGGGAAGAATGTAACACCGTTAATTTTTAAATTTATTATTTTATAGGTAAATATTAAATTTTATTTTATTTAAATTTTGGAAAATTATTTGAAATTTTTTAAATTTTAGAAATCGGATTCGATTTTTCGAAAATGTGAAACTTTGATATTTTTAAAAATTAATTTAAAGACCACGTGGCAAAACTAAAAATATATTTAGACTCTATGAATTTTTCTGAGTTTTTTGAAAATTTTTTGAAATTTTTTAGCCTCATTTTTAGTCCCAAGGCAAGAGTAAAAATTTAATTTTGGGTATACTGAATCGAACCAGATCGGGTCGGATCAGCCGAATCGAACCGGCCCTTTTCCTTTTTCTTTCCTTCTCCCTCGCGTGTCCCGACTCCCTCTCTTCCCTTTCCTTTTTCTCTCTCCTCTCTCTTCCCCACTGTCGGCCACCGCCACCCAGCCCTTCCTCTCACGCCAGTGACCACTTTGGTACCCTTCCCCTTGTCGGCCGCCGCCTAGAATCCCTGGAAAATCGCGCCAAACTCCTCTCCTGCGCGCAGGATTTTCTAGGCCTATTTCGGCCGATTCAGCCACCAATTGGATCTGGTCTTGTCCCAAAACCCATCTACACCTCGATAGCTTTCCATAGACACTAAGAACACCAAAATTCATTGAGCGGTTTGTCCAATTTTTGTCTAGGAAGTTTTAGCTTATTTCAATTTTTGGGCAAGATTTCTCGTAAACCGTGAACCCCATGAAAAATTCGAGAGTACTGGAGTGCTCCCCTCGGCGAGAGCTTTGTGGCAATACTTATTTCAAATTTTTCCAACACCATTTTTCGGTGGGTCCCACCAAATTTCGCAGTGTTTTTTCGATCACTAAATGAGCTTAATAAATTTCGTAAAAATTATGTAGTAACCCCCATATTGTGAGCTTTGCGTAGGTACCTTCAATTTATGAAAATTCAATAGTTGCTCGGTTTGCAATTTCAGGCCTGGCAGACAGGCTACCGAAAAAGTTTCAGAATTGGGTCGAAAGGCTACCCCATTGTTTTCAAATGTTTCGGACGTGTTCCCAAGGTCGGAATTAGTATAGGTAAACCTGAACCTTACTTTTTCTTAATTATCTAGTGCTTGACTATGATTAAAAATCTATAAAATATTCGTGGTAGGTTAAAAAATTATAATTCCTTTTGCATTAGCTTAATAATATTGCTAAGGATCGCGGGGCAAAATTTTAGAATTTTTAGAGCTCATTTGGGTAGTTTTTGCAAGAGGATTAATTATAGGGACTAGATTGTAATTTTTTAAATTATGGCTGTTGACTGTTTGGATGGGCCTAGGACGGGCCATGTGATGTGATTGAATGTGATGTGATGTGATGTGTGACTTGTGGATATAGAAGTGTATTTTGAACCCTTTTGCAGGTTGGATAGGTCCTAGGTATAGGGGAGACTCTACCAGATTTTCGACACGACTTAGGGTGTCTTTGGTCTTTTTTAAATTTGTATTGAGTCAAATATATTAAATAATTGCAATGAAATTGTCAGGTGAGCTGGGACAGCCTTCCTCCTCCGCTCAGTTGCCGCAGTGGCCTCGGTTCAAGTCTGTGAGTAAAATATTAATTTTAATTATAATTTCAATATTATTATATGTTCAAGCATGCCCATGCATCACTTATAAATATGTATCTATGTAGTTAAACCCTAAGCACGTTTTATATTGCATTCTTAATCGATGAAGTGCCATGGATGTTGTTGATGGTAATTTGGAGCAGTGTGCTTGCGTTGGCGTGCATGTGGTGTGTAGTATTAAATATGAATAGGACGAGTAGACACGGCTTGAGAGACACTCGCTGGGACCCAGTCCTTTTATGGATAAGTCGGGGTAGGTACGGCTCAAGATGATCTCGCTGGCTCTCACATTTGGTTCATCAAGCGAAAGTCCTGCTTGAGATACACTCGCTGGCAGAGGTTGGATTAAGAGAGCTGTATAGGGGATCAACTCTCATATATGTACTGTTTGAACATTATTGGATGTGTGAGTGCTCCAAATTACCTTTTTACTGTTATGATGTGATGTGTATGAAAATTTTGATGGTATTGCATTCCACTCCTTAAGATGCATTAGCTGTAGGTAGCTATATTGTAGTTAAAATTAGTATTTTACTCTCTGAGTCAAACACTCACTCCTGTTCACCTTATTTTTTCAGGCTACAGGAGGATTACTTGTTGTGACTAACCTGCTCCTCTTCTTCACAAGTCAATTAGTAATATCTAATGTATTTTGTATAATTTAGCTAAATTTTAGATTCCGCATGTATTAGGAGTATTTTAATCAATTTGGGACTGTAATATAATATTATGTTGAATTTGTAAGAGCATTAAATGCATGCATGACTGTATTAGATGAGGGAGCTGAGCTCCCATTGGATTTTATGATATTATGAGTATGTGGAGGGTGAGCTGAGCTCCACAAATGATTATATATTGTGCTTACAGGTCGGGCGAGTCAAAAACTCTTTGTTGTATGGTCCATGTTATGGCCGAACTCTGTCCGATTGAATTCTTGAGGATTGGGTTAAGGAATAGTGAGGCTTACTACAGACCTCGGGGGCTTTAGGCTGGCTCAGGTCCTAGTGCCGGTTCAGCTCATAGGTTGGGTCATGACAGTTTATTTCATAGAAAATAAAATTCTCATAAAGTGATTCATTTAAATCAAATAAAACTTCATTTAAAAAAAATTACAAGTTTCAAAAAATACAGCCAAAAAGCTAGAGATAAGATGCTGAATCGAGAGTAGGAGAGAAAGGGTAAGAAAGAGATTAGGATCATGGTAAAGTTTTAACAATAATTACTTTTATTTATTTAATTTTGATTAAATTTAAAATTTTATAATTTCAAAAATAACTTTAATATTAAATTAATTAAAATTCATTACCACAATTATGGATATTTTAATATTACATATTTATATATAATAAATTTATTATTAAATCTTTAAAGTATCTTAGTTACTAAATAAGCTCAAATTTCGCCATGAATGAGTTAATCACTCCCAATGCTTTTATTTACGAAAAATTTTTATTTAGATGCAGTTTATTATATATATAAGTTATGTATTTAATGAGTAAGCTCTATCATATATCTTATATTTTGAATTCATGATAAATTGAATATAATTAAGAAAAAATCTTTATGTATACTAGAGAGTCAAATTATCTTAAATTAAAGAAATAAGGAAAAATTCTGAAAAAAAAAAAAAACTACTGCAAGGATAGAAATAAACATGAATCAAAAGAGCACAAGTAGTCTCATTCTTTATTACGTAATTGGAAACAAAGTAGGCAATATTATAATGGAAGAGCTCAGAAATCTCAAAATCAAATTAATGTGGGGTCAATGGTGTATTATCGATTATCACAAATTAATGTGGGACTTTTACCCAATCCTTTTTAAGAAAGTAAAACCATTTCAACTGTGGCCTGCCAATTGGTCAACTATTTTAGGCTTTTAATACATTTTGTTTTATTTAATTATTGTTGTTATTATTATTATTATTTAAAAATAAATTAATTATAAAAAAAAATTAATGTAGATGTAAAAAGATAATATTATCCTCATAATTAAATCAAATTTACGTACTCTTTTCTTTTTACCTTCATTCTCTATTTTTGTGTCTCTCTCTTTCTTTCCCTATCGTCTTTCCTCATTTTTATTTTTATCAAAAAGAGACGTCAATGATTGTGGAAGGTGTGATGGTTAACAATGATGAAAAAGGGACAGAGAGAGTGGGGGAGATAAGAGCTGGTGATCGAGGAGAATAATAAATGATAGATGGAGGAATAGTGGGATAGTATAATAATATTTCTTACAAAAATTGTGAATGGATCCATATAAATTTATGTGAAGTTATATATATATATGTATTAGGGATACTGAATAATTATTTAGTAAAATTAAGGATAATATAAAAATAATAAAAATATATCTATTATTAGATTTATTTGACTAATAAAATATGCTAAAAATATTGGATGAATGAACTATTAATTAATTGATAAAATTAAAATTTAAGGATATATTTTTTAAAATAAAAGAGTACCTCTAAATAATGAATAAAGAGAAATTTTTATTAAAAAAAATTACATGATGTGCTATTTTTATTTTCATTCTCAATAATTTAATGATTATATTATAACGTAAAAAAAAAAAATAAATATCTCTCATTTACAATTTTAATATCTTAAAATTTTGTTCACATATATTTATTTCAAGAATTTGGCCGTATTAAAATTAGTTAAAAAAAAAAAAAGACTTAGCCGTGTCATTCTCTAAATTCTTTCCCTCCTTTCCTAAGTTTTTTTCTTTAATCTTTCTCAATAATATCTAAATTTATATCACTTTAGTATGTGCATGTGTTTGTTTTTAATCTGTTTTTATTGATAAATTTAAGTTTTATTGATTTTTTGGAGGATTTGATGTCTCGTTTCCTTTGAGAATTTTATATTTTTTTATTTGTGAGAATTTATTATTTCCTCAATTATGAGATTTGTCTTTTTTTTTATATATATGGTTTAGTGTTTTTGTTATGCATTACAGAAATATGTAAACTATAAATAAATAAAGTAAACATATAAAAAAAAATATTTATATGGGGTATGCTATAATTCACTATAATTAAATAATAAATCATCATTATAAAATCAAACCATAATATCAACATTCCAATTACATCCAAGAGAACCCATATTTTATAATTGCTTATAGTAAATACATTAGTTAGTTCTCTCAGTCTCCTCTAAATATAATCCAATATATTTATTACTATAATCACTACACCACAGAGGGTAAGTAAGAGCTTTCTCATCAATGGACAAAGCCACTCTTCACGAGCAAAACCATTACCTACTAGGCAAAGCCACTCCTTATAAGTAAAGTCATTTTCCATGGACTAAACAACTCCCTATGGGTAAAACCAAATAAATTTTTTATAATTCTCCTATTTATAGTGTTGATTCCCTTAATCATAATCTAATTAATAGTCTCACTCAATTTATGAATAATACTAAAATCTAAAATAAGAGTTCTACTTATATAAGAAAAGTTCTCCCTCTAAATCCCATTAAGATTTTGAGTTGTAATTCTAATAGTTTTATTTTGTTATTAGGGTAAGAGTATAACGGTAGGAAGAACAATCTTTTAGGTTGATTGTTTTCAGATTTAGCTTGTAAAAAAACAATGATAGATTACCACAAAATAAAGTGTGCTTCTTACCAAATAATTAAATCAAATACTCTATCAACGCAATTAAATTCTTTACATTAAGGTAATTACTATTATATTTTATATAAGTGATTTACATATTTAATTTTCAACACATTTATCAACCTAAATTTTTTAATTATAATATGAAAGCTAAATTTTAATTTTTTAATTATTGCTCAAACTATAGGAAAATTAAACTCATGAGCCAGACTATGAAGTTGTGGGAGAGAGTTGTGGGAGAGAGTTGTGGAACATCGACTACGTCATGATACTTCTATCTCTCCCAATCAATTTGGCTTAATGCCTGGTCGTTCAACTATGAAAGCGATCTTTCTCATTAGAAGCTTGATGGAGAAATATAGAGATGTGAGGAAAAATTTACCCATGGTTTTTATCAATTTGGAGAAAGCTTATGATAGTGTGCCAAGAGATATCTTATGGAGAGTGCTATAATAAAATGGGTATCTATTAGGTACATACAAGTGTTGAAAGACACGTATGAAGGAGCAACTACTATTGTGCGCACAGTGGGAGGGGACACCGGAGATTTTCCTATCTCAGTTGGATTACACCAACGTTCAGCTGTAAGCTCTTACCTTTTCACATTAGTTTTAGATGAATTAATGAAATATATACAAGAGAATATCTCTTGGTGAATGATGTTTGCGGATGATATAGTTCTGATAGATGAGATGCAAGAAGGAGTCAATAGAAAGCTAGAGCTTTGGAGAATTACTCTAGAGTCAAAGAGCTTTAAGTTAAGTAGAACGAAGACAAAATACATGCATTGCAAGTTCAGTAAATGCCGAACTGGTGATAGGGAAGAAGTTAGTTTGGATGGAGTGATACTGTCCCAAAGTAATCACTTTAAATATCTCGCCTTAGTCCTTCAAGTAGATGGAGGATGTGAGGAGGATGTTAGTCATAGGATTAAAGCCGGATGGTTGAAGTAGAGACGTACCATAGGAGTTTTATGTGATCGCAAGATTCCCAATAAGTTGAAAAGAAAATTTTACCGTACAGCCATACGACTGGCCATATTATATGGTAGTGAGTGTTGGGCACTGAAGGAGTCGCACGTGTCTAAGATAAGAGTTACGGATATGAGAATGTTAAGGTGGATGAGTGACCATACTAGACTAGATAAAGTTCATAACGAGAGTATTAGAGAAAAGGTAGGAGTGGTACCAATTGAGGATAAGTTGAGAGAAGGGAGATCGAGGTGGTTTTGTCATGTGAAGCGTAAACATACAGAGACTCTAGTTAGACAAGTAGAGCACATTAAGGTAGATGATAGAAAGAAAAGAAGGGATAGACCTAAACTGACTTGGAGGAGAGTAGTACAATATGACCTAGAAGTATTACACATTTCTGAAGATTTAACCCAAAATCGTTTAGAGTGGAGAAAAAGAATATAAATAGCTAACCCCAAATTTTTGGGATAAAGGTTTAGTTTAGTTGAGTTGAGTATAATATGAAACCTTAGCAACAGTAAGCAAATCGAAAGCATGGTAGATTCTTCGAAATATTTGATGTTTTAGATGAATTGCAATGCAATTATTTTGAATTATCAGTAAGTTATTAATTGCAGCAGTTGAATTTATGTGATTTGAATCATAAAGGACAAGAAGATAGCCGGTGTTGATGTAGAGATAAATCTACAAGTCTAAATTGTAATTTAATCATATACAAAGTGTGAAATGAATATAGCCGACTAACATCCAATTGCCATTTTCAGCCACTGAGGTATGAACAATATTATATGTGTTCCTTAAGCTACCCTACTTCAGCTGCAAAGTGGAACCTGCTCACCGTTCACACTTACCATTGCATCTATGTATAGAAATTTAGAGTATTTTTATTTATGGGATAAATGAAATTTAGAGTATTAATCATCTGTTGTGAATCTTAGTCATTAATGCAGAATGAGACTGAGTGCGTGGTGGGACCAAGGTGAGAAAGCTTTGGTGATGTGATGTGACATGGTAAAGCAATAGAGTCCAACCATCATCAACCGATAGGAGAATATCGTCCTTTCCTTTCACTTATTTGCAAGCGTTCGATGGACTCGCGAGCTTCCAGATTTAACCAAAAGCTACTCTCTGGGTCCCACATGGTCAGCCAGCCCACCACTCACACTTCACTGCACGGGCTGCCTCCATTTCCATTCCCAAAGCATCCAACACTGCGCACACACACATATATTACCGAAGCACCAACTCAAAAGAAGACTCCTTCCGTTGATCCACTCGTCAACTCTACGTGTCTCTCTCTCCAAATCACCGAATCAAAACAGATTAACAAACGCTTGCATCAGTTGTAAAAATCACTTCTTTTGCAATTTTTCTTTACTGGGTCTTCGTTTTTTGCGATATAATATCTATGTTTTTATACAAATCGCTGGACATCTAACTTTATCCCCCTCCTCTTCTACTGTACAGTGTACACAGAGCAGCTACTTTCTTTCCTTTCCTTTCCTTTCCTTTCCTTTTTCCCTTCTGATTATTTGCCAACATTCTTTATGCCCTCCTTACTCAGCTAATCACTTTCTCTATTCACACTTTAGAGATGGAGACTAAGATTCTCTTCTTCTCTTTCCTTCTCCTTCTTGCTTCCTCCTCCTCAGCACAGATGCCAGGTAACCCCCTCGCCACTCCTTCTCTGTACATGTAGATAGTTTCATATGATATTTGTGTGTATATGTCTGTATACGTGATTTCTTACTACATATTTTCTCTTCCTTCTTATTGGTTTCTTGCTTGTCTAGCTGGTGAGGTTCAAAGATACCTATTTTTTGTTGTGTCTTGTGTAATTCATTGAGGCTCAAGACATTTTGTGGATTTTTGCTGCCGCCCAGGCGGAAAATGAATTAATAATTTTTTTTTTCTCATGTCTTTGTATTGTTGATATCTGAATTGGTTTTAAGAATTAGAGGCTGCAGAACTTTCCTCATCTTTTAATGTGATTGATAAGAATGAAAGTGAAAGGAATGTTCTTTGGTTAATTTTCCTTTACGTTGCTGGTTATGGGCCGCTCAAATTTGAGAGACCTAGATCCTGAATTTTCATTCTTTTATCCAGAAACTTAAATCTTATATGACAAACACTTCCTTAATTGTATGCGAATAGAGATGCTAATCACATTTCTTAATGGATTACTTGCTAGCTACACTTTACATGGTTTCTTTTGATCCATAGAGAGGTTCAGCTTAGATTTTCTTAGAGGGCTAGATGCTTGCTGAAGCAGGATTTTGCACTGAATGAAGTCAACATACTCAAGCATGTGCTTGTTGACCTGGAATGGGAAGTGGATATTAATTATTCAGTCTTCCTTTTCTGGAATGGGAAGTCAACATATCTCTGTCACTAATCTCTTGATATTTTCTCAGTTAATTTATTTCTTTATTATTTTCAGTTTTGTCCCCCTTATCAAAAATCGGTCTGTGTGTTGTTGCCATGAATGACTAAAATATCTCATTTTAAAATCCAGCTTCTTGCCAAAGTTTTCACACAATGTTGAGAATTAATCCTTCTTCCATTATAAATAGATTGCATGAACATATCTTAACTTTTGAAACAGGTTTCGTGAGTTTGGACTGTGGGGGCAAAGAAAATTTCACTGATGAACTTGGATTGGTGTGGATTTCTGATGATAATCTTATGTATGGAGAAACAGCAGTCATATCAGTTGCAAATGAGACAAGGAAGCAATATACAACACTGAGACATTTCCCAGCAGATTCCAGGAAGTATTGTTACACTCTAGGCGTCATAAGTAGGACAAGATATCTTTTAAGGGCAACATTCTTGTATGGTAATTTTGACAACAACAATGTCTATCCCAAATTTGATGTCTCTGTTGGGGCAACTCATTGGTCCACAATTGTCATTTCTGATGCTAATACCATAGAGTCTATAGAGCTGATATTTCTGGCTTCAAGTCCCACCATCAGTGTGTGCTTATCCAATGCTACAACTGGACAGCCATTTATATCGACACTTGAGCTCCGGCAATTCAATGGTTCAATCTATTATACAGCATATGAGAACCAATTTTATCTCAGTGTTTCTGCAAGGATCAATTTTGGTGCAGATAGTGAAGATCCAGTTAGGTATGCACAAAATATCTGGTTGAAGATTCAGTTTGTTCTAATATTTTAGGTGTATGTTTATCTGAATTCTTGTTCAAATGATAGGCTGTCAATTTAAAATAGAAAAAGGGGAAACAAGGATGAGACAGATTGAGTTAATAAAAATGATTTAATACCCAGAAATACCCCTTATCCTTGTAATTTAAAAAGCTCAGCTAGAAATATGCGATAGTATTTTATTGAATCTATGTGAACCCTTCTCATTCTAATACAAACTTGCTATTAAGAGTGATGTACAAAATAAAACTATATTCTGTTATTTCAGGTATCCTGATGACCCATTTGATAGAATATGGGAATCTGACTCTGTGAAGAAAGCAAATTACCTTGTTGATGTAGCTGCTGGTACTGAGAAAGTTTCAACTGACTCGCCAATAGATGTCAGCAATAATGGAATGCCTCCTGAGAAAGTGATGCAGACTGCAGTAGTTGGTACAAATGGATTTTTAACCTATCGGATGAACTTAGATGGTTTTCCTGGTTTTGGGTGGGCTGTCACATACTTTGCAGAGATTGAAGATTTGAAGCCTAATGAGTCCAGGAAATTCAGGCTTGTACTACCTGGCCACCCTGATATGAGCAAAGCTGTTGTTAATATCCAAGAAAATGCTCAAGGAAAGTATCGTCTCTATCAACCAGGATATCCCAACATATCTCTCCCTTTTGTATTGTCTTTTAGATTTGGAAAGACTTCTGATTCTACAGAGGGACCACTCTTGAATGCCATGGAGATAAATAAGTATCTAGAGAAAAATTGTGGTTCCCCTGATGGTAAGCAGAAGTATTCTTCCTTGAGTGCATATGTTTCATATCAGCTGTGAACTGTAGCATAAAATTTGGTGTTGTGAACTGTGTTTTGAAGCGTAAGTGCTGCAACATGTGCATTTTGCATTTTTCTTTTTGCCTATGAAGTGTGAAGCATATTATTGTGCATATCTTATATAATACATTATTTTTGAACTTTTTGAATTTAATTATATTGATTGTTAATTCATGTAGGGGAAGTTATTGCTAGTGTCATTTTGCCCTATGCATCAGCAGATTGGGCACAAGAAGGTGGTGACCCATGTCTGCCAGTGCCATGGACATGGTTGCAGTGTAATTCAGATGGACGACCAAGGATAGTCAAAATGTAAAGATTTGTCCCTTTTGGGTTTTTATTTGATGCATTGGTGTATTTCTGCTTTAGTCTGATACCATGACTGGGTGAATTATACTTCACACTTAGTCTCAAAAACTTTTGTTCTTTGGCAGCTCTCTGTCTAGTAAGAATTTGACGGGTAATATTCCTTCAGACTTGCCAAAGTTGAATGGCTTAGTTGAACTGTGAGTTCGGACTTCCATCTGCTTTTACTCAATCTTGGCATATACTTTAATCTTCTTGGAGTAATGGTCTCATTGTATCATTGTTATCCGCTTGTCTTATGTTCACAGATGGCTTGATAGGAATTCACTAACTGGTCCAATACCTGATTTTACTGGATGCAGAGACTTGGAGATCATGTAAATTTTAGATGACTTACTCTCTTAATATGGCATTTAATGTTGGTTTTTATAAACTTTCTCAAAAAAATAAAAATGTTGGCTTTTTATCAAGATATAAAACTAACCAAGATCCTTTTCTGGTATAGCCATCTTGAGAACAATCAGTTAACGGGTGAGCTTCCTTCCTCGTTATTGAACCTACCAAATTTAAGGGAACTGTAAGTTATCGGAACTTAGATATCAGTTATTATTATTGATTATGAGGACATTGCAAAATCTACCAATGGGGATTCAGAATTTAGTTTTGATCTTGACATATTAATACAAAATTATTAGGAGTCAAAGTTACAATTGATCATTAAAGGTTGTATTTGTTGTATTTTCTTATATGTAATTTGGTTCTCTTATAATTTAATTATGAATGGACAATTTTCATGTTGCTTTTGAGTGCAAGATCTTTTATACTCGATACTTATCTAAATGATTTCTAAATGCTTGACACATTTGATAATTGCAGGTATGTGCAAAATAATTTGTTATCCGGAACAGTACCATCAGGTCTTCACAATAATAACTTAGTTTTGAAGTGAGTTCCATTTTTAATAATTAGCTATAAAATGTTTCACCATGTTAAAAATTTTATGGCAATCATTAACATGTTTACAACTACAAACCTTCTATCATTGTATTTTGGGAATTGCTGTTTATCAGTTTATAAATTATTCCACTGTTCTGTTTTTTTATTAGAAAATTCATACCAGCTGGTGTTATGAAACATGACCAAATTTTTTCCATTAAATATGTAACAATAGAATGATTGTGCTGGGCAAAAGTATCTAGTGACTCCTGGCAAAAAGGGCCAAACTAAATAATCTTTCTCTTCAATCTGTACATGGACATTTTTTAAGACTATGATGAAGTATGTGAACATATATTATTTCAGAGAAGCTCTGTATAAGATGTGTACTCCCTCTCTTAACTATAATGGTTATAAAAGGCTTTACATCATAATTCTATGGATGTACAAGTATGTGGCAAGGGGCAACAATGCATTTAACCCCAATTACACATGATTTAATCATTGTGCTGGTGTATTTAATTGGGGTTCCTGAGTTGCAATGCGTTAAGTCAACATAGAGCACTAGTTGGGCTTAATAAAATTTGTCACAGTTCATTGGTGCAAAGCCACATCTGTACCAAATCCCAAACGGACCAGATGTGGAACTCTGTACATGCTAATCTTCACACAATAACATTTTCAATCACATTATTAGTGTACCACGGCTTCCATGTGGGTCTAAAGAGGAGTGTTTAAATTTACTTTCTTGTTTAACTGCAGCTACTCTGGAAACCTTAATCTTCATGAAGGAGGCCGAAGAGGAAAGCAAATTGTTATTATTATTGGTTCATCAGTTGGAGCTGCCATTCTGTTCATAGCTACAATAGCATCCTGTTTAGTTATACACAGAGGAAAGAAAAGTTCTGATCAAGGTGTGCATGCTTGATATTTAATTATTTTTCAGTTTCATGTCTATATTCAATCCTGCATCTCATTGACAAATACATGCTTAATTTTTCTTAATTTGTTTCAGAACAACTCAGGGTTTCCCCACGTGCTCAAGGGCTAGTTTCTACCTTGAATGATACTCCAGCAGAAGGTGCATATTGCTTTACATTTTCTGAGATTGAAGATGCTACAAAAACGTTTGAGAAGAAAATAGGTTCTGGAGGTTTTGGAGTTGTATACTATGGGAAAATGAAAGATGGAAAAGAAATTGCAGTCAAAGTTCTTACTAGTAATTCCTACCAAGGGAAGCGAGAATTTTCAAATGAGGTAACTTTCCACTGTATTGAACTTAGCTCAATAATAATTTTTTTTGTCAGTATAGAGACTCCAAGTCTACATTCAGGTACCATGTTTGGACTCATATTTATAGTTGTTGACGGTTTGTGCAATCATTTTGTAATAATATTAAAACATAATAAGAAAAGAAGGTTAATGGTCAGAATTGTTTAACGTTTGACCTTTAAGGAAATAGAAACATTAGGTACTTTACAAAAAACATAAGGGGAATATTCTCATACTATAGTTCATAAAGGACTTACATGGTCAGTCTCAGGTTTCATAGTTTTACCTTTGTCTGAAGTTCCTTTAACTCAATGGAATCTGCAAGGTGCAAGTTTTCCAATAAAATGATGACTCTTCTTTTTCCAAATTAAGGTTCCAACAGACAAATTTGGCCATTAGAGGCTCTAATTACCTGGAGTTGTCTTAGAGAACTCAATACAAATACATTAGAGATCATGCAAATATGTAAGAACTTGTGCTAAGGGTGGACTCTTTATATCTTTAGTAAATTCTGGACATCAATTTTGCAACTTGATGAAGGCATATTGATAAACCCCTGCACTTTTCCTGATTTTTGAAGTGATTGGTCAAGAAAATGGATAGGCCTGTTAATTGGTTGCCTGAGATTGGATGATGGACTGTAAGACTGGTATTAATACTGGTTCTTATGAGACCACCGGTGATAGCAATAGTTTGCCATAATAGTTTACTCAGTAAATCATGCTAATTGTTACATTGAGTTGCATGTTTTAATTAACTAAACTGATCTATACTTTCATTCAACATAGGTGACTCTTCTTTCAAGGATACATCATAGAAACTTGGTACAGTTTCATGGGTTTTGCCAAGAAGAAGGGAGAAGTATGCTTGTTTATGAGTTCATGCACAATGGAACGCTCAAGGAACATCTCTATGGTAATTTCAGGTTTTTTAAATAGAACCAAAATTAATTTTGATACTCATCTGCTTACAAACTTTGATAGGTCCATTAACACGTGGAAGAAGTATTAATTGGATCAAGCGCCTTGAGATTGCTGAAGACGCTGCCAAAGGTTTATAAGCTATTTTTTCCCCTTGTATTTATTGTACCATTGTCTTCTTTGACAAGGAATGGCAGTGTTCTTTGCTAAGCTGAAGTCTAGTTTTTTATAATAAAATTGTTGTTTAATTGATCTTGTTTTCCTTGTGTGCCTATTCAGGAATTGAATATCTCCACACAGGCTGTGTTCCTGCCATTATACATAGAGATTTAAAGACCAGTAATATTCTTCTTGACAAACACATGAGAGCAAAGGTTTCTGATTTTGGTCTTTCAAAACTAGCAGTAGATGGAGCTTCACATGTCTCAAGCATAGTTAGGGGCACAGTAGGGTATTTGGATCCAGAGTAAGTACTTTTTCTACTCTTTTTTCCCCACATCAACTTAAGCATCATGTGGTGAGTTGATAACCTATTGCTTGTGTTAGCAGATAACTTTTGAAAACTTTTAATGATTTGCAGTGCTAAGTGGCCTTAAAATTAATTATTTACTTATGGCAGACAGATGAACAAATGGGACATGTGATAGTTGTCAAATTATGAGCCATAATTTTCTTTTCTTCCTGTGTGCTTGTGCACATGTGTGTATGGTCATTAACAAGCCACATATCTTGTTTGTTTTAGAAAGGTTTTTGTTTGGTAAAATAATTGAGGACCTTTGTAAAAGATGTGTCAAGTCCGTGAATTCTAATAATTGTGCTGACAATATTGGTATTTTCTCCCATTTTGCTTTATAAAAGTGATTTCTGAATGGTGATGACAGATTGTATAGGACATTGCACTAATAATTTTGCTTCTCATGCACACAGGTATTATATTTCTCAGCAGTTAACGGACAAGAGTGATGTTTATAGTTTTGGTGTCATTCTCCTGGAGCTGATGTCTGGTCAAGAAGCCATATCAAATGAAAGCTTTGGTGTTAATTGCCGAAATATTGTTCAATGGGTAAGTTGGTGAGTTATGTAAGGATGCAAGGCTAGTATGTTGCTGAATTGCCGTAATTGACAATTTTCTGAACTCCTAACTGTTAAATTAAGTTCCTGGAAAGTGCAATAGCATGTGAACGGCTGAATGCTTACGGGGAGTTAATTTCTGTAATGTCTTCTACTTTGGCAGGCAAAGTTTCACATTGAAAGCGGGGATATCCAAGGAATTATTGATCCCTCACTACATGATGAGTATGATATACAGTCTATGTGGAAGATAGCAGAGAAGGCTTTGATGTGTGTCCAGCCTCATGGACACATGAGGCCATCAATTTCAGAAGTTCTCAAGGAGATCCAAGATGCTATCCTAATTGAAAGGGAAGCTGTGGCAGTGAGAGAAGGTAACTCAGATGACATGTCAAGGAATTCTGTTCGGTCTTCACTCAACTTGGGTTCCTTGGAATTTGGTGGCACTGAAAATTACTTATCCCTTGATGCGACAGTTGCACAGCCAACAGCTAGATAGTTTCTTGTTCATGCACAGGTACTGATTCAGCTTCAGGTGGAAAAAAAGTAAATTTTTGGGTCCATGTAGTCATATTCTTTGTTCTAGGATTACAATGGTGGATTTGCTATATCATGCTGGGAAAATTAAGAGAACATGTTAATTTTTTGAGCTTGCAAATTATGTGTTCCTTTTTTGATTGTAAATTTTTTGCTCCTAGTAAAGTTATGTTATTTCAGCAGGGAATTGATGAAAAAATGAATCCATTTTGGGTGATCAAACACCCATCAATGTTAAGAAAGACAATGAAATCTCAGTCACAGGATTTGATTTTTGATGCTGTTGGATTGTTGCAAAATTAGCCAAGCACGGAAAATAGATGAAACATGATGGAAGCAATGGCAAGGTTTATCACATAAGACCACCACAAAATTAAAACAATTCAGTCAATTTGTACAGGGAAAATGTTTCCAGGATAGTAACATACATCTTTATATATATTAATTATATAATATTAAAAATTAGTTTTAAATTAAATTTAATAGGTATTAGTTTCAAAAATTTTAAAATAATTAAACAATTTTTAAAAATAATATCTAAAATAATGTTTCTCCAAAACTTGGATATTCCTTGATACTGGCCAGGTTCTGGCAGATAAAACGACGTAGTTAAAATTGACATTACAAAGACAAAAACACGAAATCTCCCGAGACCACGTGGTCAAATAGGATCGAAGAACCTAATGCAGAACAGAAATCGCAGGGAATAATAATAATAATAATAATAAGAGAGAGAGAGAGAGAGCAGAATCAAAACCAACGGTGTTGATAAATTTCATGATCTGATCAGAGTCGTCTCCTATCTCCTCTCCTCTCCAGCGTCCGATCCCTTCTCTTTCCTCTTTCACCTCCCTATCCAATCCTTATTATTCTCTGGCGCCCTTTTCCAAAGCTCTCCTAGGTAAATCATACTATCCCTCTTCATACACCCGCACTTTCTCTCTTTCTCTCCTTTTCTTGCTCTCTCCCTTTGCTGTTTCTCTAATCTCTTCATTAACGATGGTTTTCGGTGATTGCTGTTGTCAGCTAGGGTCTGAGGATGGCGGAGGAGGCACCACCGGCGAGCCCAGGCGGAGGCAGCCGCGAGAGTGGTGAGCATAGCCCCCGCTCCAACTCCAACTCTAATGTCCGTGGGCAAGATAGGTATCTTCCTATTGCTAACATTAGCCGGATCATGAAGAAGGCGATTCCTGCCAATGGTAAGATCGCCAAGGATGCCAAGGAGACCGTTCAGGAATGCGTCTCTGAGTTCATCAGCTTCATTACCAGCGAGTACCTTTTTTTTTTTTTTTTTTTTTTTTTACAGTTCAGTTCCGCTTGTTAGTGAAATTGTATTTAGTTTTGGTCAATTTTGGAGATTTGATGGTTGATTAATTTGTAGGGCGGGTGATAAGTGCCAGAGGGAGAAAAGAAAGACGCTCAATGGTGATGATTTACTGTGGGCCATGTCGACGTTAGGGTTTGAGGATTACATCGATCCGCTTAAGATTTACTTGACTCGATACAGAGAGGTCAACTTGAACTTCACTCTCTCTCTTTTCACCTATTTGAATGACTCTGGCAGCACATTTTTGTGGTTTTAGTTTATAATAACATGAAAATGGTCGTACCAAAGTAGTTTTGGGATTCTGTTTTCATTTGTTGTTTATTTGATACGGGCTATTGATTTCTGAATCTGATTTGTCTTGTTTAATTCCCCAACAATGAAATTATTATAAAAGATTTTAGGTACTAATTGTTTTATTTTTCTTGTTATTTTATTGGCTGAACGGATGATGCAGATGGAGGTATGTTGATATTCTTTTCCATATAAATACAAATTCTTTCTTTCTTTTCAAAATTGATTTTTTCTTTTTTGTAAAATTTGATTTTTGAACACTGGGATCTGTAAATTGTGGTGTTTGACGGGGTGACACCAAGGGATCAGCAAAGGGCGGTGAAACGTCATTTAAAAAGGACTTTCAACCGAATCCAAATGTCCAGGTGAAATGAAGCTCTATTTCATGGAGTTTCTTCTTTTTCTCATTTTTGTCAATACTTGGTTTTTTTATACAGTCAAGTTCATATGCAAGACATATCATCTTATGTGAGGACATTTGGCCTATGAACCTTGCAGATTTCTCATCAAGGATCTTTCTCACAAGGTGTCAATTATGCAAATTCTCAAGTAATCTCTCTCTCTCTCTCTCTCTCTCCCTCTCTCTCTCTCTCATGCTTAGTTCTGCTATTAATTTTAGAAGGTTATAGGCCATAGTGTGTAGCATAGCATACATTCACCATAGGTCGTTGTACCATGCATGATTACTTTTTCTCTTTTTCATTTGAATACCAGTTACCTCTAGTCGGAACATCATGTTGGAACCTGGTTTGCAGTTAAGCATATGCATTGAGTAGTGACCAGGTGGTAAAACTTTTCAATTAGCTGGTTTGGTTTAAATTTTCATTGGCAAATTATGAGATCATTCATCAATAGATGTTGCTTTCCATATTGGCATAAACATTGCAAGCCTATAGCAATGCAAGAATAATGAAACTTGAAATAATATTGTTTCTGTAAGTAAGAGATCGAAAAGCAGGTTCACAAAGACCATCAATATCTATTGGAGGATAGCAACACACAATAATGTATGCTGATTTTTTTTATCATAATAATATATGCTGAAGTTGATTGAGTTATTGCATCTTAAATTTTTCATGCACAAGTCAAACTACTTTAAAGTGTGAGGAAACATAACATGACTGAAAATGCCTGAAGCTTAGCCAGCATAGAAATTTGTTGGAGTTCATTGACAAGTTATATAATTTTAGTTTTGTATCAAGTAATTATACAGTGTTGAAACTACTACACCTCTTTTTCTTGATTGTCCTTAGGGAATTATTTATGGTGTAGTTTCTTTCAATTTTTACCTTCTCTCTGCCCTGCTGCATTCATGCTTTGATTAATTCTCCTTATAATGTACAGCAATTGGTTCATGAAACTAATAGAGTTCTTGCTGGATGTTGAATTGCTTTGGGTATTCTGGCTCTAATATTACATATTCTGGACTCTTGAAATATTTGTAGTCGCAGGTCCAGCATATGATGGTTCCTATGCAAGGCACCGAGTAAACATATACTCTTCTTCAACCAGTGCCATAATTTAGAGACCTATTTAATAACTCGCTAACATTATGGATGGTTTTGGTTCTCTTGTTGTGTCTAGAGTTATTTTATGGTGATGTTTATATAATTAGGGTACCTTTTGCAGTAGGATGACTGTTTAAGAAACACTGTAAATCCCGAGAATATTATTTTCGTACTATATTGTGGACTCGATACTTGTCAAGCATCTTTTATTGCATTATGAATTGATTATCAAGCTCAAAATGCATTTACTTGTGTACTCCTCCTTTTCCCCCTTTTTCATATGATGTTTGTCAAAGCAAGAATGATTTAGCAGAGAGAATGTTTTATCAATCAAAATGCGTTATCCTCTGCATATTAATGTTGTTTTTTTGCCATGATTGGTATAATGGTCACATGCAAGCGCTTGATCTTAGGTTAGGGAACTAGTAGTGTTTTCATTGTTACATTGGTTGCAGCCCCAGGAGGCTTGTCAATAAAATAAGTGAGCCAGACTAATGGTTGCGTTTGCGTGCTTCTATTGTGTACCAACCACCAATCCTATTGTTTCCTTCCTTTCTACGTTAGACCATAGACGACTTTAGAATGCTTGGTCTATTGGGTTGCTGTTCACCTTCAATAAAGCATGATATAGCCAATGAGAACAGTGCCCATGGACCCATCTGCTTTTTCATTCAACCATTTCCTGCCTTCCATTCCACCATTCGATTTCCTATTTCTCCTCTCATTTATTATACGACTGCACATGCTGCAAAAGCAAAAGTCTGCCCCATTTTAAGCTGAGAAAGACCTTATTGTTGGGTTCACAGCCCTACCATGAGAGACTTGGAATGCTTCTGTAATTGCACCCAACTGTTATTCAGTATACCTAAAATATTATATTTCTGCATTTTAAGATAATGAATGCCTATCAGAAAAGACGAACCAAATAAAAATTTTCCATGATAGGTTGGAAAAATAGTGCTTTAATGGAACCTACTTCAAGAAGTGAAACTTTTACAATTCGTGTAATTCTGCGGAGGGAAAATTTAAGGGAAAATGACATAACATCAGCCTGTGAATGATTATAATTTTGCAATTAGAGTTGATTGGGAATGGCCACATGATGCATTCTCATTTGGCTGTAAAATTTCTGTTTTAAAATAAAATGAGAATCAATGGTTTTGAACCAAAACATGTAAGTGTTTGATGAGGTGAGAATCTAACCTAAAGCACAATATCAAGAAACCAGCCATTGAAAAGAAAGAAGACTGCCAGAAAGAAAAGCAAAAAAAGATCCGCACATTTGATGATGATCAGCAATTGCAATAAAGCTTAGAAGGTTGTCACACGTCACACATTAACCTTAATTGGCAACCCAATTGATAATATAAATTATGCTAGTGATTGTATTTAGGGATGTTTTCTTATTCATCCCAGTTGCATAATTAAGTGTAATGGCACCTCTTGACATATATTGGTTTCTTGAAAGACTTAAAAGATTTTTTTTTTTTAAATATCACTTTAAATTTTATTAAAAATATTATTTAATTATTCTAAAATTATTATAACTAAAATATTTTAAAAATTTTAACTTTAAATTAATTTTTAGACTCAATTTGTTTTAAAAAAATATAACTTATACATGAAAAAATATTTTTTATAAAAAATATTTTTTATTATTTAATTATAATATTAAATTAATTATATATGTTTATATTATACATGTATAAATATTTTCATATTTCAATAAAATTATCAAAATTTAAAAAAGAAGAAATGATTTTTTTTGTTTAAATAACTTAATTTTTTTAATTAAAAAAAATATTTTTTTAAACAAATGAAGCCTTAATATTTTTTCTTTTGTTCTAATAATAATCTCAATAAACTCATTCTACATTAAATGGTTTCTTTGATTCCGCTCTCATGGCCAGTTGTTAACGGTTTACGGTTAACAAATGACGGTTAGGCAGCAGCCAACAACTAGCGGCTAGCGATTTACAAACAATTGTTATAATTAATTATAAAATTTCAGTACAATTTTAATTTTTAAAATAACAAATATGAAAATTACATATAAACAAAAAAAATATATTTATATGTAATTATATACTTAAAAAAAATATTATTTTTACATAAATATAATGTAATCATAAATGTAAATAAATTTTATTGGTTATAAATATTAAATTAATAAATATTCAACCAAATAAAATATATTTATTTATAGGTATCTTAATATTTATTATTCAGTTATTATAAAATTTTGAAAAATTATTTTCTTTAATATAGATTTTGTATGATTATGCCTAAGGTTTTTCCATAATTAAAAAAATTTTAGATATTTTATTTATATAACAGTTTAGCATTTTAGTTCCAAACACTAAAATAATTACTGCTTTTACAAAATAATTTATTAAACACTTTAAATCTAATGGTTTCAATCATCAGACATTGCACAAACATCTAAAATTTTCCCTTTTCCTAATTATCTTGATAAATTATAGAATATAATCATTATACTAAAAATTAATATATTACGCACTCATAAAATAATAATAAAAATAAAAAAATAAAATATATTATTTTATGAATAAAATTTGATATATATAATAATTTATTAATAATTTTAATATAAAAAGATAGGAGACTCGAAATCGAGGCATTTTTATTTATTACATGTTAAAGATAAAGGATGAATAATCATATCAGTTTTGATTAACTTTATTATGTAAATTTTATAATTTAAATTTATTAATAATATTTGAAATTATTTATCTTAAATATATTAAATTAAGGGTAGTTTTTAAAATGGCTAAAAAAAAATAAAATTTAACGCATACAAATTTATTGAAAATATAGCAACTTAGAATGCATAAAAAGCAAGGGAAAGGTGGATGTAAACATGCATAATGACGGGAGCAAACGAAAGGGAAAACGCACGTCAATCCTATCTTAATTTCATAAGAAATGAAATTTAATAATCAATAGAATGTTTGCTTTCTGTAAATAAACATAAAATAGATGCCATTTTATTCAAACTTGCCACATAAGTCGGCTCTGATTTTCAATTTCCACGTCTCTTAGGTTGAATTCCCCATTCTTTATTGGAATTTCGTATTAATTATTTTAAATTTAATTTCAAAGCAAATAGGATGAAATATCTATAAATATTTGTTAATGTGTTCTAATTTTATCATTAAATTAATTCATTAATTAAATTAAATAAAATATAAGTTTTATGTAATGTGTACGGTTGATGCAAGAGAGACTGTATTAACTTCAATGTACCTGACAACACAAAAGATAAATCTCTAAGTAGTAGAAGCATAATTAATTACCATCTTCTATTAAAGATTTCACTCCTCCCCTGTTTGGCTTTGGCTGATTCCATCATCATCAGCTGTGAGGAGCATCCGCGAAATCAAGAAGAAACAATCTCTAGAAGGAGAAACTGAAAATTTCTTCATATTCAGGTCTTCGATTCTCTCATCGAAGCCCGATATACAACAATTCTTTGGTACTTATGCACACTCATTGTAGTATTCTTCTTCTTCGTGTTGTTTTCCTTTTGGTTTTGATTTTCGAATTTTTTATTCTTCTTTGTTGCTACCCGTGGAATTTGTTATATTATATGTGTGCATGTTTATATGTGAGTTTGAATGTATCTGTTATAGGTTTCTATTTACGGAAGTTGAGTTTATTTATCTGTTTCTGTTATTTTAGTTGGAATTTCTTCTTTGTTAATTTAACTTTATTTTCTGTTACTTGGAAAGAGACGTTCTATAAGTGTATATGTGTAAGCATGAGTGATTGGCTTCTGTGTTTTGTGGTGATTATTGGATGCTGTATTAGTGGATTCATCAACAATGCTAATACTTATTCTAATAAAAGTTTTGACCTTGCAACACTAAATTTTCATGTAAGTTTTGGTGATGTGATCATCTTTATTTTTTATTGTTTGATTTGATCCTGAGGGACTCGAGTTCGTGAATTTGTGAGAATGAGAATGCGATTTTTATGCTATCTGATATTTTCTGATGGAATATTCCTATGCGGCAGGGCTGAATAGTTTCTGAACGGGTTCTTGATAACAATCTGAGATACTAAACAAAAGACAATGGCAAATAGGGGGCAAAAGCGGGTGGAAATAATTGATGAATTGCCAGCAGATAAGAGAGCTTGTAGTTCATTGGAGTTTAGACCAAGTTCGTCCAACTCTTCAATTCAAACCCAAATAAATTCTGCAAATTCCACCCCTGAAACCAATGATGCTGAAACCCACAATGTTGATATGGATACTTCGTCCTCTGGTTCAGCTTCAAGCAGGTCAGAGGAGGAAGAACATGAGAGATATTCAACTCATGACTCTTGTGATTCTGATGATGCAGTACCAAAACACAGCAGTGTGCGAAGTTATCAAAGGCAGAGATCATTTGGTGATAATGGCAGATTGAGGAGTGCTTTGTCCCATTTAAGTGAAGGGACCGAGCCTTCAGGGCAATTAGCTGCTCTTACAGAATTGTGTGAAGTGCTTTCATTTTGTTCTGAAGATTCTCTTTCTAGTATGATGGCTGACTCGTTATCCCCAGTACTTGTTCAGCTTGCAAGGCATGAGAGCAACCCAGATATAATGTTGTTGGCTATAAGGGCTTTAACTTATCTTTGTGATGTGTCTCCTAGAGCATCTGGTTTTCTTGTTAGACATGATGCGGTTCCTGTTCTTTGTCAAAGATTAATGGCCATTGAGTACTCAGACATAGCTGAAGAGGTAGATTTTGTATTTGGTGAATAGATTTTGTCTAATGCAAGTAATTTTATTTGTGTTTCTGTTTATATTAATATGAGGATGCTCATTCTATATGATTTTTATTGACGATAAATGTATTGCTTTAATAGTGCTTGCAAGCATTGGAGAAAATATCACGGGAACAACCACTTGCATGCCTACAGGCTGGGGCTATCATGGCTGTTCTACGTATTATTGACTTCTTCTCGACAAGTGTACAAGTAAGTGGATATGCAAATATATTGCTTTTAAATTTTGGTTTTCCTTCCCATTTTTTGCTAGCTTTGTTTCTGTATGTGATTGGTTTGGTGTGGGAGGCTTAACAATTATCTTTGGTTTTCCTTTTTTCTTTTTTAGAGAGTTGCACTTTCAACAGTGGTCAATATATGTAAGAAAGTTCCAGCCGAATGCCCTTCTCCTTTCATGGAGGCTGTTCCAATATTATGCAAACTTCTACAGTATGAGGATCAACAGGCATGAACTCTCTGGAGTTTCTTCTATCTGAAATGATTTTGAGAGATTATTTTCTTATATATTCCCTTTTATCTGACAATTGTATGTCCTTGTGTCAATTCCTCAGCTTGTTGAGAATGTAGTTATTTGCTTGATGAAAATAGCAGAGCGAGTCAGTCAGTCTTCTGAGATGCTGGTTGAACTATGCAAGCATGGAATAGTTAATCAAGCTATGCATCTAATACACTTGAATAGCCGGACCACACTATCACAACCGATATACAATGTACTGGCATTTATCTGAATTACATTATTTACATTGACATTTTAATGCCTCTGAAAAATTGTTTGCTTTTTTTCATTTTGTTGGCAGGGTCTGATTGGGCTACTTGTCAGACTTTCTTCTGGTTCAATTGTGGCTTTCAGGACTCTTCATGAGCTCAATATAAGCTGCACTTTGAAGGACATATTAGCTACTTATGACATCTCACATGGAATATCTTCTCTCCATGCGGTAGAAGGGCAGAGCAACCAGGTTTATCCCGTGACTAAAAAAAAAAAAAAATTCGATCTTTTTGCTTTGTCTCTTCTGACATAGTAATTTTGACATGTTGAGGGAACAAATTGACCCATTTACTCTTTAAATTCCTGTTGAACTGTGTGAACATTGGAGTGTAATAAAAGTAAAGGATATGTATCATGACTCTTCTGAATGTTGCAAATTTTAGTATCATATTATTGTTTGTTTTGTGCGTACAGTGGGAGGGGACACGAGATTTTCCGATCTTAATTGGATTACACCAAGGATCAGCTATAAGCCCTTACCTTTTTACATTAGTTTTAGATGAATTGGCGAAACATATACAAGAGAGTATTCCTTGGTGCATGATGTTTGCGGATGATATTGTTCTGATAGATGACACGCTAGAAGGAGTCAATAGAAAGCTAGAGCTTTGAAGAAGTACTCCAGAGTCAAATGGCATTAAGTTAAGTAGAACGAAGACAGAATACATGCATTGCAAGTTCAGTGAAAGCCAAACTAGTGGTAGGGAAGGAGTTAGTTTGGATGGAGTGGTACTGTCCCAAAGTAATCATTTTAAATTATCTCGGCTCAGTCCTTCAAGTAGATGGGGGATGTAAGGAGGATGTTAGTCATAGAATTAAAGCTGGATGGTTGAAGTGGAGACGTGCCACTGGAGTTTTATGTGATCGCAAGATTCCCAATAAGTTGAAAGGAAAATTTTACCGTATAGCCATACGACCGGTTATGTTATATGGCAGTGAGTGTTGAGCATTGAAGGAGTCGTATGCATCTAAGATAAGAGTTGCAGAGATGAGAATGTTAAGGTGGATGAGTGGTCATACTAGACTAGATAAAGTCCGTAATGAGAGTATTAGAGAAAAGGTAGGAGTGGTACCAATTGAGGATAAGTTGAGAGAAGGGAGATTGAGGTGGTTTGGTCATGTGAAGCGTAGACATATGGAGGCTCTAGTTAGACAAGTGGAGCACATTAGGTTAGATGATAGAAAGAAAAAAAGGAGTAGACCTAAATTGACTTGGAGGAAAGTAGTATAACATGACCTAAAAGCATTACAAATTTCTGAGGATTTAACCCAAAATCGTTTAGAGTGGAGAAAACGAATCCTTATAGCCGATTCCAAATTTTTGGGATAAAGTTTTAGTTGAGTTGAGTTGAGTTGAGTATTATTGTTTGTTTTGATGACTATAGATTTTGTTTGGTAGAACACTTGTTTGCTAATTTATATGGTGGATCTTGAGGATATTTTGTGTAGTTTTACTGCAGCTTGCGTATGTGTTTTTTTTAATGGAATTTCTAATATGTTTGAGTTTGGACACCAGTTTATATTTATTTATTATTAATAATGTCTTCTTTTTGAGTTCTTAGTTCACTGTAATCCCATAACTGCTGCTACTCCATCATTTGGTTCTCTTTGAGTAAAATTTGACTTTTTATGTGGCTTCAAAATTATTTTTTATTGATTTAATAATCTTAAAGCTAGAAGAATGATTCTTATTACCTAACTTATTTTCTTAGGTACATGAAGTTCTGAAATTGCTAAATGAGCTTCTTCCTCCAGTAGCAAGGGATCAAGATGTTCAACAAGAAATGTCAGATAAGGAATCATTTTTAGTTAATGACCCTGATCTTTTGCATAAGTTTGGGTCTGATATACTACCCACGTTAATCCAGGTAGGTTATCTTATAGCACTGCAGTGGCTTTTTAATTCCTTTACTTTTGTCTGTGTGATTTTAACTTCTCTCCTCAAGCAGGTGGTTAATTCTGGTGCAAATTTATATGTTTGCTATTGCTGCGTATTAGTCATAAAAAAGTTGGTTTATTTCAGCAAATCTGAAATGCTTGCTGAATTACTTGAGAATGCAAACATTTCAAGGTGAACTTCACATTCTCATATTTAATTAGCAAGTTTTGACCATGTTTCTGTGAAGCTAATAAAGTTCTTGTATAACGTGGCAGTTTTTTGGCTGGAGTATTTACACGGAAGGATCAACATGTGTTGATATTAGCCCTGCAAATTGCTGAGATAATTTTGCAAAAACTTTCAGGTGTTTTCCTGAACTCTTTCATGAAGGAAGGTGTCTTTTTTGCCATTGATGCCCTTATGATCCCAGAAAAATGTTCACAGTCAATTTTCCCAGTATTTAATGGCATCCAGTTGCCTTCAGACTCAAGCCAAAAGTTTGTATCTAAGGTCGTACTAAGATGCTTATGTTATGCATTTGATGCTGGTCAGTCTCCTATAGCCTCAGAAGCAGGAACATGCAAGCTTGAAAAGGATGATGTTCAAAGTCTTGCGAAGCATATAAAAACCACATACTTTGCTCCAGAATTATGTGACTCTGAGAATGGGTTGACAGATATCCTTCAAAATCTCAGAGCTCTTTCTGCTTTGTTGAGTGATCTGATGAATATGCCTGTAAGTTCTGATGCTTCCACTCATGATGAAGAAAAGTTTTATTGTTTATTACATCAAGTTATGGAAAAGCTTAATGGAAGAGAACCTGTCTCTACTTTCGAATTTATTGAAAGTGGAATTGTGAAGTCATTAGTAAATTACATATCCAATGGTCAGTATCTGAGAGAAAAGGTGAATTTTCATGGTAGTTCTGACCATTATTATCATATAGGAAAAAGATTTGAGGTGTTTGCTAGGCTTTTTTCATCTTATTCAAGCCTTGATGAAGAGTCACCGGTATCACTTTTAATACGGAAATTGCAAAGTGCATTATCTTCTTTGGAGAATTTCCCTGTTATTTTGAGCCATTCATCCAAGCAAAGAAACTGGTTTGCTACTGTTCCTAATGGACGCTGCATGCCTCACCCATGTCTGAGAGTTCGTTTTGTGAGGGGAGAGGGGGAGATGTGTCTTTGTGACTACTCTGATGATGTTGTCACTGTTGACCCTTTCTCTTCTTTGGATTCTATTGAAGGATTTTTGTTGCCTAAAGTTAGAATCGAAAAAACCAATCCAATAGAAACAGCTGCTTTAGCCATGGATCCAATGGAAAGTGTACAGCTTCAAATTCCATCAAATGTGAACCCTGGGCCTGGACAAGGTGAAAGTTCAGGTCGTGTGGAGCCTGACAACATGTCTACTGATTTGACTGAGATTCAGGTTTTCTTCATGGACTTATGAATAAATGAATCTTTTGGGTTGGCTTCTTTTAATCCTCCTTTAACCCCTTTCCATGTTCTTCATTATGCAGTTATATAAGCGTTAAGGAGTTATGTTTATTTTTTTTGCAGGAAGATGAGGCTAAATTATCAGAGTCTCCCCTGGGACAAGCAGAAAATTTACAACAGAGAAATCCTGGCGAAACTACATTTTCAAATGATAGTCATCTTGTAAGCACTTCATAATCCCAATTGATTTCATATTGCTTAGCTAGATTATTGCTGTTGATTTCTTTCCCCTGCTGCTTCCTTATTGTAAAGGTTGTTTCCTCAATCAGCCAAAAAAAAAAAAAAGGCTAAACATTGCTAGTGACTTGTTATATTCTAGGCCTCTGTAGAGAAGCTGGTACAAGATCCTTCTGCGGAAGACATGAGTAGACAAAGTCAGTATCCTCCATCCTCTAGCAATGGTGATGCTTTTTCAAAACTAGCATTTTACCTAGAAGGGCAAGAGTTGGACCGGGCTTTGACATTGTATCAGGCAGTTCTCCAACAGAAAATTAAAGCAGACCATGAAATTAATATGGGGGCGAAGCTATGGAGTCAAGTATACATTCTGACTTATAGAATAGCTGTAGAACCTAAAGATGATAACCCTCAAAAATGTCATATTTCAGCGCAAGATTCTTTTGCATTGGATAAAATTGAGGCTTATATGCAGAATACTTCTCTTTTCACTAACATATTTAATTGTGAACTTTCTTCTGACTTGGATAAGTCAAGTCCTACTTATGAAGTTTTGTTTTTACTTAAAAGTTTGGAAGGCTTGAACAGGTTTACATTTCATCTGATGTCTCATGAAAGAATACATTCATTTGCTGAAGGACTAGTTGATAACTTGGATAATTTAAAAGTAGATGTTCATTCAGTCTCACAGAATGAGTTTGTGAGCAGTAAGTTGACAGAAAAACTGGAGCAGCAGATGCGGGATTCTTTGGCTTTGTCTGTAGGTGGTATGCCATTGTGGTGTAATCAGCTTATGGCTTCATGCCCCTTTTTATTTAGCTTTGAGGCAAGATGTAAATACTTCCGGTTGTCAGCATTTGGACCTCAGTTAGTTCAACCTCAGACACTATCAAATAATAATTCAGGAGTTCCAAGAGACGGGAGATCAAGTCCTGGTAGTTTGCCCCGTAAGAAATTTGTAGTTTGGCGTGACCGAATACTGGAATCTGCTGCCCAAATGATGGACCTTTATGCTCATGTCAAAGTTCCCATTGAAGTGGTGTATAATGAAGAAGTTGGTAGTGGTCTTGGTCCCACATTGGAATTTTATACCCTGGTCAGTCATGAGTTTCAGAAGTCTGGCATTGGCATGTGGAGAGAGGATCATAGTTCATTTCTGGACAGGAAAGGATTGCAGACTGAGGATTCTGGAATTCTGATGTCTCCTTTTGGCCTTTTTCCTCGTCCATGGCCATCCAGTTTGGATTCATCTGATGGGATACAGTTTTCTGAAGTCATTAATAAGTTTGTCCTCTTGGGGGAAGTTGTAGCAAAGGCTCTTCAAGATGGAAGGGTCTTGGATCTGCCATTCTCAAAAGCCTTCTATAAGCTTATCCTTCAGCAGGTCCTCTTTCAATTGTGAACTCAAAGTATTAATAGCTTCTCATTTAACTGTTCATTATTGTTGGTTCTGGATATCCTTGACCTTTTTCTTCCCCTTCTTTTGTGGTGTAGGAACTTAGTCTGTACGACATTCAGTCCTTTGATCCTGGGCTGGGCAGGACACTGTTAGAGTTTCAGGCCTTGGTTAATAGGAGAAAATTTTTGAAATCAGCTTTAGAAGAAAACTCATGTAACACTGTAGATGCATGCTTTCGGAATACTAGAATTGAGGATCTTTGTCTTGACTTTACTCTTCCTGGCTATCCTGATTACATTCTTCACCAAGATCACAAAATGGCAAGTCATCCCTAAATATGATCTTATTTAACACGAAATGATTGGTTGATAGTAATCAAACTTATGGTAGTTTATTTATGCCTTCTACATAGGTAAATATGGATAACTTGGAGGAGTATGTATCTCTTGTTGTGGATGCTACTATATATGCTGGAATTTCCGGACAAGTTGAAGCCTTCAAGTCTGGATTTAATAAGGTGTGTTCCATTACATTATGTTTTTGCTTGAAATAGACAATCCCGTATAAAAGTGAGAAGAGTCCCTGAGAGAATGGGGGTTGCATGTTTTATTGCTTCCCCTATTGCATGCTAAATTTATAACTTGATATAAGATTTAAACAATTTCCTTAAGCTGTTGTTTTGATTTTCCTGTGTGAGTTCAAAGGAACTTAGCCCAATATAGATTGTTGATTAGTTAGCCATTTCTTCAATTCTTTTGGTTTCCTTAAGAATTCTGGTCTAACCAAAATTTAATATTGTAGAAAGAGATGATTCTCCTTAATTTCAATTAATCTGTACATGGGTATATATATACAATTGATTCATATAATTGTTTTCTACTAATTAGGAAGAAATCCTAAATAGGAATACAGAATACAGAATATACAGAGAAATAATATAGTGATTGACTTTCCATAACACTCCCCATCAAGTTAGAGCATAGATGTTAATCATGCCCAACTTGTTACAAATGTAGTCAATCCTAGCTCCATTCAGAGCTTTTATTAAAATATCTCATAACTGCACTCCAGTTTTGATGTGTCCTGTTGAGATGATCTGTTGTTGAATCTTTTCACGAACAAAATGACAATCAATCTCAATATGTTTGGTCTGCTTATGAAACACTAGATTAGAAGCAATATGGAGAGCAGCTTGATTATCACACCATAATTTCGCAGGCAGGGAGGTCTTAAAACTTGTCTCATCTAGTAATTGAAGTATCCAGATTACCTCTCATACTGATTGTGCTATGGCTCTGTATTCCGATTCAGCACTAGATCGAGAAACTACACTCTGCTTCTTGCTTCTCCAAGACACCAAATTTCCTCCAACAAAAACGCAATATCCAGTAGTTGACCTCCTGTCAACCTTAGATCTAGCCAGTCGGCATATGAAAAACATTCAACATTCAAATGCCCACGATTACCATATAACAAACCTCTTCCTAGAGCGCCTTTCAGATAACACAAGATTTGTCCCAAGGCTTCCCAATGAGCAACAGTTGGGGAGGAAATAAACTGACTTACCACACTAACGGCATAAGCAATGTCAGGACGAGTGACTGTAAGATAGTTCAATTTTCCTACCAATCTCCTGTATCTCTCTGGATCTTCAAACAACTCACTATCCCCTGCTAACAGTTGTAAATTTGGAGTCATTGGTGTAATGCAAGGCTTAGCACCTAATTTTCCTGTCTCTGTCAATAGATCGATGACATATTTTCTTTGAGACAAGAAAATACCCTTCTTACTTCTCATAACTTCAATACCCAAGAAATACTTTAACAATTCCAAGTCTTTGGTCTGAAACTGAGTTTAGAGGAAGGTTTTAAGAGAGGAAATACCTGCAGAGTCACTCCCAGTGATGACAATGTCATCCACACAGACTACCAGGAGAATTAGACCAGCCTCAGATTGCCTATAAAATACTGAGTGATCACACTTACTCTTTTGCATACCAAATTCCTGTATTGCTTCACTGAATCTCCCAAACCAGGCCCTAGGACTTTGTTTTAAGTCATAAAGAGACTTCCGAAGCCTACAAACTTTACCCAACTCCCCCTGAGCAACAAACCCAAGTGGTTGCTTCATATACACCTCCTCCTGAAGATCACTATGAAGGAAAGCATTCTTGATATCCGATTGGTGCAGGGGCCAATCATATGTAGCTGCTAAAGAGATAAACAAGCGAATAGAAGTAAGTTTAGCTACAGGAGAAAAAGTGTCAGAGTAATCAACCCCATATGTTTGAGCATATCCTTTTACCACAAGACGTGCTTTTAACTTAGCCACAGAACCATCAAAATTTACCTTTACTATAAATACCTATTTGCAATCGATAGCTTTCTTACCAGTGGGCAAAGGCAATAGTTCCCATGTACCATTAGCATCTAAAGCCTCTATTTCCTCTTTCATAGCAGCACATCAGCCAGGGTGAGACAGTGCCTCACCAATAGTATTATGGATAGGAACAGAGTCTAAAGAAGTAACAAAACATCGAGAACAAGAAGACAATTGATTATAAGAAATAAAAGAAGAGATAGGGTAAGTGCATGAATGCTTACCTTTACGAAGAGCAATGGGTAAGTCTAGGTCAGAATCATGATCAGTATGAGGTACAGGATCTCTCAACGAAGTAGTTGGTGGAGGATTTGAGTCAGGAATCTCCAATCTCTTGGAATAAATATGAATAACAGGAGGTCGAGTAGGTCTAGAGATAGAAGAAACAAGCTGTGAGAGAGGACTAGACATTGGTTGGACAGTATATATTAAGAGATCATCCTCCTTCCCCTGACTCTCATACACAGATGATTGAGGAAAGAATGGAGTGGATTCAAAAAATGTGACATCTGCAGAAACAAGATAACAATTAAGAGTACGAGAGAAACAACAGTACCCTTTTTGGAGCCGGGAGTACCCAAGGAAGACACATTTGAGAGACTTCGGATCCAATTTAGTAACCTGGGGACGAACATCACGCACAAACAGGTACAACAAAAAATACGGGGTTCAACAGGGAATAAAGATTTTGTAGAAAACAAAGCAGTATAAGGAATATCCCTATTAAGGATAGAAGATGGCATATGATTGATAAAAAAACATATCGTAGAAACTGCATCCACCCAAAAGTGTTAAGGAACTTTCATATGAAAAAGAAGAGCACGAGTTACCTCAAGAAGATACCGATTTTTTCTTGCAGCCACGCCATTTTGGGATGGGGTATCAACACAGGAAGACTGATGAAGAATGCTATTTTGTGTCATATAAGACTGAAATTGTGCTGAAAAATATTCTTTGACATTGTCATTTCTTAAAATGCGCACAGAAATATTAAATTGAGTTTTGATTTCATTACAATAGGCACAAAAGATAGAAAACAATTCAAAACGATTCTTCATTAAATATAACCAAGTAACACGAGAGTAATCATCAACAAAAGTAACAAAATAACGAAATCCAGTTTTAGAAGTAACAGAACAAGGACCCCAAACATCAGAATGAACTAACTCAAAAGGGGATGAAGCCCGTTTATTGACTCTAGACACAGAAGGCAAACGATGATGTTTTGCAAACTGACACGACTCACATTCTAGTACTGATAAAGACTGAAACTGAGGACACAACTTCTTCATGGTAGACAAAGAAGGATGGCCCAATCTACAATGAGCTTCAAGAGGTGTTAAGGTACTGGAGCAAACAAGCGACCGCGGTGCATGATTTTCCAGAATGTAGAGACCACTTGACTCACGTCCTCTACCAATAACCTGCTTCGTTGTAAGATCCTGAAACAAACACTAGTAAGGAAAAAAGGTAACAGAACAATTTAAGGTACGAGTAAGTTTACTAACAGAAAGTAGATTAAAAGAGAATTTTGGTAGACACAAAACAGATGACAAAGAAATTGACGAAGTCGGGTTCGCAGTTCCAGAACCCATGACACAAGAAGTAGAACCATCAGCTAAAGTAACAGTAGAGGAAGTGAGATTAGACTGAAAAGCAGATAGAAGACTAGAATTACCTGTCATGTGATCTGTCGCACCAGAATCAATAACCCATTTGGATGAGGAAGGCACAAGGCATGTAGTGGATTTACCTGACTCAGCGATCGCAGTGACAGGGGAACTGGTAGGCTTTAGAGATGCCTGATACTGGAAAAACTGTGCCAAATACTCTGCATATACCAAAACAGTTTTCTCAGAGGAAGATACTGTATAATCCTCTGCTGCCATATTTGCCATCTGTGATTGCTGATTTTTTCTCTGAAGTTGCGGACAATTATATTTTGTATGGTCAGGCTCATGGCAATAATAACAAATTACTCCTCTTGAGTTATGATTAGAACTAGCCTCCCCATTACGCTGATTACCTCTGTTATCTGTAATTCCTCCTTTAATTCCTCTTCTATTACTTTGTTGTCCATTTGGATTGCGGCTAATAAGAGCATTACTGGCAGTCTGTGAAGATTGAGTACTCTCTGTACGAAGGACCCGTGTGAACGTTTCATGCAAAGAGAAAATCTCAGAACTGGAGAGAATCTGAGATTTAGCAGTCTCATACTCTGAAGGAAGGCCTGCAAGAAAACTCATAACAGCCAGTTGCTCCTGTTAGGCCTGCTGAACTTTTACATCAGAACTAAAAGGCAACAATACATTAAGTTTCTCATATACCCGTTTAAAACCCATTAAAAAAACCGTGAGAGACTTATCCTCTTTCTCAGCATGGTAAAATGCCTTACAAACATCATAAATATGAGAGATATTCCCTTTATCATAATACAAAAAATTTAAGTAATCCATTAATTCCTTAACAAATTCACAGTGATTAATTAAACTAATTACCTCACTGTGAATCGAGTTTCGAAATTGCAAAAACAACCGAGCATCCTCCCTTAGCCAAGTTTGCCGTGTATTATCAGTAGGTGGGTCTTTAGTAAGGTGATCATCCTTATCAGTGCTACGCAAATAGACCTTAACAGGCTTACTCCACTCCAGGTAATTCGAACCATTAAGTTTGTGTTCCATGATCTTAGTCATCACCGGAATCACATCTGAAATAACATTCTTATTGTCTGTTATTTGTTGAGACAAAGAAAACTAACCGAAACGCTAATCCAAAGTGCTTACAGCCGCAAAATAACCCAAAATTACAAATCAAGCAAATACCGAAATAGGATTTGAGGGTCAAACCTCAGAAGTCCTTTAATGGTGTACTGGATCAGGCAATAGCACACAGTGGTGGAATGAGGGGGTTGAGGCAACGTTGGCGATGCTGATTGGAGTCGAAACGGCCGGCGGACGTGCCTCCACGCGCCGGCGAGTGAAGAAATGGCGAGAACCTGAGTTGGGCGCGTGAGCCTCACGCACTTGGATTCCAACGACCGGATCAGAGGGGACGGCCGGTCGGCGGCCAAGATCTCTCTTAAGCTGGGTGGTGAGAACAAATAGTCACCCTAGATAGATGACCTGCTCTGATACCATGTAGAAAGAGATGATTCTCCTTAATTTCAATTAATCTGTACATGGGTATATATATACAATTGATTCCTATAATTGTGTTCTACTAATTAGGAAGAAATTTTAAATAAGAAATCCTAAATAGGAATACAGAATACAGAATATATAGAGAAATAATATAGTGATTGACTTTCCATAACAAATATTTTCACTTTTCCCCTCTGTTGACAGGATATTTTCCTCTTTAAATTTTTTAGTGTTTAATCAGATCTTTTTGGCTATTTTCATTGTCCAATTTGTAATTCGAATTCCAATTGCTATTTTATTTTTATTTTGTTAATAAGCAATAATTAACAGTAATTATTTTGTTATTAATTGATTCATTTGCCTGTTTTACTTCAAAATTTCAGGTTTTTCCAATCAAGCATCTTCAGATTTTCATTGAGGAGGAATTAGAGAGATTGCTATGTGGAGAACGTGATTTTTGGGCTGTATGTATAACATTTATTTGATTGATCATTCTGTACTCCTAATTCCCTGAATACTATCATTTTCTAAGTTATGATTTCATATTTGATTATTTGTTTATGTTAAAGCAGTTTAATGAGCTGTTGGATCATATCAAATTTGATCATGGATATGCTGCTAGCAGTCCTCCAATCACTAATGTTGGCTCTCTCTCTCTTATCATTGTTGGTTTTAGCATTCAAGTTTCATATTGTGGATCTTGAAAATCACTCGCTCAGTTTCTATGCAAATTTGCAGTTACTGGAAATCATGCGAGAGTTTAGTCAAGAACAGCGGCGAGCATTTCTGCAGTTTGTAACTGGGGCACCTCGGCTTCCTCCAGGAGGTTTGGCATCTTTGAATCCAAAACTGACAATTGTCCGGAAGGTCTGTGACAGTGAACAACTCTTTCCTGCCCCCATCTCCCTCTGCCTAGATTTTTAGTGTACTTAATATTTGAGTGATCTTAATCATCTTTCTGTTCTTTACAGCATTGTAGCAATTACGTAGATGCAGATCTACCCAGTGTAATGACATGTGCTAATTATCTGAAGTTGCCACCTTACTCTTCAAAGGTAAACTTGATCGCCTTTTTAAATGCATGCATTTGTATTTTCCCCCCACTCTTTAACAAATGTTTATGTATTTGCAGGACAAGATGAAAGAGAAGCTTTTGTACGCCATAACAGAAGGACAAGGGTCATTCCATCTTTCATAGTTTCACTGCTACATAGATTGTGAATTTGTAATTATTAGCATAGGTGCTTTTGTACAGGGAAAAGAAAGAATGAATGCCTGGTGAGTGGTCGGAATTGATGAAGGTAGGAAACGACGACTGATTATTATGGAACAAGAGGAAGCTCCTTGTCTTCACTGACTATGCATTTGGTGGGATGCGTACATAGGTTTGAGATACAGGTAGTTGATTAACAGAAGTTGGGAAGTTGTACAGAATATCTTTATCATTGGATGGACTGGCTTTCCAACATTCCTTGTACAAATCAGTGTACAGATATCTTTACCATGGAAGTATCTGCTCAGACAGTTTCGGATATTAGTATTTAATTAACATATTGCTAATGTTATTGACAAAGTTGTTTACAGAATGCATGGGGTCTTTTCTTTTAGCTATTCATTTACTCCTTGCACATCTATTATCTTTACTTGTACATTCATGGGCTCTACTGTTTTTAAAATTGAATTAGTTCGTAAATTGTTTTGTTGATAAGGTGAAAAATAAGGACTAAATCCAAACACTAGTTCAACAGCAGTTGATTTCGTTAAAATAAAAAGGTTAAATAACTAGATAGTAATTCTCTTGAAAAAGAAACAGTGGGAGTTGAACAAAGAAGAGGATAGGACATGTTCTACGTATTACATCTAACTCCCACCGAAGCCACATAAATTAATCTCTTTCTTCTTCTCTTTCATTTTCCTTTCCCAAATGGAGCAGCGCTGCCAGTCATGAACGCAACATTGTCCTCATCCTCCTGCTCTTCCTCGCTACTTTCTAATCCATACTCACTCACTCACAACCTCACTTTCCACTGGTCCCTTCCTCCATCACCTTCCTCCACCCTAAACACCACCACCACTACCACCGTCAAGTCCAAACCCGCGCGCCTTTACCGTGCGCACACCGAACAAGCCAATCCTACAACAGCAGACCTTTCTCTCACTACTGCTAGTAATGACCAGAGACTCTTGTCTCTCCTCCGCCAAAGAAAAACCGAAGAGGCTTGGACCCTCTATACCCAATCCACTCACCTTCCATGTCCCACTTGCCTTAGCCGCTTAGTCTCCCAACTTTCCTATCAAAACACCCCTCTCAGTCTTTCTCGAGCTCAGTCCATTCTCACGCGCCTCCGCCATGACCGCCAACTCCACCGCCTCGATGCCAATTCCCTTGGTCTACTCGCCGTCTCCGCCACCAAATCCGGTCAACTCATTTACGCTGTCTCCCTTATCAACTCCATGCTGCGTTCCGGCTATCTCCCCCACGTCAAGGCCTGGTCTGCCGTTCTGAGTCGCCTCGCCTCCTCCCCGGATGATGGCCCTACCCAAGCTATCAAGCTCTTTAAGTTAATCACTCGCCGTGTACGTCGCTTCTCGGATGTGGCAATGGTGGCTGACTCGAGGCCGGACACGGCTGCTTTCAATAACGTACTTAATGCTTGTGCTAATACGGGAGATACGAAAATGTTCCTCCAGCTGTTTGAGGAAATGTCTGAGTTCGGAGCTGAGCCAGATATCTTGACTTATAATGTTCTAATTAAGCTTTGCGCTAGGTGTGATAGGAAAGATTTGCTTGTGTTTGTCTTGGAGAGGGTAATTGAGAAGGGAATTCCTTTGTGTATGACCACTTTGCATTCCCTTGTGGCTGCCTATGTTGGGTTTGAGGACCTGGAAGCCGCGGAGAAAATTGTTCAAGCAATGAGAGAAGAAAGGAGAGATCTTTGTAAGATTCTTAGGGAGGCGAATTTGGATGATTATTGTGAAGATGAGGAAGATACAGTCGAGGATAAGGATGAGAATAATGTGTTTAACAAGTTACTTCCAAATTGGGTTGAAGCTAGTAACACCGAGCCACCATTATTGCCTAAAGCTTATGCTCCTGACTCTAGAATATACACAACTTTAATGAAGGGTTATATGAAGCAAGGCCGTGTAAGCGACACTATTAGAATGCTGGAGGCAATGAGACGCCAGGATGATAATGCAAGTCATCCTGACCATGTAACATATACTACAGTTGTTTCTGCTCTTGTAAGGGCGGGTTCTATGGACCGTGCTCGTCAAGTACTAGCCGAGATGACGAGAATTGGTGTGCCTGCAAATAGGATTACTTATAATATTCTCCTCAAGGGTTATTGCCAGCAGCTGCAGATTGATAAGGCTAAGGAGTTGCTTAAAGAAATGGCTGATGATGCTGAAATTGAGCCTGATGTGGTTTCATATAATACTTTGGTGGATGGGTGTATACAGGTTGATGACAGTGCAGGGGCTTTGGCCTTTTTTAATGAGATGCGATCAAAAGGAATTGCTCCCACCAAGATTAGTTACACTACTTTGATGAAAGCTTTTGCCTTATCAGGCCAACCGAAGTTGGCTAACCAGGTGTTTGATGAGATGTTCAAAGACCCACGTGTTAAAGTTGATTTGATTGCTTGGAATATGCTTGTTGAAGGGTATTGTAAATTGGGATTGGTCGAGGAAGCGAAGAAAATAATCCAGAGAATGAAGGAGAATGGATTCTATCCTAATGTGGCAACTTATTGTAGTCTTGCAAACGGTATAGCATTGGCTAGAAAACCAGGGGAAGCACTTCTACTTTGGAAAGAAGTAAAGGAAAGGTGTATGGTACAAAAGGAAGGGGAGAAGAAATCTAATTCCGATTCACCTGTTCCACCAACATTGAAACCTGGCGAGGGCTTGTTAGATACTCTGGCTGATATTTGTGTGCGGGCTGCTTTCTTCCAAAAGGCTCTAGAAATAGTGGCTTGCATGGAAGAAAATGGTATTCCTCCAAATAAGACCAAGTACAAGAAAATCTATGTGGAGATGCATTCGAGAATGTTTACTAGTAAACATGCCTCACAGGCCAGGCAAGACAGGAGAAGAGAAAGGAAGCGAGCAGCCGAGGCTTTCAAGTTTTGGTTGGGCTTGCCAAATTCTTATTATGGAAGCGAATGGCGATTGGATGGAGATGATTATTCTTGATTCAGTTTAACTTCTATGTATTTGACTGTATAATGTTTCTAATTGAAATTCCACAGAAGTAAAATGAAAAATAATTTCTATGGGAATGGTCTGTAAATCATGAACATTTGAATTTTGGAGGTAATATTATCATTGTATAAAGTAATGAAATTAAATCTGTGCAAATTTGTTCAGCAGAAGAAATTCAGAATTGATTCATGTTAAACATAAACTGGATACAACATTCATTTTCAACTGTTTACTCTGATGCCATAAACCCAGAAATATGTACTATGGATTTCTGTGGGTTTGTTGAAGCCAATTACAGTGCCCTATGAACAGTTTGATGGGATATTGAAAGAAATAATGGAAACAGGGAGCATAACATTTCCTGCTATTTGAAGAAGCTCAACCCCTTGACCGTGATGATTGACTTCCTGTATATGATGATGTTAGCACCTGCATCAAAAATGCAGTTCTTAAACAGAAGTTGCTTAAAGCTTGTCACTGAAACCAGCATTAGCTAATTGAATTATTTCTGTTCATAGTGCTGTTGCTGGTTTGAGATAGGTCCACAAGAAGATTTTTCATTTCTTTATGAAAATTGAATGATCTCATTAATTTGGTTCGCCAGATTGTGAATCACAGTACCTGATATTTCTTTGGTCCCTTCTTGAGTAGATAACCAATAATGTTTAAGTTGTCCACAAATGTGTCAATATCTGGAACTCTTAGCCCAATCCTATCTGCCAAACTGTATATTTCCTGAAATAACAAGAGAAGATAGATTAGAGGACGAGTTGATTTTAAGAGGCAAATTTTCCATTGCTATAAATGACAGAAAAAGCAATTCCCCATACAGAAATTGAGAAGGTATCTTTCTGCTGCAACTCTGACTGCTTATTGAGGGCAGTCAGAAACCGTTTTGCTTCTTTCTGTTGGCTCATTCCACCACTCCGACCAAAATCCACAAAACCGTGCTCATCAACATACTTATCATACAGGGACTCTTTCATTATTTCAACCACATCCTGTAAAGCAGATGCCGAAGTTCACAATTTGTTAGAAGGATGATGAAATATTATCAGAAAGTACTTTGTTTTAAAACTCTAATGCATTGAGGAATATTTAAGTACAGAACTGTAGGCTTTTTTACATGGCAATGTTATTTACATCTTGAAATAAAAGAATGGCTCCATTGAATATTGTGCAGCTTGATCACATCTGAAGGGCAGAGGAAGCAAACTATCTAATGTTTTCATGGCAAATTTTAATATCATTTTCACATATATATCTTGGCTTTACAACTCTACCAGATAAACAATATAAAAAACAACTGGCAATCTGACAAAACAAACAATGACTAGCTGCTAACAAAACAATTAGCTTAACCAATCTATATAACTACCATTGCATCTTGTTCTGTTATTTCTTCTCTCAACTCTAGCCGAGCTCGAGCTTCAGCAAGCCTCACTAGACTTTCCAGTTGCCTTGCTGTTATTGGTGTCCCATCAGCTGATGTATTATGGTCTCTAAGTTGTAAATAGAACTTCTGCAGGATTTCTGCTGCCGGTCTTGACATCCTATATCAATGAAATAAATACACGCAAATAAATTTGCATTAACAAATATTTGTATGTAATCACATAGTACAGATTACATCTTCACAAGGGAGAATCATGCCAAATCACCTAGGAAAGACATAAGTTCTTGCATAAGCAATATACTTTCGAAGAAGTGGACCAGGCAGAGGAGCAAAATCAGCATCCTTCTTTGGCTCAAGTCTCAGCCTGGAAATTAAAGAACCACTTCGTACATTCATATCTATGCCCCTGTTGCTTTGTGAGGCTGAATTTTGCATATTAAGGATACATATCATGAGAAACACTCTATGGAAATGTATATTCATCCATAGACAGAAACTCTACCTAAGTTTCCCCTTCCATAAAGGGAGAAAAACAAAGGAGCAAAGAGAAGCATAGGGACACTACCTATCCGTAGCCTTTTTGTTGCTGGTGCATGTTCCACAAAACCAGCATGAAGCTGTGAGATGAAAACATTGAGTCTTTTATATCCTCAAGAAACAAACAGATAATGAAAATGATCCAAAAATTATATGCATGGTCCTGGAAAAAACAGCAATCTTAACAGCCAAAAAAACTCTCCAATTGCTTGACAAACAGTCTCCAATTAATGCCAATAGTCTCCCATCCTATCATATCTTTTAAAGTGTGATCGTAATATCGAATGAAATGTGTAAAATATTTTGTGAAATGCAAATACATACTGAAGTTCCATTAAAATTTAATTCTAACATAAGTTGTCTTTCAAAGTTGCTTTGAAATTCGCCACATATGTTTATGACACATACACAAAGAAATGAACAAAAGCAGGTCCATTCACCACAATTTTTTATGCTTCACAATGGACTTACCTTCAATTAGATACAGATAGCGTGTTTTCATGCAAAAGAATGTGCCAATGCAAGATGTTAGACAGGATAACTTACTGACATGATGTGGTCTGAGACTTGTTTATCCAGTACTTCGTCAGGTTTATCGAGTAGTATGAAAACCAAATCAAATCGAGAGAGGAGAGCAGCACTCATTTTTAAGTTCTCATTCACCGTCTTTGCTCGGCTGCAATTTGGCTTTTGAAAATCAACTATACCAAACTATATACACAATAAAAGTATAATCATATAAATTTAAGGTATTGCTAGAACTAATATTCTGTTAGATTGGAAATTTTTGAATGTTTGCAAGAAAATGCCCAGTATCTGGATTATTTAATTTCACCAGAATCACAGAGATCTTTTTTTATGCATCACTGTTGCCTTTCTATTGCATTTGCTATCAGCTTCAAGAAAGTTATATTAGAAAGGATAAACTATAAACCAAAATGAAGAAGAAATTACTTGTAATGACCACCAACAGGGTTTGCTGCTGCTAAAACAGAAGTTCGTGCTGATAGACTTGCAAGCAGGCCAGCCTTTGCAACAGAGACACATTGTTGCTCCATGGCTTCCAAAAGAGCCTGTGGTAATCCCAGTATAAGTATAGCATATTTCTAGAGCTCAAGTGAACAAAACAAAGCAACCAGCAATCTATCAGGAGTCCAGGACACACCTGATGTTCTGCAGACATTTTATCAAATTCATCAATACAACACAGTCCACTGTCTGCTAGCACCATTGCACCTATTGGGAGATATAACTGTTACTTCAGAATTATCATTGAGTAATGCATGCCGCAAGAAGGATAAAGTAGAAACCTTAGAGCTCAAGGTAGTCCTAATTTTATGATTGTCACAAATACAGATACAACCTATCATACAGAAATTCCTATCTTGGGTATTTTTCCAAACTTTAAATGTCTCTTAAATTTCAAATTCTATATGTAGTATTTCTAACTCTATAATAAAGTGTTGAAGCTATGCTATGGTGTGAGATTGTGAGTTTCTAAACAGAGCAAAGGTCATGAAACACCCAACAAATAAGACCTGGACACATCACCCTTCAACAAGTTCCCTGCAGCACCCAAGTGCATTAAAATGCCAGATCACTATGTTCCTAAGCCTTGGAACAAGCATATAGCCTTTTGAACTTACATCTTAAAGATTGTTCCCAATGCGTGAGACTCCCTATTTTGTAAAGGTTTGGGGAGGATGATTGATGTAGAACAAAGGGAAAGAATAAAAAACAAAGAAAAATCAAAGACCAATCCTTGAAGAAAAGAGTACTAATTCTCAAATTTTATTGATCTTATAAAATTGCCATAACAAAACTTTTAATAATGAAAAACTTAGGTCTTAATTATAGGATTAGGAATCCCAATCACATTAGGATTTTAGAAATTCAATCCTAATTAGAAATTGATGAATCCCAATTTAATTAGAAACCTAATCTAATTAGGATACATAATCATAAAATCTCTAAAATTCTTACAATCATAAAATCTCCAAAATTCTTATTTTCTATATTTTTTCCCTAAAATTTGTACTCCTAAAATCTTTAGGAGCATATTCTGCATCATTTCCCCTTAGTTGAAAAGAACTCGACTCCGTAGAGTTGACTTGCAAATAAGCATCCCAGAGAGAAGGATCAAGGGTCTGGAATTCCTCTTGTGTGATCCAAGTAGCATCAGAATCAGGACGACATTGTCACTTGACAAGAAATCTACAAAATCCACCTTGTGAGGAAGTAACGAACTCATCATCAAGCACAGAGTTAACGATATCTCTAGGCTGAGGAAGTGATGGCGACTTTGACACAAACTGACCTGCAAAAACACTAGAAGGCAATATAGGAGGCTCAAAGGTGCTTCGATAAGGTGATAAGTCCTCCACATTGAAAATAGGACTAATATTCATATCTTTAGGTAAGTCAAGTAAATATGCATTAGATCCAAGTTTTTGCAAAATGGAGAAAGGGCCAATGGCTTGAGTATGAAGTTTCTTTGGAGAATTTTTAGGATATCTTTCAGGGCGAATATGAACCATGACATAATCACAATATTGAATTCTTTATTCCTACGATGCACATGAACAACATGTTTATAATTTTCAATACTTAAAGCAATCTTTCGCCTAATCTCAGCATGCAAATCATGAATATGTTATGCAAAAGATTCAACAGGTTGGGAAACACAAATATCAAGTGGAAGAGAAACAAGGTCAATTAGGGAACGAGGAGAATAGCCATTAACAATCTCAAAAGGGCTTTTACCCATGGAACGATTTACTGAATTGTTATAAGCAAACTCTGCAATAGAAAGAGCCAAATCTCAATTACCTTGCTTCTCTCCTACAAGGTACCTAAGCAAACCACCCAAGCTATGATCCACAACTTCAGTTTGACCATTTGTTTGAGGGTGCAAAATTGAAAAAAATTTCAATGTTGTGCCAAACAACTACCAAAGTGTCTTCCAAAAGTAACTAACAAACTTAATATCACTATCAGACACTATAGAAGAAGGCAAACCATGCAATTTGACAATTTCCCTGAAGAACAATGCAGCTGCATGTGAAGCATCATGTGTCTTGTTACATGAAATGAAATGCACCATTTTAGAGAACCTATCCACTACTATTAAGATGGAATCATGCCCTCGAGTTGTTTTAGATAACCCAAGCACAAAATTAATACTCACATCTTTCCAAGGGGTATGTGGAAGAGTGTACAAAGTACAAACCAGTGTTATGTCTCTTAGCCTTAGCTAACTGACAAGTGCGACACTGTGAGACAATCCTAGCAACATCTCTCTTCATTGAAGGCCAATAAAACCTATCCTCAATAAGAACAATGGTCTTATCTTTTCCAAGATGTCCTGCTAGCCCACCTGCATGCAATTTCCATACTAAAAATTCTCTAAGTGAGGTATGAGGAATGCACAATTTAGTGGCCTTAATTAAATAACCATCATGAATAACAAAATCAACAAAATCATGATGATTACCTGTATTCACCTCTTGAAAAATAAGACCAAAATTAGGACAAGTATCATAATCATCTTTTATTCTTTCAAATCCAATGACAGGTGCACTCATTTCATGAAGAGCAATTGCTATACGATTAAGTGCATCAACTGCTTTATTCTCAACACCAAAACAATGTTTAAAAACAAAGGAATAATCATTAAGAAACATAACCCACCTAGCATGTCTAGAATTCAATTTCTTTTGTGAGTTCAAATACCTCAATGCTTGGTGGTCAGAAAACAAAACAAACTCTTATGGCAATAAATAATATCGCCAATGACGAAAAAACTGGACTATAGCTTAAAACTCCTTATCATATGTGGAATACCTTTGTTTAGCCTCATTGAGTTTTTTCACTAAAGAATGCTATAGGATGATGACCTTCTTGACTCAAGACACCTCCAATGCCAACACCTGAAGCATCAAAAGCAACTTTAAAAACTTTATCAAAATTAGGATGCCCTAAAACAGGTGCTTCAGTTATTTTCAACTTAATTTCATTAAAGGCTTTAGCAGCAACTTTAGTCCAATTAAACTCACATTTCTTAAGACAATCAGTAATAGGAGCCATGATTGAACTAAATCCCCTAATGAACCTTCTATAGAAAGTAGCCAATCCATGAAAGCTACGAACCTCACAAATTGTTTTAGGTGTCAACCACTCTTTAATGACTCTTACCTTTTCAGAATCAGCTGTTATACCTTACGCAGACACAATAAAACCTAAGAAAAGCACTTTAGATTGCATAAAAGAACACTTCTTAAGGTTAACATACAATTTTGCTTCCTTAAGAGTCTCAAAACCTGTCAAAGATGATCCAAATGCTCTTCTTTGGATTTACTGTAGATCAAACTCAACTCAACTCAACTCAACTAAGCCTTTATCCCAAGAATTTGGGATCGGCTACATGGATTCTCTTTCTCCATTCTAAATGATTTTAGGTTAAATCATCGGAAATGTATAATGCTTCTAGGTCATGTTGTACTACTCTCCTCTAAGTCAATTTAGGTCTACCCCTTCTTTTCTTTCTATCACCTAACCTAATGTGCTCTACTTGTCTAACTGGAGCCTCCGTATGTCTACACTTCACATGACCAAACCACCTCAATCTCTCTTCTCTCAACTTATCCTCGATTGGCACCACTCCTACCTTTTTTTCTAATTATCTTATTACGGACTTTATCTAGTCTAGTATGATCACTCATCCACCTTAACATTTTCATCTCCGCAACTCTTATCTTAGACACATACGACTCCTTCAGTGCCCAACACTCACTACCATATAATATGGTCGATCATATGGATGTATGGTAAAATTTTCCTTTCAACTTATTGAGAATCTTGCGATCACATAAAACTCCCATGGCACTTCTCCACTTCAACCATTCGGCTTTAATCCTATGACTAATATCCTCCTCATATCCCCCATCTACTTAAAGGATTAAGCCAAGATATTTAAAGTGATTACTTTGGGGCAGTACCACTCTATCTAAACTAACTCCTTCTCTATTACTAGTTCGGCCTTCACTGAACTTGCAATGCATGTATTCTGTCTTCGTTCTACTTAACTTAAAACCCTTTGACTCTAGAGTACTTCTCCAAAGCTCTAACTTTCTATTGATTCCTTTTCGCGTCTCATCTATCAGAACTATATCATCTGCAAACATCATGCACCAAGGGATACTCTCTTGTATATGTTTTGTCAATTCATCTAAAACTAATGTAAAAAGGTAAGGGCTTACAGCTGAACCTTGGTGTAATCCAATTGAGATAGGAAAATCTTGTGTCCCCTCTCACTGTGCGCACAATAATAGTTGCTCCTTCATACATATCTTTCAACACTTGTATGTACCTGTCACGACCCAAAATTCTGTATCGCAACTGGCTCATAATTTAAGTATTCTTAAATTATGCAAGCCTTATCAGAATATCTTAAATAAATATATCATTACTTACTAATCAAAATAAATAAATAAATAAAACCTAAATAAATAAAATATTGAATAAACATCATAAATATCCCATAAGTAAACTGCGGAGTCTCTACGGATTTCAAATAAAAACTTAAACTGTTTAATAAACTAAATTAATTATTAGCCCGAGGAAACATGAATTCAGGCATACCATAAGAACAAATCAAAGATTGTCCTTCTCCAGAAAATGGACTGAATATTTGAATCAGCTATAGAATTCTACTGATATGAAATAGATAACAGATAGAGAAAACGTGGTTTGAGCTAATACTTAGTGAATGATAATTATAACACACAACAGAACAGGAACAGGCAGATGCTTGATTAATTTCATAATAAATTTTTCATTCAATAAAATCATGCTCATGCTATCAAAATCATTAATAAAATAATTTCATTATATATATATATATATATATATATATATATATATATATATATATATATATATTGTCGACACCATATTTTGGCCGATCCCCGAAATCAATAAACTTTGAAACCGATCCCCAACACATAGTCTCCCTTAGCCAGCCAATCACATTTCCGATCTCTCCTCAGAAGGAATCAAATCAATACTAAGTCCCCATATCATTTAAAGCCTGTTCGATCTCTCAAACCAATTGTCAAGTCCCCTGACCAGTCAATTACGTTTCCGATCTCTCTTGTTAAAAGAGATTGAACCAACGTTAGGCCTTCATGTCATCAGTCTTATTGCCGATCTCCCTTTTAAAAGTTTGGGAATAATCAAGTTAAGGTTCCAATCCGGTTTAATGATGATTCCGATCTTAAGTATTCAAATCAAATTTCCAATTTTAATCGAGTCCCGTTTAGCGTTTGTTCTCAGCCGATCTCATGCTTATAGTGTTTTCCGACCTCTTACACTTAGATTAATAATCACTTTTAGTTGTGATATGATCAGACAAGTGCTTAGGCAATTCAGATACTTTCCGATCCCATCCATTCATTGAACAAAAAGGGAATTTCATTTCATTTCATATTAAAATTTATACAAGTCATTCGGCTGGGGGTGATCCCCCAGCCTGATCTACATTTTGTTCGCTCCCTCTCTCACCTTCAGCCTCCTCCTCACTATCCTCACCTTCGTCCTGGGGAGCCAGACTCACCATCCAAGAGAAGTCCTCCTCGGGATATCACTTTCTGAGCTCGGCTAGATCCCTATGAGCGTTCACATAAGCGCCGGCCTCCCTTACCGCCTCTTCTTCTTTTGCTTTGAGCTCCTCAGTGAGGTGAGCAACTTCATCGGCTCGGAGCGCCCGAACTTCTTCAAGAACATGAGCTCGCTCGGCCAGAACTTGAGCTTGCTCGGCCAGCTTATCCTCGTAGAACTTCATTCGCCCCTCAATTTCAGATATGTAGTTTTGAGCGAATGAAAGTTGGGATCGGAGGGAAGCCACTTCGTGACCCATCTTCTCGACCTCCTTACCCAGACAGTGAGCCTTCTCCCGGACAATGTGCTGGTTCACCAAACTCTCCACGTTCAGGCTCATTGTCCGTGTCAGGATGTCATCAAGATTGTTCGGGGACAACCTATCCCGATCCTCTTGAAGGCAGATCGAGGCCCCCAAGACCTTGGCCAAGCCCGGATTTTTCCGAACAGTCCGGTTCTTCTCCAGCGAGTGGATCAGAACTTGAGCGCCGCAGGAAAGGGTCCTCACAGGAGGTTGGGAAGGGCCCCCTTCCGCACTCGAAGCGACTGGAGGAGGTGGAGGCGGCAATTCTTGGCGAGGAGGAGACCGGACTACTTCTATGACCGGCGGTCCCGAAGGTTGAGACGAGCCTCCTTGCATCTCTCCGGGATCATGACTGAGCGTTTGAAGCAGCTCGGAACGCTTCATCTCCCGCACTTTCTGGGAGATCTCCCTCTTCCGCTTTTGGCTCTCCTTGGAAGCCTCGCCGCTTGCCATACCTGCACAAAGAAGAGGTCAGTGAGATCGCTAAAGCCCAAAGATCAGAGATATAGAAAGTACCGGGGCTGAGATCAGAGAGTTGAAGCCCGCGTTCTTGGCCGGTGATCAGTTGTATGGTCCAATGATGCAGTTCGGCAGTCACTGCATCCAAACAAGAGAACTTCTCTCTAGCTGCCTGATCTTTCAGTTCCATCACCATTAGGCCTTCTTCCCTATTCAGGGTGATGCGCTTTGGAAGTAAAGGGCCCTGGTGCAGCCAGCTGCGAGGGAAACCTTCAAAGCCGTTTGGAATTTTGCTCCTCAGAATAAAGAAGCGATTCTTCCAATTCTTCAGGGAGGAGGGCAGATCGGTATAAAACCCACAATGTGGTTTCGCCTGGAAGAACCAATACTCGTCGTCCTTTCGACGAGTCAGCCTATGTAGTTCGGCGAACACCTTAGCTGTAGGGCTGAGTCCTTTGGCTCAGCAAAGGCCTCTGAAGGCTACTAGGATTCGCCATGAGTTCTGGTGAACTTGGGCTATGCACACTTGGTGAAATTTTAGAACTTCCTTGAAGAAGTCATCAAGGGGGAACCGCAGCCCGGCCTTTAATTGCTCTTCGTATACCATGATCATATTGTTCTCCTCGAAGAAGTGATCGGCTCGAAGATCACCATGACACTTAATGAGTTCGTATGAATCGGGCCGGATGTTGTATTCTTGGCTGAACGACTGCAGGTCGGTTTCTCGAAGGATTGATGGTAGCTCATCCATGGGAAGATTTTCTCTCCCTGAAAAATGTACATGCCTTGATGGTGCTGCTTGCCCCCGAGCTGGAACAGAGGCCCTAGGAGGTTCAGGTTGCACGCTTGGTCCGACCACCTCTACTTCATCAGACGACCACGAGATCTGAACGGAAGGGGGGCTTGCCGCTCTCTGACGCTCAGCGCCGCTCATTTTCAAAGGAAATAGAGAATTTAAACTAAAAGAAGGATCAAAACCCTTACCGGAGTTTGATCGGTGTCAGAAGGACTTGAAAAACCGAGAGAATTTTGGAATCGCTCGCGGGATGCTGAAAATGACATAAGAGAGCAACTGGCTGACCCATCCCCTATTTATACTCGTCTGAGCATTTAATGCTCACAGTATTCCAGGTGGTGCATCGGTTAGCGGGATTCGCCAGCCTTTTTTTGACATGTCTCACGAATATTCCAGAAATTCCATAACAAGGAGAGATCGGCTAGTTAGAGATCGGTGAATTAAGGCAGATGTTTGGAAGTGCGGATCGGATAAGGGCTGTTCAGTTAGGAACTGGATCGGATAAACACATCAGAGATCGAAAAATAATCAATGCAATAAAATGATAGTTGTCAAAATAAGTTTTATTTCCGAAAAGTCGGATTACATCATTTGGGCGATCTCTAGATATTGGATTACATTAAAAGTCGGATTACATCATTTGGACGATCTCTAGAGATTGGATTACATCATTTGGGCGATCTCTAGAGATCAGATTACATTAAAAGGTCTGATTACATCATAGGGGCAATCTTTAGAGATCAGTGGAACATCCCATCTAATAAAGACCTATGTCAAAGCCTAGTCTCGTGGCTGAATCAAAAGATGTGTTAGACCAGCCATCGACATCAGACAGATGTACAGCTCAGATGGGGGGATTATGACTCTCACGGAGATGAGAGAGGTCGTCATCAATGTTATTGCTCGGAACTGAGCCGCTGTCGAGACACCCAATGTGGTGAGAAGCCGAATAAACTTCAAGGGGCAGTCACCAATGTTAAGGGGAATATTAGCAGTCTTCTCGCCCGAAATCAGTTCGCCGATTATATCGGTCGAACGATTCGAAATCGACACGATCGAAGTCCTCGATCCAGGTAGGTAAGTTAGTCCGGTTCTCTCACTGTCATCAAATGAGGTTATCATAATTCTCCGATCACCGGGATCATAAATTTTCAGTCGAGGAATAAAAAGGACAATCGGAAAAAGATCAAAAGCCACTATCATGGCCGGGACTATTGCCGGAGCAGTTAGAACAGGAAATGTGAGAAGGAAGAGGAGAAAATCAAATGCATAGGGCTTTCCCGTTGAAGATATATATAGGAAAAATCTGAGTATTTATTGCGAGCAGAAAACGAAGCGGATGCCTCGGAAATCGAATGAATAAATGCTTTGACTGAACCGGACAAGATAAAGGAAAAAACCGGAGTAGGAGAGGTAAGAAGAGGGAGCCCGGCAGGAGAGATCGGAAAAGGATCATGTTGGAAAGATCGGAAGGGAGAGGAGGTCGAAAGACAAAGAGAATAAGACAACTTCCGCTGATTGTCGTCATAATCAGAGTCGAGGTAGTTAAAGCATTGCAGACAAAATCTCCACTGCACGCCTTAGAATCGCCCACATTACTGACAGGTGCCAGAGTATGTCATGACAGTGCTATGCATCCCAATCTCCACCGTTGATCTTACTTGTAAGGACGAGCCCGGAGCCCTTGGATCAAAGAAGAAGACGACAAGATCGGCGCCTTTTATTCCCAGTTCTTGGATCGCCCCGGACAAGAAAATTTGGGCCGTCAGATTAGAAGAGAAAAAGGACACAAATTTTTGAAAAGGATCTCAGCCGTTCATTCTGACTCTCTTTAATTCCCAAACGTCAGATTATGTCCTTCAAAATCCTAACCTTCCATCTCCCTCAAAATAAATCCTGACCCTTCATGGGGAGCACCCGGTTCCTATAAATACCTGCATGAAAACTGTTCAAGGGGGGACGAAGAAAAAGATGGTGACTATAGCGGAAGAACTCTGAAACTTAATTCAGTTCGTTACTCTGCTATTTTTAAGCTTTCATAGAAAAACTTTAGAAACCAGTTTTCTGAAGTATTCTCTTGGAAGGGGTTTTGAATACTGAAACTCTCTATTTTCAGTTCGTTCATTACTCTGTGACACTCTCTCACTTTCAGTTCTGTCTTTGTTATCTTTATTTCCACTCGTTGTTCAAGCTCAACTCCATTCAAACTCAATTATTATTTTGACCTGACTGCATTTTAGCGAAGTATCCTTCATTTCAAGGCGAACCTTCGCCCTCAGGCTATCAGCCCGCAATCCTGCTACGTTTTGTGATTCCATAGTTAGTTCAATAGATTCGACGCCCAACAGGTGAGTGCTCATATCGCTGCTCTATCAAGTGCTTGTTTTTTTTTACGTATTTCCGTTGTTTTTATGTTTGTAATTTTCACCAAATTTATATTGTGTTAAAAACGCGAAGAAGATTATTCTCGAGTTCACTTCTCGTTAATCAGTCCATTCTTTTTGTCAATCTTTGTTACTTCTAAATACAAGTGTTCTAATCTCGAGTAGTGCATAAGTGGTTAGATAAAATGTAGGTAACTGTATCTTAAGAGTCTCTTTAAAATAATAAAAGGTCTGTGAATAATAAGTCAGGAAAATAGTAAAGTCGAATCACTAGAATAACACAAAAGACGATTGGGTAAGACGTCACAAGGCGGAGTAAAACCAAACCTTAGATAAGCAAATGGGACAGATCGGGTATCGCTTGCCAAAAGGTGCTGTTAAGGCGACTACATAGGAGGTCGGTAAAATTCGGTCTGTACCCCCTGTCAAGTCATGGGGTACCAATGAGTCAAAAGAAGCCTTATTCAGGTTCCCGGCATCTTTGAATGCCAGAGCCCTTATCCTTAGGCTCTCACGATATGTAAGATTTCAAGAGGTCGGAAAAGTCCTTATCCGACTCCCATTCAAATAAAAGAGATCGGAAGAGAGTTCTTATCCGATTCTCAACCAAAAATTTTAATAAATATCTAAAAGAGATCGGAGGAGAGTTCTTATCCGATTCTCAACAAAAAATTTTAATAAATATTCAAAAGAGATCGGAAGAGAGTTCTTATCCGATTCTCAATCCAAAATTTTAATAAATATCCAAAAGAGATCGGAAGAGAGTTCTTATCCGATTCTCAATCAAAATTTTAATAAATATTTAAAAGAGATCGGAGGAGAGTTCTTATCCGATTCTCAATCCAAAATTTTAATAAATATTTAAAAGAGATCGAAGGAGAGTTTTTATCCGATTCTCAAATCGAATTCTAACAAATATGCAAAGTAATCCCACAAACGAAAACCACAACACAACACCAATTCACTAAGGTTGTCTCATTTACTTATGTATCTGGGTAATCCGAATTAGTAAAAAATCAAATATTCCTTTTTATCAAAAGGATTAACATTTCCATTCGAACCCCCCTAACTATCAATTCTAATTTATAAAGAACGTAAGGTTAAATCTGCTCACCCTCATTGAGGGACGAGGTGGGGTGCCTAACACCTTCCCCACCTGTTTACGGACCCCGAACCTAGAATCTCTGTATTTGAAGTGGTTTCATTTTAATTTGCATTTCACAAATGGTTTTCTTTAATTTCCCTCAAAATTAAAGTGGCAACTCTTCACTCTTTCCCACTTCTGTGAGTACTCGTCCAGGCGACCGCAAAATACCTTACGACATATATATATATAAAAGAAATTCATTCGATAAAATTTTATGGTACAGTACACCAGGATGATGATACCCCACATCACCAAAAATCAGATGGTAAGCGCGCTACCAGATATTAGATACCTTCCTCCTCCTTCACAGATATCAATGCATATGATACTAATGCAAACCATAAATTGCAATGATGCATGACTCAACAATGCAACCTAATACCGTGATAGTCCACACGGTGGGGCCAGATAACAGATACAGATACTAGGTACAGGTACCAATTCAAAACAGAAAATCAATTTGTACAAATCAATCAAAATCAACAAAAAAATTTCAAATAACAAATAATAACTGATAGTACAATTTCAATAGTTTATTTCAATAATTTCAGAGAGTCAATAAGATCAAATCAATCTCAAATCAATTTAGTATAACACATCAGTAAATTTTTATAGTCAGATATCAATTAATATAAAGACATTAAAGGCCTGTTCCTAAAATCCTAATGGCTCTAATGCAGAGATAATTGACAAAATTAATTATTTAATCAAAATCGGAATAAAATTCAATAATAAAACAAAACTCTAGAAATTCAAATGTAAAATAATTATTAAAATACTGATTTAAAATTTCATTTAATAACAAATTTAATACTAAGAAATTTTAAAAGGGACTAAAAAGGTGCCATGTACTATAATTACCACTCACCTGTAACCTCCAAGACAATAATTATTTTCAATGGAAGAGAGACAATTTCAACTGACAGATTAAATATTCGAATCTCCTACACACTCAAAATATAAAAGAAAAAATATCAAATAATAATAAAAAAATAACTCTAATATATATATATATATATATATATATATATATATATATATATATATATATATATATATATATATATATATATTTCCGGTGGGGACGTGATGAATGGGATGACGTGATGAATGGGATGAATGGGACGCAGAGCATTAAGGACCGCAAAGCCAATTCTTTTGTATATCATCCCATTCATCACGTCATCCCATTCATCCGTCCCATTCATCACGTCCCCACCGGAAATATATATATATATATATATATATATATATATATATATATATATATATTTAATAACAATCAATTATTGTCCAACAGTAATTATGATTAACCCAATTCAATACCAATGATCAAAGAGGAATAAAAAAAAAAAGAATTTCTAGAGTAGTTGAAACAGATCAAGAAAAGAAAATAAAATTAGATTCACTCATTATTGAACAAAGAACGAGAATTTTTACCTTGAAAACAGAATCAAAGCTGATGAATTGAGAAATAAAAATTTAAGAATTCTCTATATATATATATATATATATATATATATATATATATATATATATATATATATATATATATATAAAAGATGATGAAAATACCTGTTGAGAGTATTTGGTAGGAAAAGGAGGTGACAAATAAGTTTTGAGAGCAAAATTTAACAGAAGAGATGATTATAGTGTATATATTTCAAGAGTTCTATTAGGTGTAGAATGAAATAAGAGTTATTATTGAATTGGGTTGTTCAGATTATAGATGTATATTTAATTTCAAAAATAATATATATATATAAGAATAATTAAATAGGTCATCCAATAAAATATTCTTTATTTTATTTTATTATTATTATTTTTGGATAAATATTTTAAATTATTGTTAGATAATTAAAATAAATAAATAAATAATTAACTAGATAAATATTAGGTTTCCACAGTATCTAATAGATACCCTCTTTTGTTCTAACACTCTCCATAAGATATCTCTTGGAACACTATCATAAGCCTTCTCCAAACCGATAAAAACCATATGTAGATCTTTCTTCACATCTCTATATTTCTACATCAAACTTCTAATGAGAAAGATCGCTTCCATAGTTGAACGATCAGGCATGAAGCTAAATTGATTAGGAAAGATAGAAGTGTCATGACGTAATCGATGTTCCACAACTCTCTCTCACAACTTCATAGTATGGCTCATGAATTTAATTCCCCTATAGTTTGAGCAACTTTGTATGTCTCCCTTATTTTTAAAAATAGGTACTAAAATACTCCTCCATTCATCAGGCATTTTCTTTGAGTTTAAAATCTTATTAAACAATTTAGTTAACCATGCCACTCCCATATCTTCCAAACACTTCCACACTTCAATTGGTATTCCATCCGGTCCATAGGCTTTACCCACTTTGACTATTGTTAAAAATCTAATCCTTCTAGTATAATTCACATTCTTTTCTGCTGCTCTATAGTCTATATTCACGCTATTACCACTTTGACTATTGTTAAAGAGATCATCAAAATAATTTCTCCATCTTTCTTTAATATCCTCATCTTTCACCAATACTTTTCTTCTTTATCCTTAATGCCACTAACTTGATTGAGATCTTGACATTTCTTTTCTCTCCTCTTTGCTAATCTATAAATATTTTTCTCCCATTCTTTAGTTCCAAGTTTTTCATATAACTTTTCAAAGGCATGCACTCTTACTTGACTAACTGCCTTTTTTGCCTCTTTCTTTGCTATCTTGTACTGTTCATATGCCTCATTATTATCACACTTAAGTAATTTCTTATACCATTCCCTCTTGCTCTTCACTGTCTTTTGTACTTCCTCATTTCACCACCATCTCTCTTTTGAGGGTGATCCATGTCCTCTAAACTCTCAAAGTACTTTTCTAACTACTTCTCTAATCTTTGATGCCATTTGTATTCACATATCATTGGCCTCCACATCCAGCTTTTATGCTTCGGACTCGAGAAGCTCATTTTTGAACTTCACTTGCTTTACTCCTTTGAACTCCCATCACTTTGTTCGAGCTACACTATTTCTTCTAACCTTACTTGAATTGCTCCTAAACTTGACATTCAAGAACACTAACCAATATTGACTTGTTAAAACCTCTCCTAGAATGACCTTGCAATCCTTGCATAGAGCTCTATTTGTCTTCCTGGTTAAGAGCAAGTCAATTTGGCTTATATGTTGCCCACTTTTAAAAGTCACTAAATGTGACTCTCTTTTTATAAAATAGGTATTTGCTAGTATTAGGTCGTATGCTATAACAAAATCCAAGATACTTTTTCCCTCCTCATTTCGGCTGCCAAAACCAAAACCTCCATGGACATTCTCATAACCTTGCCTATCACTTCCTACATGTCTATTCAAATCTCCACCAATAAAAATATTCTCTTCATTTGGTATGCTTTACATTAGATCATTCATATCTTTTCAAAACATTTGTTTACTCTCACTATCTAGTCCTATTTGTGGGGTATAAGCACTAACTACATTTATTGTTTCACCTTTTAGTACTAGCTTTCTTAGTATAATACAATCTCATACTCTTTTCACAGCTAGTACAGCATCTTTCAATGTCCTGTCTATGATTATGCCCACTCCATTTTTGTTCTTCTCCTTTCCGATAAATCACAGTTTGTACCTTGAATTACCCACTTCCTTGCTTTTCTCTCCTACCCATTTAGTCTCTTGAATGCAAGCAATATTCACCCTTCTCCTTCCCAAGGTATCCACAAGCTCCATTAATTTTCCTGTTCAACATTTCAAGTACCAACCTTGATTCTCCTCCTATCTTGTTCCTTCCTAATTGATCTCCTTCTATGATATCTTCTATTGCTTTCCTTCTATGATATCTTCTATTGCTCTCTATACCTATCTTGTATTCTGTTCCACTATTTGTTCTGATATCTATTCTATGGACTAACTTCTTTACCCACACCCATCCATGATGTGGGAACCCTTACTCATTTAACACCACACCCGGGGGCTGACACAATGCGTCGCTTTCGGTAAACGCCCTACACCCTTGCATATTTCTCACTACACCTGAGCTCCGATGTAGCGCTTCATAAGTAGAGGACGCCCTAATGTTTATATCATTTGAATCCATATTATGAGGTGTGACAAAATTTTTACGCTGGTTGTCACCTACTGTAACCCTCCTCCTTTATCCAGGCTTGGGACCAAGTAAGCACAAACTACTTAGGCGGAGTTTTACTGTAAATCAAAATATCATCAAAATAAACTACCAAAAACTTACCAATGAAAGATTACAAAACATGATTCATGACACGCATAAAAGTACTAGGTACTTTAGACAATCCAAAAGGCATCACTAACCATTCATACAATCCTTCGGTTTTAAAAGCAGTTTTCATTCATCACCTGGTCTAATCCTGATTTGATGATACCCAATACGCAACTAAATTTTAGAGAACATACAAGATTTTATAAACAAGTCCAACATATCCTTAAGTCTAGGAATGGGAACCTATATTTAATAGTGATCTTGGTTATGGCCCTACCATCCACACACATTCTCCAGCAACCATCTTTCTTAGGTGTCAAGAGTGCAAGAACAGCACATGGGCTAAGACTATGCCTAACAAATCCCTTTGTCCAAAGTTCTTTAACTTTCCTATTTAAGTCAGCTCGCTCCACAGGGTTCATCCTATAATGAGGAAGATTAGGTAACTGTGATCCATGAACTAAGTCAATAGCATGTTGAATGTCTTTCATTGGTGGTAACTCATTAGGCATAATGTTAGAGAACTCTTCTAACAAGTGTTTTACCTCAGAGGAAGTGTTAGGTCTAGTATCACAAGGGACCTCTTTAGCTATGACAGCTAAGCAATACTTACTTTCCCTTCTTACCTTTTCAAAAGCCACATGATTCAAAATAGAAATTTTCTTTTGAGCCTTAAGTGAAGACTTAAGCTTTAGCTTTGAAGATGAGGAGTTCTTTTGGGAAGGTTTGGCAGGTGTCAATGATTTTCTTTCCATTAAACTTAAACACGTAGGTGTTGTCCTTACAATAGTTAAGCACATCATGATCATAAAGCCAAGGGCGACCTAAAAGAATATGAGCAACATCCATAGGTAAAATATCACAATAAATTTCATCTTTATAATAACCCATTTGGATGAGAACAAGACATCTTTCAGTGACAAGGAAAGTTGTGTTATTTACCCAAGGTTTAGGATGTGGCTCTACCTTATGGTTAAGTCTATCAACGGCTTTCTTAGCTACCACATTCATGGTACTCCCCCCATCAATTGCCAACTTGCATGACCTATCCCCACTTTTAACAAAAGTATGAAAGACTTTAGTGCGTTTCCAGTCATCATCAATAACAGTTAACAAAGAACAACGAACAATATTGACATGCTTATCATCTATATCTAGCTCATCTTCATCACTAGAATAATCAATAGGTCCTACAACTTCTTCCTCATAATCAGATGAGTTATGCTCACTTTTATGTTCATCTTCACATGCTTGTTCTAAAGTTAGTGCACGGTGTGGACACTGAGATGCAATATGACCTTTATCATGACTATGAAAGCATTTTATGGAAGAGCAATTAGCTCGAGACCCACTAGATGCAACAACAGAATGAGAATTAGCAGAAACAGTTGCTTTACCTATGCTTTTTACTGTGTTATCTTTAGAATTGAAAGATGATTTTGACACAGTTTTAGACTGACTTGGACTGACAGATTGTGGGTAAGATTTAGACTGATATGATCTAACTGATTGTGAAACAAACCTACAAGAGGTAGGGAATTGGTAATAACTCTCAATCTCTAAAGCCTGATGATAGGTTTCCTCTTAAAGAGAATGCAATTTGAGTTCCTTTTGAATGTCAAGTCTCAATCCATTAATAAACTAATGAAGTACAAGGAAAGGGCTCTCAACTGAATCACAAAATAGATCACATGTAAGCAAAGTTTCCTCAAAATTTTCCATATATTTAGTAACACTAGAGGTTGATTGCTTATGATTCATCATCTCATGTACTATTTTATCCTTATAATAGCTAGGTACATGCTTCTCCTTCAACTCACTTTTCATGATAGGCCATTGAGTAATAGGAGACTCATTCAAGCACTCCGTATTGCGTTGAATACTTTGCCAATATTTTCTAGTAGTTCCAGTCAATTTTATTTTGGCAAAACGAACACGCTCCAAATCAATCATGTGATAAAAATCACAATACTCCTCTATCCCATCTAACCAATCAATGAAAGCATTAGAGTCCAATTTTCTATCATATTCAGGAGCATTTAGTTTGACCTTCCTAGTAATGTTAACATGTTCATTATTAGCATATCTAGGAGACTGCCTATGGTCTCTATCAAAGAGTCTACCATAAGGATTAGGTTGCCTATAGTTTCTATCAAAGGCCCTACCATGAGGATCATAATGCTCAAAATGAGGATCTTGTCTAAAATGAATGCTTGGTGGTGCAACTCCTTTCTTCAAAGTGCAAAGGCATATTACCAATAGGATTAAATCTCACTTGTTTTGTAGCTACATTACTACCTCCATGCGATCTATTTTGTGTGCCTGATGTATAAATTGCAACAGGTGCATACTCAACAGAATGAGGTGACCCTAAGTGTAGCTTAGCAGACTCTTCTTCCATTACAGTTTGTTTGCCCATAGCTTTCAGATGTTCAACAATTTGCTTCACTTGTCTCTTTAATTCAACAAATTCAAGTTGATCATGTAATGTGGAATTAGGGGGTGGGTTTGAGGTAGAGGCATAGTGCTTATCTTTAGTTGTAATGGATGCTAAGCAGAGTAAAATTAGTAAAATTAATGCAAATAATAAACTTAATGCAAACACACATCAACAAGAATATTAAACCCAATTTTAATGAATATGTCAAAGTTATGGGTGATTGGGTTGGATATATGCATGGTAAATAAGTAAGTAGAAAGATAAAATTAAAGGAATGAAACTAAGTAAGGCTAATGTTGAATGGGTAAGGTGAATTATAAAGCAAATTCTTGGATCTAAAACACCTTACAAAACTATTCAATTTATGAATAATAATCAAGTTTTTAGTAGAGATGCGTGCCTCACCAAAAAACCATAAATTTAGTCTCTTAGAGTCATTTTCTGCAAAGACGGATGCCAAAATTGGACTCAGAACGTCGAAATTAGCCAGGCAGGACACTTTCAATTTTTGTTGACGTGGCAGTGATGACGTGGCACTTTTGATGACGTTGCAGTGATGATGTGCACTGGATAGCTGACATGGCGATGGCGTGTTGATGAAGTGGCAAGATGGCATGGCAGCGTTGACGTGCTGATGGGGTGGCAATGATGATGTGATAGTTTTGATGACGTGGCACCACTGTCAGGTGATGTGGCGCTGATGTGTGAAAAGGTATGTGAGCTCAGTTGTTGCAGAAACGGATCAATGCCCGACCCATTGAGTTCTTGCTCCAGGGGCATCGAAATTAATTTCTGACGACATAGAGGCATAGATCGGCAGCTGGAGAAGCTCGGGGAGGGTTCAGCAGCTTGAAATGGTTGATTCTCAGGCGGGTCACTTTTCGGGTCAAGATCTGACCGGTCGGATCTTGGAATCCGGCGAGTTTCAGGTGACCGGAAGGGTATCTCCGGACACGTCTCAGGTCGGTGAGTCTTCTGCAGTGGCAGCGTAATTGTTGGGAGACCGGATGATGGTGGGTAGGTGATGGGCTGTCGACGCTACTCCTCCCTGTTTCTCGCACCTCTGTTTCTCGAATTTTTTTTTTTTGGAATAAACAGTAAACTAAAGGCAAAAAGAACACAGATTTGAAAGCTTGAAAGTTTGCGAAAACTCAAGAAATTTGAATTAATTTTGACTCTGATACCGAAATTGATGTAGAATAAAGGGAAAGAATAAAAACAAAGAAACATCAAGGACCAATCCTTGAAGAAAAGAGAACTAATTCTCAAATTTTATTGATCACATAAAATTATCATAACAAAACTTCTAATAACGAAAAATCTAAGTCTTATTTATACGATTAGGAAGTCCAATCACATTACCATTTTAGAATCCTAATTCAATTCTAATTAGAAATTGAAGAATCTCAATTCAATTAGGAACCTAATCTAATTAGGATACACAATCATAAAATCTCTGAAATTCACACAATCATAAAATCTCTAAAATTCTTACAATCATAAAATCTCTAAAATTCTTATTTTCTATATTTCTCTAAAATAGATGCTCTTAAAATCTTTTGGAGTATATTCTGCATCAATCATCTATTACGCATACCAGATATCCTTCCCTTTGTTCATAGAAAGGCAGTTCTCATGACTCAAAACGGTGACTTCTTTGCCACAAATGATTAACCTTACCATTGCACCAAAACTTTTCCTCTTTTGATCTTATATCTTTTCTTCTTAAAAAAAGTCCTAGTGAAGAGCCATCCTTCATTGGGTTTTTGGGAGGCTCAAATGTATGCAGTCTTCCCCTTGCACTGCGAGGAGGCTATTTTTGTGGTTTGAACCTATGACCTCTAGGTCATAATGGAGCATCAAAGTTCAAGTGTCTTTTATCATACATGACCTATGAAAGAAATGAAAGGAAACGGCACATTTTGATATTAAAAACAACAATCCCATGTATCCAATCACAACTAAGCCTCTATCTATTTACAACACTAAACCAATTAATCACCACTTGATGCTTCAACTTTTCTCTAGTGTGACAGAATATAATCAGATATTGTTGATCAGTTATCCCAATTATAGCTTAGTAAACCACACCATGGAGGTAATAAGTAATAAAAAATACATCACAAATTAATGTGATAAAAAGAAGAAAAGAAGCAATCAGCTACCAGCCTCAAATGCATAGTCACTTGTCATAGAATCTTTCACTACTGCAACAGTGAGGCCAGCATTGGTGGTAGCATTGCCGCACACATAAATGCCACGTGGAGAAACGGCAGCTGCTGCTTGCAGTAATTGACTCTTGCCTAGTCCAGGATCACCTAGCAAAATGGGCAATGATATTTAGCAAGTTCATTTCTCTTTCATCCATCCCTCAAAAAAGAAAGTACTTTTGACTTGTAATTGATTAAAGCAATTTTGTCAGAAACAATATTCATCCCCATTTACATAAACTGTCCTATTTTAATGCTATTATAAGGGCAGAAAAGAGTTTAAGCGTACCAACAATTATGACATGGATATCTCCTCTAACAGGGACCTTATTTTGATCTGTCGAATGTTTGCGTACACCTCCAAACAGTGCTAATGTTATACCCGCTGTTAAAAATCAGAAAATTTGAATGTATATGCCACCTCATTGTTGAAGTAAAAGACCATGGTTAGAAAGGAATAAATCAAATGCAGAGCACTAGAAACTTGGAGATTTCCCTTAACTCAGATATTACTCATTAAGCCACTTGGCATTCAGTTATTCCAAAAATGATTCAAGATGTGATCAGCAAATAACAATGAAAGAACAAGAAACGGCAAAGGGAAACAGTTGAATACCATGGTCTCAGGTAGATTACTGTTTTATACATGAAATTCCAGCAAATTTTGCAGTTGTTTGAAAATAATTTATTTTTCCAGCAACAAGTTACAAAGATGGGAAAATTTTCACTTCTTAATGCATATAGAATGTTGGAAGCGGTGGGAAAATGAAGTGGAACACTTGATATACCTTTAACAGGTTCATGTCCATAGATTGAGGGACATATGGATTGAATTATTTGCCGGAAGATATCTGAACCATATTCTTCTGAAAACTTCACAATAAATTCCAAATCCCTGGGAGAGAATGAGTACAAATCAGACAGCTCTGTAGCTCTATCATTAGACTTGGAATCTTGCAAATCATACGATGCAGACTGTGACTTGGAATTTTTTATGGAAACCACTTCTAGATATAGATAGTAAAATCCTTGATTTTTGCCTTTTGATTTTCCTGAAAATATTACAGATTGTAGAATGCTATGTCAGGAATTGCAAATAGTTTGAAATCTGCATAGGATCATCTGAATTGGAAATCATTAATCATTGAAATATTATGTCTAAAAAAATTTGAGATAAATTAACCATGAAGTGTCCATGTTCTTCAAATATGGAATTATTGATCATGAAAAATACCATGTAAAAATTTTTAGCCCACCTCCTCCAATGTCCACATAATTATTAATTGTTCTTATAATTCCCGAAACAGTCACCACATCTCCAGGAATGCATGCATCAACAAGATCTTCAGTCAGTTCACATTCCACTGTTCGAGGAACCCGCCCTTCTTCATGATCTTCAGACTTTAGTAACTCCTGTATCCTGGATGAAGCACAGACAAAATTCAGAAGAAGAAAAAAGGACACAAACGAAATAAAAATACAAACAGGCAAGATAATTCTTTATTTGAAAAAGAATTGGGAGAACCATACACTCATCCCACCACAAGAAAATAAAAAGTGCTTGCCTTATTTTCTGAAAATCTATGTCTTTGGCAGAAGCTCGAATGGGGTGAAAAGTCCTGCTCTTGCACCCATTTAAGTTACAAATAGTTGGCGGCGAAAATTTTCCATCAGGAAGTACACGTATGATATTGGATTTACACTTTTCACAGTCAAAACTCATCTGTACCACCAAAGGCCTAACTGTGCTAACTTTCACCACAGTCCCTCGCACAGATACAAGCTTATCTGCCATTTCAAGCAATGATACAATTTGTAGTGCTTGCTCAACATAAAAGCTCAAAATTCATCTGATCATGAAATTGCAATTGCAAGCATTAAATGAAAGTTACCAATATATGCTGCTTTTAGGTTTTTCAGAGCAATCATTGATTCAGGGTAATTGTGAAGACGGATGTTTATCTTTGTCCCATTCTCTAGAATGTTCTCCTCCCATTTGGTCAAAAGTATCTGTTTTGATGATTGTAAAAGACTTCCTTCATCACAGAAAAGTAGAAAACAATTGATAAAAAACTTAAAAAATTTCTCCGCTTTGTACCTTGTGAACTGCGGCACCCATGCAAGAGAGAGCTACTTTAGGTTTCTCCTCTAGAGTTGCATAAAATTCCTCAACCTCACACAGTTTTCGAAATTGTTGAAAGTCAATTGGCAAAAAGAAGGAGCCATTCTCTTCCTTTACCTGTTCAAGTGATTGAAATTTCAATTTTCCTAGTTTGTGACCTAATTAAATCATTTTAACAACTCTGCCAATATCAAACCCAAAGAATTGATATTAGAGAAAGAGAGACACCTGAGAAGCGAGATCTTGACCCGGAGATGTGGAGAAGAAGTGGATGAGATCAGATGTGAGCATAAGCTTGTCGTCGTCGACTGCAAATTCGTTCGAAGGGAAGTAAGCGGCCAGGATGTCCATACTGTTGCTCAATTCGTTCATCGTCCGGCGGTGCTTATTTGCGCTTGTGCTCTCTCCATTACCTCCGTACATGATGGCGATCGATAAAAAAGGGCCGTCTCTCCCTCTCTCCCTGCTAGTGCTAGCACTGCCAAGTGCTTGTTAAAATCCTCTCGTTTTGGCGGGAGAGACCTTAGATTTTATATGCTACAAGCCATTTACAATTTGAAAACACGACTTGTCGCACATTCTGGTACGTGTTTCCCCGAAAATGTCGTCGCCTTGCAAACGACAAGTTATTTCTCACGAGATTATTTACATTATGCTAAACGACGCCGTGTCCATTGATGAGTGCAATTTTATATTGCGGTTTACACGTGGAGAACCATCAAATAAGAATTCGTGGATTACAGCCACCTGGCCCAATAACCACAGGCCGTCCGATCTTTTCCACGTGTCAATGCAGATCATCTATTTCGTACCCTTCAATTCATAGAAAACCATTGCCGATACGAATGCGGCCCTTAACCTGACTCTGACCATCATCTTTCTCTCCGCTGCCTCTCTCTACTGGAATTTCTTATCAGTTCAAAACCAAACTGGCACCTTAAAGCCAAGCTAGCTTACTGCTTTCTTTCTCTCTCTCTCTATCCAAACAGTTACACAAGGTACTCGTTTTTCCTTTGTTTTCTGTCTTCATTTGAGTTGGGGAGTTTCTATTTTTTTAATGGAGTTTTATTTATAGACACTGTTTTTGGAGTGTATCAATGTCTGCGAATCTTGACCCCATCGACCTTAATTCCGACGTCGTGTCAGTCGAACCAGAAGACGATGTTCATGGGGTTAGTATTCTAGAACCAACTGTTAAGCTTCGTTTGTCTGATGCTGAAACCCTAACAGACTCTTATGGTCAGACCCAGAAGCCAGTAGTAGACCAAGTTAGAAACTTTGAAGAAGCTAATGACTTGAAGGGGGTAATTGTTGATGGGTTAGGCAATGGGGATTTGGAAAGAGAAACGGAGTCTGTTGATAGAGGAATTACTTTGGAAACAGAAATTGGGTCTGTAGAAAGGGAGAGCAATACGGTTGTTGATGTCTCTTCTGGAGTAGTCCTCCAGGTAATTGAAACAAGTCATGGTGAGGTAGAAGAAAACCATTCGGGTCAAGTTAAGAAGGAAGTGAAGGTGGGTATTCCTTCAAGTTCAGCATTTGAGGATTCAATCCAAGTTCAAAATGCAGGTAATTCGGGCCCTTTGCCTGGAGTAGTGGATGTGTTAGTGAAAGAAGCTAGCGCAAATTTTTTATTGCCTCTCCAAGATGTCGGTGAGGTTTGCAAAGAGGTAACTTCTGATTGTACTGGGTTTCAGGCCATGGAATTGGATGATCAAGCTAATACCTCTGAAGTGATTTGCCAGGAAAATGATGATAATAATAAGTCCGGTGCACTAAATCTTGTAGTGGATTTGAACCCATACGTGAGCATTGATGGGAATGATTTAGGTAATGTAAATGTGAAAGTATCTGCCTCCAAGCTGGAATTCAGTGTTTCTGACCTTGTATGGGGCAAAGTGAGAAGCCATCCCTGGTGGCCTGGGCAGATATTTGATCCTTCTGATTCCTCAGAGAAGGCAAAGAAGTATTTTAAAAGGGATAGCTATTTAATTGCATATTTTGGGGATCAGACATTCGCTTGGAATGAACCATCAATGATAAAGCCTTTTCGATCCCATTTCTCACAAATGGAGAAACAGAACAACTCAGAGGAATTTCATTATGCCATTGATTGTGCTTTGGATGAGGTTTCTAGACGTGTAGAGTTTGGGCTGTCCTGTCGTTGCATATGTGAGTATAGCAAGATTAATACTCAAATAATCGTTAATGCTGGAATCCGGGAAGATTCTAGTAGAAGAGTAGGTGGGGATAGCTTTTCAGGTGCAGATGCTTTTGAACCTGCAAAACTAGTTGATTATATTAAAGCATTAGGCCTATTGCCATTTGGTTTAATTGACAGACTGGAATTTGTAACAACACAGGCCCAACTATTGGCGTTTTGTCGCTGGAAGGGTTTTTCTCAACTGCCCGAATTCCAAATTCTTGGCACCTTGTTGCTGAGTGATACAGAAATTGCACAATTAGTACCAGTAGAAGGGAAGTGTTGCAGTGAATTGAATGAAAATCCTGGTGCTGAAGATAAAGATGACAAGCATGCATCTTCAGGAAAAGTGGAGTCAAAATGTCTAGATCACTCAACTCCTAAGCGTAAGTACATCTCTGGAGATAATGTATATCCAAGAAAGAAAGAGAAAAGTTTGGCTGACCTAATGGCTGAGAGAGGCTTATCTGTTCCAAATGGTAAAAGTGGATTGGGGATTAGAGCTACTAACAAGGTAACTTCACCATCTTCTGGTAAGAAAAGGAAGGCTGTTGATTCCATTTATGATGACTCTTTGGTGAATCACAGCAAAATTCTTTCATCATCAGGGGGTGGAATCAACCCTTCTTCACAGCCAAAGAGAACCTATAGAGTTGGAGATAGCATTCTTAGGGTTGCAAGCCAACTGTTTGAACCAACGCCAATAAGCAAATCTGTTAATGGAGTTTCTCCAGATTCTGCAATTAGGGATGAGAGCAATGAGAAGTCTCTCTCAAGAAAGTCACAAGGTAAAAAACTGTTTCAAATAGAGAATTCTTCATTTTATGAGATGGTGTCGCAGCTTTGCTTGGTAGCTAGAGATCCCATGGATGTATGCAGCTTCTTGAAATCAGTAGTTAGTTTCTTTGTGGAATTCAGGAATTCAGTTTGCCTGGAACATTTGAATTCACTGCAGCACAAGTCATCCTTTCTGGAATTTCTCTTTTCTGATAATATTGGGAAGGAATCAAGCAATTCAGAAACTGAAACATGTGAATCAGAGTATGCCAAAGACTCTTGTTTGCAAGACATGATAATTCAAAGTGTCCCCAAAGAGCTGCCATCACCTGAGAATCAGAATGGAGCTGTAGACATGCCACCTGAAAGTACAACCAAAAAGGTTATTCCTCTTATTGAATTACAACCTACTGCTCAATCTAGTCCTAATTTGGATTCTGAACATCAAGGTGCTGGTGAAATTCTTGATATGGAAGCAATGAAGCCAGTGGATCACTCGGAAGAGAATTGTAATGATCACTCTCCAACAGCTCTGATTCTGAACTTTACTGGCCTGGATTCCATCCCTTCAGAATCAAATTTGAACAAGATATTCAGCCGATTTGGCCGTGTGAAGGAATCAGAGACTGAAGTGCTGAAGAAGAGTAACCGTGTGAAAGTGGTTTTCTACAGGCGAGATGATGCAGAAACGGCTTTCAGCAGTGCTGGTAAATACAGCATATTTGGACCTTCACTTGTTAGTTATCGCCTCAAGTACATGCCTTTCTCACGAAGTAAATCTTCTCCGAAAACAACAAAGAGCAGCAAGAAAAATGCAAATTCTGTGGAGGAAAATACAACTTGATGCATCAGACTCTGGTATAAGTTGCCAGCAACATGAAGTTAAAACTGTTGGTAGTTTTCATTTGTTCCTTTCTTTGGCTGATCCCTGGTGATCTTAAGTGGACTATACAAGTAGTCTGACTAAATACAGTTTGTTTGCGGATGTAATTAATCTATGGAAATTATTAGGGAGTATCTTGATTGATAGAACTCGCTATTTTGTTTATATTTCAATTTGCCATAGTCTGGCATTTTCATGTAGTAAGGTTCAATTTTATTGTGATGATCACTTGACAGGATAAGGATGCATGTGGATGGTTCAAAGCAAGTGCATCAGTTCTGCTTTATTGGTTACCAGTGAATCGCCATTCAGACAAGGCCATGTGTGGTGGAGGTTTGATGCTGATATATACTCTTTGGCATACACAACACATTAACATCACTTGTTGACACTTTAAAGGAGTTGCTTAAGACTACAGTAAATGACTTGTGAACCTCAAACTAGCTGCTTAGATTATCTGTTGCTTAAATTTATACTTTATGCCATGCCAATCTGATAATATGTGTATCCTTTTCAGCTGCGGTTCTGCAGAAACAGGCAAGAGAAAGCTACTTCATGCAGTCTCAAGTGGCTAAGACTATAGTGCCATAATGTGAATATTGTATTGCTTCTCTTAGGGACATGTTCATATGAAGTTAAAATATAAATACAGAAATTAGATGAATTGGTCATAAATATAATAAGCTTTATTAAAATTTTGTAGTATTTAGTTTCATATTCTATAAGACTCTAATTCATGTGAAAATTATCCCAAGAGAAATGTAGGGAAAAAAATGAAGGTGAAAAGAGCAAGAAGGGAAAGAAAATAAAGGCAGAGAAAGTTTGATAATCTTCTCTAGTTTGGTAAAAAAAAATTAGTAATAATAAATTAATTACAATAATATTCCTCAATTTTTGAAAAATATTATAATAACAACAATAAAATAATAGTTGTATAAATTTTCACTCAAATTTCATTCCAATTTGCGGATTTTGGGTTTGATTTGATTAATTTTGCCACTAATACCTCCATTGTTTTTTATTGAATTTATTGTGTGAATTAATATTAATTCATTCAATGCTAATTATTTAATAAAATAAAATCTGTTTAATGTTTAAGACGGAATTTCCCATTTATATGTTCACAATAATTTGCTCTTTTATAAGTTTGAGCACTTAACTTTTATTTAATTATAAATGTTTAAATTTATATTGATTAAACGTATTTAATTTCTCTTCTATAAAATCTACCCACAAAATTATTTAATTATTTGAATGGATAACTCATCTCTAATAGGTGAAACATTTGGTTAAATTACTACTTGTTAAAAATAATGATTGGTTTTTGTATTTTCCAAAAAATATATATATAATTTGATTTTTCACATTAATGTCAAAAATATTCATGAATAAAGGATTATCATTAATGATAAAAAAAACGAGAAAAATAAGTTGAGAGGCAAAAATGTATAATAAAATTAAAATTTAGAGATTAATCAATATATTTTTTAAAATATAAAAATTAAATCATTAATTTTGATATAATACAGACTAAATAATTTTTTAAAACATTTAATATATTTTTCATGTAGTTCACTTGAATTTACAGGTTTATTTAGTATTATTGTCAGAAAATTACTGTGAAACACATTTTAAAGATAATAATTAAAAATATAAAAATAATTTAAAATTAAATTTAATATATTTTAATTACAAAAACTTTAAAAAATATATTTTCTAATAATTAAAATGTGAAATACTTAAATGTTATATACTATTTTTTCTCATAATTATTAAATTTAGACTGAATTAATACATAGAATTAATAAATTCGATACCAAAGACCTAGTGGTTAGACCGATGGATCAGTGTGATCTATTCAGTTCCGCCCATCAATAGAAATATGTATATTTTTTGAGTATTGGCATCACTGCTCTTTCCTTCAAGGTATATATAATTTATCCCTTTTTTTTAATAGTTTAATTCCGAATCGCCGCTTCTCCAAAATTCAAAAACTCATCTCCCTTACTTTCTCTCCGCCAGAAGGAAAACCACTTTTTTCCTCTCAGTCCCATTCAATTTCTCTCTTTTGAATCAATCAAAACCTTACCAATTCTATTTTAACTTCATTAATCGATCTATACAATGAGTGGACCCGAGGAGAATTTGGTTCTTGAAGACAAAATGCTAAGTCTCCTTGATGTCTGCTTCGAGGACGATTGCCTCTACAATTCTCCTTCTCGCGATCATCAATTTCCCCATTTTCCAGGTTTTTCACGCTATATTTTTATCTTTTCTTGATTTGTCACGTTATTGTGGGAATTATGATCTTAATATGGCATTTACTTCTGCAATTGAACTCCATAACTTTTTTCCTTTCGTTATTAAAGATTAGTATTCTTTTGATGTGTAGCTGATTGATATTGTTATTTTATTATTTTGATTCTTTTTTTTTAGTAAAAATGTTAAGTTTATTATTTGGTTATTCTGATTATGCAATTTTGAAACTAAATTATCACTTCAGAGTCGGGAAATTGATCGATAATTGGAAGAAATGAATGAAAAAAATATAGATGCGAAGTTGAGTTGAGAAATGATTGTAGATTTGAATTTGAGTTGATTGTTATCCATTGAATTTAGAATTGTGAAGGAAAATGAATAGCTTAAATTAACATTATTAAAAATTTTCATTATTTTTGTTAACATATAGCATTATTTAGGAATATATGTTAACAATTTAGCGGGTTATGTAAGTTAGCTTCTATATAACAAAGATAAAGTTATGCTTATTCAGATTTTTGGTCTTCAAAATGCTGTTGAGCAATGTTACGGTTTCAATGTCCTACATTGATCATATGAGAAGCTTGTTGTGGTAGATAAAGTCTTGGGCTCCCTTTGCTAAGAAATGGAAAACAGTGTTTGTTCCTATGCGGATTTTAGGGGTTGGCTTGTATAAAAGCTTAATTTTTGCAGCTTTTATTTGTGCTTTTATTTCGACTTTATGTTTTACAATCAGAAAAGAAAATTCCTTTTGCATTATCTGGCATCGTGGCATGTTCAGATAAACAGACAGAGCACGAAACTGTTCAAATGGTGGGTTTGGACGAACCGGAAAACTCTCTTGAAGGAGGTGAACAAGCCACTCAACCATTTGAATTAGCAGAACAAGAAAAGACAAGAAAAAATGAAAAGTACAACTTGCGCAAAAGTTTAGCCTGGGACAGTGCTTTCTTCACAAGTGCAGGTATTTTTTTGTGTGCACATTTGTTACTGTACATCTATATCCTTCCTCAAAATTAATATAATCATTTAGTTGGAGATGCATCTTGTTTGTAACCAGGTGTTTTGGAACCAGAGGAGTTATCTACTATTATAGGAGGAACTGAGAAAGGAGGAAAAAATCATATATTGCTGGGAATTGAGGAGGATATACACAGATCTACTGATTCAATATCTACATTTGCAACTGATAATTCAACATTAGGAACTCTCGAGGATGACTTATTTGGAGATATAAGAGCTTCAATCCAGAAATCTAGTAAAGGATCCAATGCAGCAGTTTCACATGGTAAAGCGGGGTCTGGAGTAAATGAAGGCCAACTTATCAAATGTGAGTGTCCCTTTAATATTATATTTGAAATAGGACAGTAGAAAATATTGCATCATATCCATATCACCTCTTCACCCCATTACCAGCTCTCTTAACACCAGTCGAATTTATCATTCCATCAAGGAGAAATTGCATTATTTTTGTCAACAATGCAACCAAGGGCACTCCTTATGTCCCAGTATTACTGCCAGAAAATCCACATCAATTTCCTCCTCTGCCACCATTGTGCAGCTTTCCAGCTCCGTTGGATTGATGTAACAACTTGAATATCTTGGCCAATTCAATTTTACCTTCAGTGTGCATTCAGTCTCTTCTGAAATGACAAGGTAAAAGATACTCATGCATTTTATAAAATTCATTCTTGGTCTGTCTGGCCTTTTATCTCCCTTACACAAATAACTGTGTAGGAAAGATCAAAGAACAATTTTAAATGGGTCTATTTGTGTTTGCTGTGTGGTGTTCAGCTACCATTCTCATCCCCTTTAAATGCATGAATAGGTTTGGATTTTTCAGGATATTCTTCCTTTGTTTTTGTGCTATGATGAAATTATTAATTATAGGATCCAACTGATGGGGCAAATCTGTTTTGTTGGTTACCCTGTAGATTTTGGTTGGATATTTTAATTGATGTACAGAACACATCTTCTGGTTTGATTACTTTTAAACTAACAGTGCCTTTCCTTTCAGCTTCGGAGAAAGTGGACATTGTTGTTCAAAAAAAGGCAAGTTAATTGGTTATCAGTCCTAAATTGTCATTATCTTTAGTTGTACCTTATTTGTTGCATTGTGAATTTCAGTTAAAGACTAAAGCAGCTCCCAGGAAGCTAACCGTTGCCATTAAAGGATCAGGAAAACTGGCAAACCAGGTCTCTCCTACTCCACAAGCTTCAAAGGCATGTATCAAGTTTGGAAAATGTTTTATTGTCAGTGCATGAAAGTAGTTTCCACATGAATTATACTGTCATTTTAACTAGAAGTAGACATTATCTGCTCAAAAAGGGAATAGGAGCGTTACTTCTCATGTCAGTTTCAATTATCAGGTTCAGGAAAATTTAAACAAGTAGTGTTATTGGGTTTTACCCCCCTTACGCATGTATGTGTTGAAGTAATCAAAGACAAAATAATTGGTTAAACAACATGAAGTTGAATCTGGCTTCAAATGTGATTTGACTGGTCTACTTCCATGCAGTGTGGTTTGATGAATGAAGAGTCGACTTCTTCTGTTCGTAAGCCACCCAATAGAGCTGGCAGAGTTAGTCCCATCTTAACAACAGCAACCAAAAGAGCTTCCTTGGGTGCCAACCATGTCAAAATGGAAAAGGACAGTGCAAAATATTCAACTGGTCATTCAGATAAACCAAAGAATTTGACTGGTAATATAAACTTTTTATTCATAATTATTCTTTCCATACACAAAATGTATTTGACAGTCAATTTATTAAATAGTGGCAGTTAGAGGAGCTAAACCTCCTTATATGGGTGGTTCACGAAATACCGTCCCCAAGCCCACACTTCCTTTCAAGTCCTCTTTGCAATCATCAATGGCATCTAAGTCGGAGCTAAGAACTTCATCTTCCACCATTGATAGTTTGGGAAGCTTGTCATCTGACGGTAGCAGTAGATGTTCTTTGTATAGTGAGAAAAGAAAAATTGATTCCAAAACTGGCAATCATTTTTCCACCGTTTCAACTGTCAAATCCACATTGAAAACTGAATCAAGAAGTAAGAATCAGTCTATGAGTCCACGTATCTCACCTTCTGTGACCAAGGCCAAGTTCTTTGCTAGCATATCACCTGCTAGTTCTATCAGTGAATGGTCTTTGGAATCGATGTCACCAACTTCTACCCTTAATAAAAGAACTAACAGTTCAAGACCTAGCCTTGACACTCGCTTGTGCTCGGATGCTTATGACAATGGTGATGCTTCCCAAGTTTTGGACTCTCAAAACCATTCTAGTGACAAATGCTCAGTGGGACATGGTACCCAGGTCATTGGACTGCCAAGTGAGTGTGGAAAGAGAGTTTCAACAGGAAGTGGTGCAGTTGTTCGTCCAGATTCAATCAAACCGTCAGGGCTTCGGATGCCATCACCAAAAATTGGCTTCTTTGATGGGGTTGGTTTTGATTTCCTGTTCACTGAGCATTGTGCAGGAGTGGGGAAGTGGTTTTGCCAAGGTAGTTTTCAAAGCTAAAAAAATGTGAAAGATCTCATTTCAGAATGTCAGAACTATGCATCTTGAAAAGATGTACCACTGATATCTATGTTGGCAAAATCACCTCCCTATTCATTATTATTTTTCTTCTGATTTGCGTTTTTTTGGCCTGCACCACATTTACATGTAGTTTCTACATTATTCAGGTGAGATCAGAAGTGCGCACTCCCAGTGGAAGGAACCAATCACATCCAGCTGTACCCAGGGGCTTGCCCAGATATGGGGTGGAAAATGTTAGCCCCAGTGGTAGGTCAAACGAAGCAAAACTTGGAAAGCTTCAACCAATTGCATTGGCAGTTCGGGGCACCAAAGCCAGTGCTCAGCAAAATGCCTCAGAAATCAAACCTAGACCTCCTTTACCTCTTCAGGCACCCCCAGGTAATGCATCAAAGGTCTGTAGTGCTTCAAGAAATGGAAAATACTGTCCTGGCATGCCTCTGAAAGTTCAAAGTAGAATATCTCCTGGAAATGGTAGGCAAGATAACTTGAAGGCTGAAAAAATTGCGCCTAAAGATTGTGATACAACAATAAACAATCCAGACATTAGGAATGAGAGCCTACATAAGAATAAAATGAGCCCACAGAGTGAGAACAAAGGTCCTGTAAAAGATGCAGACTTTACTCGCATCATTGGAGGACTTGGTGTTACATGCAACTTGAGTTCCGTGTCTGAGGCTGAAAACATAATCATGTCACAGAAGGTGGGCGAAAATGCTGCATATGGTCAAAAGAAAATTTTGGGCTTACTTTCTAACATCAATGAGAAGGGAAAAACATGTTTTGAAGATCAAGTTGATCATTTGGCTTCACAAGTTGGAGCTATGGATATTCATAGGGAGATCCAGCAAAAACCTGTTCTTGACTCTTGTTCTCTTCATCAAGTTAATGAAAGCAGAGCAGTTAAAACTAGTGCCCAAGAGGAATTCGCGAAGTTGTTAATGCCTTCCTCTGCTCTGACCCCTACTAAAGGGGTAAAGGTAGAGATATATGAGAACTAAAGATGGCTTAACAGTGTAGAAGCAAGTTTCTTTAAGGTATCTAAATTCTGTTCTAGCATTGGTGGACTTGATTACACTCTTGCATTTCAATAGAATATTTAATCTTAGATCATCTCTACTTATTCAATTAAGTTGCATAAAATTTCTGGAGTTCTGATTTCCTATAAGAACTGCCTTATTTAATGCCATGCAGGTAGCTTTGCCCCTGGACTGAGAATTGTTAAGAGTAGAAATTATTTTATTGAAGAGTCGAAGGGAAATGAATAATGTGTCTTGGAAGAATGAGAGGGCTGAAGTTACATGTTATAAAGCAGTCTGATGTAGATTGTATGAGAAGAAAATGAAGGTCATAGATTAAAGCTGCACACAATGTGACTAAAGGAGGAATGAGTTTCAGTTATGTGAATGTACATTTTGTGAGAATCTCTCTAAATTTATATGATATGTTTGGGATTTCGAGATTAAATTGTTAGCAGCCTTTTATTTTGTGCACAATGTTCATTCTGCCAATAGCTGTGAACGTATCATTAAGAACTGATCCAAAAAAATAGGACAATGTTGCTTCTTAAGATATTGATGAGGCTCCTAATATTTTATAGTACATTATTCTTCTGTTGCCATTTTCCTCAGTTAATGAAGTTAATTTGGTGATATGATAGCTTTCTAAAGTGTATCCTCTTCTTACAATAAATCAGAGAATTACAATGCAGCAAAGGCTATAAACCTTTCGTAGATTTTAAGTTTTAATTGAGAAGCAATTTTTTCATTTCAAGTAACCAGCATTCTTATCTTTCTGTTTTGCTCTTTCTTACCAGCAAACTTGCGTCTCATAATCTAGATTTCCTTCATGCTCTGTTGTGTTTGCTCCCCCGTCTGCTAATGCAGCTGCTGATAATTGTTCTCTTGGCTAATGAAATATTCTATTCAGATAAAAAAAAACAAATTGTGCCTCGTACTGATCTCAACAAAGATATTCAAGTTTTAGTTGAAGTGAAATAGCATTTCTGGGGCTAATATCATCTATACAGATTTTCATTTTGGGTTCACATGGGTTCATCACTATGCTAACAGCTAAATCGTGCAATTTAATGTCAAGATGGGTAATTAAAAGGCAGTTTAAAACTATACACAAAACTACAGGCGAAATATAGTATTGGGCAAAAACTGAAACCATAAATATTCAATTCAATAACTAGAAAGATTAAAAATTGTTCAACAGAACCACTGAAAAACAAAAGAACCACTCCAATACTTAAAAAAAAGAAAATTCACTAATTAACACTCCATTGCAAACTTATGATCTTGGCTTTTCCTTCTTCTCCTTGAATAGTGCCAAAAGGGAGACACCAGAGACCTTCACAACCTTGAATCTAACTCCAGGAATATCTCCAACGGCATGACCCTTACGTCCAAATCCAGCAATCAAAACCTCATCCTTCAAACACAAATTATAGAATGTTAGGAGAATACAGGGAAAACATGAAATTGGAACTGCTTTAATACAAAGGATACTCACATTCTCCTCAATATAGTTTAAGCAACCATCGTTTGGAACAAAAGCAGCGATCTTCTTCCCATTTTTAATCAGTTGAACTCTAGCACATTTTCTGATAGCAGAGTTTGGCTGCTTGGCCTCAATACCTCTGCAATTAGACATCCATTTGCGCAATTTTGAATATAATGCTCTAAACAAGGAATGTTCTAAACAAGGAAGACCAAAGCAGAATAAAACCAACCAAAGGACTAGTGAAGTCTTACATCTTCTCAAGAACAATGCCTTTGGCATGGGAAGACCCAGCAAATGGCTTCTTCCATTCATTGCCAAGGTGGGACTTCTTGTATGCCTTGTCAGCCCACCTTTGCCTTCTTCTGTGGGACTTCAGTTTGCGGGCAGCTCCCATACCACGTGTCTTCCTGTGATACAATTGTGGAAATGAGTAAATCGACAATTGGAAGCTAAAACTATATTAGAACACACAGAGAAATGCAATCCACATCACTGAAATTCCACAAACAAGCAGGGAAAACTTTTCAAATCAACAATGAAAGACATGCTACAAGATTGCTACATGCAACAGGAATCAATTGAATAACGCACATAAGAAATCCGTTGCTTTCCAGTACAAAATACCACTTGCCCTTCTGGGAGGGTTCATGTTAAACCCTCACAAGAAGTCTAGCAACACAAATCATTGAAAACTCTAATTCAATGAAAAGATTCAAAATTGTTCTCTAACTGTTGTCCACATACTTTAAATAGTAATCCAGTTCAAAGTACTAATACTACTTCTCATAATAAAAGATAGATCCATTAAACTAAACTAATCGGTCATTGCTTATAATAGGCATTTGGTGGCATAATATTAATTACTACGTAGCTTTATTCCCATGAATTAATTCGTCACCATAAGCACTGAAATTTTAAATCAATACATAGAAACCTAATTATTTTAAGCAAATCAGTCCTAGGATCATAACTAACTAACCTGCAACATACAAGGATCTATACAACTATATCATTATAGCAATAGGAATCTAAAAATGTGAGTGAAATCAAAGAGAGGGATCGTACCCCATGGTTAGACAAGTTTCTTCTACGGTGACGAGGGTTTTCGGGGCTAAGGATCAAGAGAAAAACAGGCGCAGCGGCTTGGTAAAACCCTAACCCTGAAAGTGGCGTGGAAGCTCTCTCTCTCTCTCTATATATATCGATATAGATATTAAGTGGGTTTGGGCGAGAAAGATTTGGGCTTCCGCCGCTGGGTCTCTCTTGGCTCAAATGAACAAAAATACCTTCACATATTTAATATAATTATTTTATTTAATTACTACAAAAATATTAATTAATTAATGTAAAATTTTAATTGAATAAAACTTAAAAGTATTAATTTAATAGGAAGTTTGTATAATAATATTAGATTATTAGGAATACTAATCTAATAAGAAGTCTATAAACTAATATTATGAATTTATTATTTATATTTTATAAAATATAATTAGATTATTAATGAAAAACTAAATAAGTTTAAAAATTTAATAAAAATCAAATTAATTCACATATCTTTCATAAGAAAAATCTTATTAAAAAGGGTAAAACTAAAAATTATTATTAAATTTTTATTATTAAATTTAACATTTTACATTACATTATATAAAATATATTATTTTAATTATAATATTATATAAATTATGATATTTATTATTCATACATGTATTAATAATTTTTAGTTTTTTATAAAAAAAAATCTATTTTTCTTATTTATTTTTATTTTATGGTATTTTAATAAACAAAAAAAATTATTACACATTAATTTTATATTGAGTATCCCTAAATTATCAATTTTAAGGTGAATAAATTTAAAATTTTCATCATTAGGTTTTAAAAAAATTAAGTTTTTAATGAATTTTAATATAATTTTTTTTTAATATAGATTAAATATTATTAAATTTAATGGTAATAGTTTTATAATTGTCATAAAATTAAATAAATTTAATATACTTATACTTTAGATAAAAATTTACAAAATTTAAAAATAATTACAAATTAAAGATAATAAAAATGCATTTTCTATAAATAGATTTATCAATATACCCACCAATTAAATGGTTTTAAGAAAAATTGCATATTAATCATGCAAAATATTTATCTCAAACTATTTTACATTTTTAATGAAAAATAGAGAATATAAAATTTTACATTTGCGATTCCAATTAAATATCTATCAAATGAATAAAATTATATAAATAAATTTAGAAAATTATTCAAGAATAATTATCCAAATGATAACAAAATGAGGAAATAAATAATAGAGCAATTGGCCTCTTGAAATATCTGAATGGTTTAGGTAGTCTTCTTTCTACTTTACTTTTTTTAAAATTATTTTTAATAAAAGTTATAAAAAATAATTACAAATTAAAGATAATAAAAATGCACTTTATATAAATAAATTTATCCATATACCCACCAATTAAATGGTTTTAAGAATGATCGCATATTAATCATGCAAAATATTTATCTCAAACTATTTTTACATTTTTAATGAAATTTAGAGAATATAAAATTTTACCGAAATCAGTATTTGCGATTTCAATTAAATATCTATCAAATGAATAAAATTGTAACACCCTCATTTGTATAGCCTGGTATATTTCACTATTCCGGTGACCGTAGTCAGACCAGACAATTAAGGGGATTAGAACCACACTTAAGATAACTAGAGAAGCCATAAATACAAATAATTAGTAATTGCCAATTAGTTAAGTATAAATGAGAAAAACAAAACATAAGAAGTTAAACGAGCTGAGAGTCACTACGATGAGTGACCGTCTCGGGAATGACTGCGAAGCCATTTTAAACTCAAATTTCGAACCGTAAAATATGACGCTGCGGTCCTTAGGACCATTACGAACACAGTGAAAAAAAGAAAATTACGAAAAAGAACCGTTAAGCTACCAAATAATTAGGTCGTGAGCCAAGAAATATCAATTATTTGCAAATCGATGAACCGGCGATGGACAATTTGGTCAATTGACCCCGAGAGCTGACGCCTGACCTAACTGTCAAGTAAAATTGGAGAAAAGAAAATTTTAGAGTTGGGAATTAAATTAAAGAACTAATAGAAAAATAAATAGAAAAAAAAAAGAAAAAGAAAAAGAAAAGTTAAAAAGTTAGCGACATCATCATGGTGACATCACATATGAAGTCATAAATAATTTTTATTTACTAGATAATTTGACTAAGTCAATTAAGAGATAAATATCCAAAAATATATATATATATTTTTTACTTCTTCTTCTTCCATTTTTCCGTCACCCCTTTCTCTCTCAATTCTCTGATTTCCTTTCCACCATTAACACCTATCTCAAGCTTTCAAAGCTTGATTTTATTTTATAAACTCTGTAACTCCTTTAAGTAAATCTTACCCCTAGACCTAGATAAACACTTTGGAAGCAAGAAGGAAAAGAAAACTTGGAGAATTGAAGAATTAGAAAATCTACAAATTGAGGTAAGTGCAATTTCAAGTTTAGATTCTTATTGAATTCATGAATTTAAGTTTATGTGTGATGAAATTGCATTAGAAATAAAGGAAACCTTGCTTAAATAAGGGAAGAGAGAATGTGGTAGCCATGAAACCCTAAGGTTTTGATGGTATTTAGTTAGGTTAAACATGAAATCTTGGTGAATAGATGTTATATATGTGAATTGTATATTTAGATTACATGAATTGTGAAGATTGGACAAACTTAGGGTTTTGGACGTTAGGGTTTAGAGATCAAAAATGTGAGAAACTTGTAAATGGTGTCTTTGACCTAATGTGAAGTGAGAAATGGTCATTTGTGACCTAATTAAGTGTGTTAGAAGTGTTGGAATTAAAGTCAAATTCGGAGGGAGTGTGGTCATGCTGCTGCTGCATGACCAAGTCAACTTTGAGGGATCAAAAATGAAATTTTACAAGTCCAATTGGTATAAGACCAATTGAGAATGAAAATAGGCACTAAATGACACAATTTTCATTTAGGAAGCATGCCCAAAAAGTGACCAAAACCTAATGATTGACCAAAATTGAAAATCTGCACGCTGCCCTGTACAAACTGACCAAATGAATAGTGTTTGTTCATTTGGTCAAAACTCGAGCTAGGTAGGTCAAAATGACCTAAAATTTTACCAGTGGTTAGATGAGATATAGACCTAAAACTTTCATGAAAAACACAAACCCAAATTATGCCATTAACCTAATCAAATTACTGAGAAAAGTTGAATCACTGAATCTACAGAACTGCAGATTTACCATATGAACAGTAAAGTTTCAATGGCTATAACTCTCTCTAAAAAACTCTGATTTAGGTGATTCTTGAACTGATGGAAACCTAAGGCATATTAGAGCATTTCATATGAAGAAAATTATATCAAATTATGGACTTATCGTAATCAAATTGCTGAACGAAATTAGATAAAAAAATCTGCCAGAACTAAAATCTGTAGCATGAACAGTAATCGTAATTTGGATATAACTTGAGTTACAAAACTCTAATTGGAGTGATTCAAAAAGGAGAATAAACTTAAGACAATATGGAACATTTTCTATGAAGGAAGTTTTGCCAAATTCCAATAGAAAAGTGACCAATGGAACAGTGCAACCTTAGACACCAAAACTGAAAATTTGGCAATTTTGCCTAAAAGACCTAAGTTTTGAGAAAATGACCAAAACTAACAAGTTTGGTGACCAAAATGTGGTATGTGGGTGAAGTTGGAATTCCCATACCTATTAAGCCTTAGAAAGTCAATAATTTGACTTGAATAGTATAGTGAATAGTAACTCGAAACACAAAAATTTCAAGAAAGTCGAGTTTAGCACATTAGAGCTAGGTAAAAGTGAAGTTAAATTTATTTTTGGATTTATGCTAAGTTATAGTACTGAAACACTGTGAAACTGTGTGTTTCAGCTGAAAAAGACTTGAAAAGTCTGAGAGACTGAGTCAAGGCCTACAGGCGACTTACGTCAGGTTTGTGCACAATAAACCTTATTTAAGCCTTTTGTCATTGAAAAAAATTGATTTAGTGTGATTTATGAAAATTGAAGTTAATTATGAATTGTGTTGCCATCTTGTGAATGAAATTATGACTTTGTAAATTTATTAGATTTCTCACAAATTATTTGAATAAAATGTTTAAAATTGATTTTTGATTCACACTTAGCATGACAGTATCTTATTATTCCTCCTCCATTTATGGGGTGAGATCGGTTATCTTTCCTCCCTCTCTAGTTTACCAGTTGAGGTTGTAGATCGGATGAGTACTCATTAGCTAGCTAGCCATCTCCCTCATTGATTTCGATTAGTGGGGTTGTAGATTGCTTTGTCGTGGTGTACAACACGACATTGATCGAAAATTTTGTGTCATTGCTTAAGTTGTGTATGATTTGGCAACACTTTGTTTACTAAATTATTTGATCAAATTGTGTTATTATGAGTTTTGATAATTTATGAAATGTGATTGAGAAATATTTAAATTGTGTTTTGTCAATGAATGATTTATGTATTATATTTTAAATTTTTATTGTGCACCACTGAGTATTTTTATACTCAGCAATAGCTTGTTTTGCTGTCGCAGATAAGAGCAAGGAGAAGGCAGCAGAGTGAGCTGTTACTGATATTGAAGACAACCTTGATATTTTTGTACGGGTATTATTTTATACCTTTGTAGTTATTTTGATGTAAATATTGCTATGTTTTATGTATCAATGTAAAGTTGAGCAGTTGTATAATAAATTATAATAATATTATTTTTGAAACTTCTTTTTATAAATTAAGGTTTGTATTTGTGAATTTCACACTTTATGCACTGTGAATGAAGTTATGAATTATTTTGAGATGATAAACCTTAATCGGATTGTGGAATTATTTTGAAGTGGATTGAATTGAGTTGACTTGAAATTATTTGAAGGTTGGGAGTTGTGGACAATTTATTGGAAGTGTTTTTCACAGGTTTTTGAAGAACTGTTTTCTCAAAATATAAATGGAACTCTGTCAAAATTTTTATAAAATTTGTGAAAAAATAAAATGGACCAAAAATTTTAACTAGTTTTAATTTCAATTAAATATTTTAAATACCTATTAGAAAATGTTCACCACTTACCAAAAATAAGAAAATTGTTTTAAAATCCCTTGTAGGGTACTTAGTGAGTTATCGGTAGGTGAAGTTCGGTAGTTCATTAGGTACTCTACGGGATCATGTTATGCCTTACAGATGGGTAAGGTGTGACAAAAATTATATAAATAAATTTAAAAAATTATTCAAGAATAATTATGCAAATGATAACAAAATGAGGAAAAAATACTCGAGCAATTAGCCTCTTGAAATATCTAAATGGTTTAGGTAGTCTTCCTTCTACTTTACTTTTTTTTAAATTATTTTTAATAAAAGTTATAATAATTGATTTAGAGATTGATTCAATAAGAATTTTGTAACTAATAATTTTTAATTCTTATTTTACTTAAGAAATATTTTTAAATAATAAAAAATATAATTATAAGTAATTTTAAAAATTAACAGTATTTTTTACAATTCTATTATTCTCTTTCTCACTTTTATATATATTACAAATATTATAGATAATAATTAATTTTCTCCAATATCTTATTAACTAATTTATTTAATAAATTAATAGGCTTCTTCTAATATATAGATAAATAAAATGAATACATCATGTATATATGATAAGTTAGTTAAATATTTACAATGTAAATTTTGTGATTTGATGGTTCATAATTATTACTTTTTGTAAATTTATATTATAAAAAATAATAAAATAATTAAAAAAATCATGTAAATATTGATGATAAAATAATTTAATATAATAAAAATTTTATCAAAAAGTTAAAGAGGGTGAAAATAAGTTAGTATGTTACTTATATTTAATAAATCTCAATAAATTATTTTAATATATCACCAATCAATTTTTATGTAAATAAATTTTTTGATTTTTTAATTGTATATTTTGATTAATTAAAGTAATGTTATATAGCTCATAAATTCTATTTTAATTTTTATAATTTTTATTAAATAATTACTCATTTTGGCTAAAAAGTAAAACCTGTAAATGATGGGTTAAAAATAATTTATATCTAAAAATTTTTAATTTTATATTGTCAAAATTTATATATTATTAATCGAGCTAATAAAAAAATAAAATTTAAAATATTTTTGTAATTCAAATAAGAAAAATTTAGATTATCATTTTGACAAATTTCAAAAATTATATTATAATTTTTTTTAATATTACAATATAAAGTTTTAATAACAATAATTATTCTAACACCAACTCCTAGCAATATTTACAAAAATTATTGAAATTCATTAAACAAGTTTTAATTAAAATTTTTTATTATAAATGAAAAATAATAAAAAAAAATCATTGTTGTAAGAAATTATCTTTACTTGACATTTCTCACAGAAAATTAATGATTTAATTGCAACTTATTTCAATAATTTTAATTTTGGTGATTTCGATCAATTTATTTAATTGAATAAATTTAGATTTTTAATTTTAACGATTTTAATTAATTTTATCACTAAATTTTTTAATTTTATTTTATAATTTAAACAAAATCTTCTTTCTTTTTTATGTGCTTAATAGTGTTTTAAAATTATTATTTTACTACGATAAGAGTAGTATCTATCTGTGTCATTTGAGAAAATTTTAAGAAATGTTGTTTTCATAATTTTGATATAGTGCAATTCTTACACATATTAAAGGCGTAGAATTTAATAGATTCAAATAAAAACACAAAAATATAAAAAATTTGTCAATTAAAGTTTAAAATTTAAATTATTGAGTTTACTTATGTTTTCATATAATCTATATTATCTATAAATGTGTGTAGAGAAATATTGGTTTTGTAAAAAATACCATTTATTTTTAAATTAATTAAAATTATATTTTATTATTTAAATTAATTTTAATATTTATATAAATTTAAAATTTTTAATTTTAGAGGTCATATAAATTTAAAATTATTAATCTGTTTATATTAACTTCAATTAAATATAAAATTTTATAATAAGTAATTAATTAATCTATAATCTATATAATATATCAATATCTGAAGTGAGAACATTGTGTTCACATAAAATATCATAGTAACATAAATAACTAAATTTAATTGGTTATGCTATTTAAGATTAATTATGCTAATAAAAAATTAAATTTAATTAAATATTGAAAACTAAAAATAATTTTAATATAGGTATGACTCTCTTTTTATTTTTTATGGTATCAAAAATAAAAAAAGAATTGAAAAAAAAAACGATATTAAAAAATTTTAAAAATAATTAAGTTAATGAAATCATTAAAAAAGCAAAAAAAAATCTTTTTGTATTAAAATTTTATTTTAAATTTATAAGCTTAAATATATATATATATTTTTTAAATTAATTTGTTTGCAATAATTAATAATTATTTGATCTATAATACCTTTAATAATTATAATATTACTACTAATTAATTATTTATTAAATTTTTATATCATAAAATTTTTAATTACAATTGTTTATAATAAGCCTAATTATTTATATATCCTTATTTAGTTTAACTTTAACATCCCTATTCATACTTAGTATTGAGTTTTACTTATAAAATTAAAATTTTAATTTTAAAACTTCTATAACAATTTTTTTTTAATTAATGTATTTTAATTTACAAGTATTCTTAACTTATACAAATCTAGCCAATCACACGGTTACTATTTTTTTTTTCTCTTCAAAAAATATATTAGTTATTTATTGTCTTTTAATAATCCTATTATAATACTAATAAAATTCTAACATTAATTCAAATATCACAAAAATTTATATTTATATATAAAATTTTTAATTTAATTAGACCTCTACAATATATAATACGTACAATTTTCTCAAAATATATAATAAAAAGAAATATAATACTCTAAACTATCTTCATATATCTATATATTTGTATTTTCATCTAATTTGAATCATTTAATGTCATTTTCTAAACTAAATGGTATAGTAATAAGAATTAAAAAAAAAATTATTAATTTTAAAATTAAAAAATAAATATGTAAAAAAATACAACAGTAAGACTAATATTTTTTTTATATAAATTATTTTAAGTTAATTTAACAAAATTATTTTTAGTTCTAAATTTATTTTACATACCAAATATATTACATTCATTATTTAATTTGAAAATTAATATATTTTAAATAAAAAATTATTAATTCTAAAATTTTTATTGCATTAGGATAAAGCTTAACAATAGATTTAGTAGTATTTAAATGAGACTTATAAATTTAAACTTATTGGAATTAATTTAACTGTTTATAATTTTTATATATTATTAACTCAAAAATTAGTATTATGATGTTTATTTATTTTGTACTCTTAAAATTATAAACTAATGCTTTCAATTTATAAATTCGCTTTATTTTAATTGACTAAAAAATTATAAGAATTAATTTTTAATTTGATTGATTAGATTGTTTTAGTACTTAAATTCAAATTCTATTTTATTAAGAAATATAATTTTTGTCATGAATTAAACATAGAAATCCTATTAAAAGTATCTTAATTTACTTAAATACTTTATGTATTCATATATTACAATTTGCAAATGCACTATTTAATGAACAATATAACTATTTATTTTTTTAATAAAATTATGTTTAAAAATAGTAAACTAATTATTTATATTTGAATAAGAATTCTAATGTGAGAAGAAAAGCTTTTAATTTTTACTTTTGTTTTTTTGTTGAGGTCATTTCTTGGATTGCCTTTGATTTATTTTTATTAGCAAAATTAGGATGTCACATAGCAAAATTATTTATACTTGAATAGAATTCTTTTTTTTTTTAATTTTAATGTTTTTATAGAAAATTTCAATTAATTTTAAAGTTTATTAATTAATAAATATAATTTTTTTAAAAAAAAATTATATAAAAAAATTAAATCACAAATACATATAACAAATATCGATTAAGTACAATGCACATAAAATAAATACTACTATATGAAAATATGGAAATTAACATGCTTTTATATATAAAATTTATAAATATAACTTTTTAATTGGAAATGAAATTATTAAATAAAATTATGTTTTAATAAACACTTAAATATATTAAAAATAAAAAATTTTATAATCCATGAATTTTATTTTAAAAAAAAATCATTTTTAGAGATGTGATATTAATCAAGTTAAATGAAAATAATTTAATTTTGTACTTTAATGCAATTGAAAGATTAAGGGAGTAAAATGAGTTCATATCTTCACTCCAACTTTGTTGGCTTTTTGTTTCTTATTTGTTTAATATGAAATTTGGATTTATTTTTAGTAAGATATTTGTGGAGTAACTCATCTTCTATATATTATTTTTGTAACACCCCTAATTTTTAAATATATTATTTTTGGGCAAATATTGATATTTTAATTTTATTTAAATTTTAGGAAATTATTTGAAATTTTTCAGATTTTCGAAATCGTGTTTAATTTCCCGGAAATATAAAACTTTGATGATTTTTAAAATTAATTTAAAGACCACGTGGCAAAACAAAAAATATATTTGGAGTCTACGAATTTTTCTGAATTTTCTGAAAATTTTTCGAAATTTTTGGATCTCGTTTTCGATCCCAAGGCAAAGTAAAAATTCAAAATTTTGTATTTCGTATCGAACCGGATCGGCCCCTTCTTCTTCTTCTTCTCTTTTTTCTTCCACGCGTCCCGACCTTCCTCTCTTTCTCTCCCGTTTTCTCTCTCCTCCCTCCTCCCCTTACCGCGCCGCCGTCTCCCCACCCCACCGCCGCGCCATCCTCACCGCCTTGACTCGTGGTGCCGCCCGAACGCCAAAAAAGGGCCAAAGAGACGCGGCAAGCGCGCGCCGTCTTCGCCTTCCATCAACCGCTAATCCGGCCACCAATCGAACCGGATCTTATGTCTAAATCCATCTACTCGTCGAAAGCTTTCCACAGACACTAAGAACACCGAAATCCATCGAGCGGTTTGTCCAATTTTTGCCCGAGAGCTTCGCGGCAATATAAATTTTAAAATTTTTCGACACTATTTTTCGGTGGATCCCATGGAACTTCGCAGTGTTTTTTGAGTATTAAATGAGCTTAGAAAATTCTGAAAAATTTATGTACTAACCCCCGTGTTGTGGGCTTCGTGTAGGTATCTTCAATTTGCGGAAATTCGACAGTTGTCCGGGTCTGTGAATTTCCGGCCAGACAGACCGGTTACCGAAAGTCTCCAGATTGAATTGAGATTTTGGCTACCCCACCATTGTCAAATGTCCCGAGCGCGTCCCCGAAGTCGGAATCGGCATAAGTAAACTTGAACCTTACTTTTTCATAATTTTCTAGTGCTTAAATGAGATTAAAAATCCGTAAAATATTTGTGGTAGCTCAGAAAATTATGATTCTTTTTGCAATAGCCTAGTAATATTGTTAAGGACCGCGGGACAAAGTTTTAGAATTTTTAGAGCTTATTTGGGCAGTTTTTGCAAAATGATCAAATATAAGGACTAAACTGTAAATTTACATATTATGATTGATAACTATTTGGATGGGTCCAGGAGGGGCTGTGTGATGTGATTGAGTTGTGGATACATGGATTGTGAATATAGAAGTGCATTTTGAGCCCTTTTACAGGTTGGGTAGGTCCTAGGTATAGGGGAGACTCTGCCGGATTTTCGGCACGACTTAGGACGTATTTGGTCTTTTCTTGATTTGTATTGAGTCAATTGTATTAAATAATTATAATGTAATTGTCAGGTGAGCCGGGACAGCCTTCTTCCTCCGCCCAGCCGCCACAGTGATTGCTGTCAAGTTTGTGAGTAAAATATTAATTTTAATTGTAATTTCGATATTATTATATGTTCAAGCATACCCATGCATCACTTATATGCATATATCTATGTAGTTAAACTCTAGGCACGATTTATGTTACATTCATAACTGTTAAAGTGCCATGGATGTTGTTGTGGTAATTTGGAGCAGTGTGCGTGCGTTGGCGTGCGTGTGATGTGGTGTGGACTATGGATAGGACGGGTAGACACGGCTTGAGATCTTCGCTGGGACCCGGTCCTTCGGGGGTAGTCACGGCTTGAGTTCTTCGCTGGGACCCCGATTTGGTATATTAAGCGAAAGTCCGGTTTGAGTTCTTCGCTGGCACAGGTTGGATTTAAGAGAGCTGTATAGGGGATCAGCTCCCATATATTATGATTAATATTACTGGGTGTGTGAGTGCTCTAAATTACCTTTTTGCTGTTATGATGTGAATTTATTGCTGATATTGCATTTTACTCTACAGGGTGCATTAGTTTTAGATAGTTATAGAGATTATGATTAAAATTGATATTTTACTCTTTAAGTCGAACGCTCACTCCTGTTCAATATTTTTCTAGGCCACAGGAGGATATTTTTGAGGTTAACTTGCTTTTCTCCCTCGCAGGTCATCTATTTATGTTTGTGTAATTCTATAAACTTCTAGAATTTCCGCATGTGTTAGAAATATTTATTTGATTGGGTCTATAATATTATTATCACGTTGGACCTGTAGACCTATAACTTTATGCATGTTTGATGGGCTGGATAAGGGAGCTGAGCTCCCATTTATTTTATGATGATATGAGTATGTGGAGGGTGAGCTGAGCTCCCCAATTAATTATTTATTGTGTTTACAGGTTGGGTGAGTCAAAAACTCCCCGTTGGAAGGTCCATTTTATGGCCGAACTCTGTCCGGTTGATTTCTTGAAATTGGGCCCAAATGGGCCTTAGAGTTGGGTTAGTGAATAGTTAGGCTTACTACGGCCTCAGGGGCATTAGGCTGGCCCAGGTCTTAGTGCCGGTCCGGCCCATAGGTTGGGTCGTGACAAATGTGGTATCAGAGCTTAGGCTCCAGATTCTTAGGAATTATTTGTCTAAAGTGTTGGGAAGAGTATACTAGGAGTCACATGCGGAAAATAGGGTCCATATTCATCTTGCATTGCCATCTTTGCTTCTAGTTTCTGCTTCACATTATTATGTATAAATATGAGTCTATAGAGCTGTGTAACATATTGTTTTGAATATTGTGGGCTAATACTACTGAATTTCAGGAAAATGCGTAGAAGCAAGAGAGCTGCCACTGCACAAGAACCAGATGTGCCTGACGATGTGTCAGCACAAGATGAGGCACCTGCCCCAAGGAGGCGGGGTAGGAGGCCTAGAGCTGCTCAAGTAGAAGAGCAGCTGCCAACAGTTCAGGATCAGTCTTTTATGGCACAGGTTCCCATGGACCCCATGGCAGGTACTCTAGCTGGGTTGCAGAGAACCATTGACATGATGGCGCAGTATATGGTCCACCCTCCACAGCAGCAGCAGTCCACCGCACCAAGAGGAGAACCGTACAGACAGATAATCAATTTCAAGAAGTTGGTGCCTAGTACTTATGATGTGTCAAACGATGCATATCGATTTTTGGATTCCTGCAGACAGGCAGGAACAGAATTGCAGTTGACTGATAGAAGACTTATTGAGTGTGTGCAGCATGTCATGGGGCCTATGCCAAGACAATGGATGAATGACTACATATTACCTCGAATGGAGGGTTTGTCGTGGACTCAGTTTGTGGAACTGTTCATCAACCAGTTTGTACCAGAAAGTTTCAGAGATCAAAAGTAGTGGGCCTTTGAGGCCCTACGATAGAATGGCAGGTCTGTAGATGAATATGCTACAGAATTTCTGGAATTGAGCAGGTATGCCCCTACAGCCGTAGCTACAGAAACTATGAAGGTGAAGAGGTTCTTAAAGGGGCTTGACAGGAGGTATGCAAACCTGGCCATGATGTCTGATCAGTCTTTTGATGTGGTAGTTGATGGAGCCAGACAGATAGAGATTAGCTATGCTGTGGATGACAGCGGATGAGCAAAGAAAAACAGAGCAAAGGGTTCTTCAGGTGTTCCCCACATAGGTACTCCGGATAGTGGTGGCCAGAGTAATTACAGAGGAAGAAGTAGGAACAAGAAGAGTGGTTTTAGACACAAACCTCGAGGGTTCAGACCAGGATACGGATCCAGCAGTGGTCACAGTTCAGGGTACAGCAGTTCTGGGTCTAGTTCAGGATCCTCCTTGGCACCATGTGCACAGTGTAGAAGAGGACATTCAGGGCCTTGTATGATGGGTTTAGGAGTATGCTTCAGGTGTGGCCAACCAGGTCACTTTGTTAGGGAATGCCCCGTGTTCAGTGAGTCACAGATGGGGTCATAGGATTCTGTTGCAAATGTTCCTCGTCATTTTTATCCTGGTGCTTCCAGCAAGGCAGGCAGTCAGTTCAGTGGCCAACAAGGCCGAGGATAAGGGGGATGTGGATTTGGAGGCAGATTAACAGGTAGAAGTCAGTATCAGGGTTCTGCCACTCAGAGTAAGGGTCAAGCTCGGGTTTTCACCCTGACCCACCAGGATGCTCAGGCTTCCAATGCAGTTGTGGCAGGTATTCTTCTGGTCTGTTCCTATGAGGCTCGTGTTTTAATAGATCCGGGTGCTACGCACTCATTTTTCTCCCCTGTGTTTGCCATGAGATTGGGTAGAAACCCTGTAACTTTAGAATGTCCTTTGTCTGTAGCTACCCTACTTAGTGACAACATAGATGTAGATATGGTTTTTCTGGGTAGCCCAGTAGTAGTGGATGGAAAGATTCTCCCAGCAGACTTGGTTCCTTTACCAGTAATGGATTTTAATATAATCTTAGGGATGGATAGGTTGGCAACTCATTATGCCACTTTAGACTGCAGGAACAAAAATGTATATTTCCACATACCTGGTGCGGGGGAGTTTAGCTTTGACGGTGACAGGAGCGTGGCTCCATATAACTTGGTGTCAGCAATTAGTGCTAGAAAAATATTGAGGCGTGGATGTCAAGGGTATTTGGCATTGGTGAGAGATACCTCTGTAGAAGGTGTCAGCATGGAAAATGTTCCTGTTGTCAGAGAATTCATGGATATCTTCCCTGAGGAGCTTCCAGGTTTGCCACCAGGAAGGGAAATAGAGTTTTGCATTGATGTTGTGCCAGGTACAAACCCCATATTAATGCCGCCTTATAGGATGGCGCCAGCAGAATTGAAAGAGCTAAAGGAGCAACTACAGGAGCTTCTGGACAAGGGTTTTATATGTCCAAGCACTTCACCCTGGGGTGCTCTGTTCTATTTGTGAGAAAGAAGGATGGGTCATTAAGGTTGTTTATTGACTATAGACAGCTGAACAAGGTGACTGTGAAGAACAAGTATCCACTTCCTCGGATCGATGATCTGTTTGATCAGCTCCAAGGGGCTAGATTCTTTTCCAAAATAAACCTGCGATCAGGCTACCATCAGTTGAGAATCAGGAATGATGACGTGTCCAAAACAGCATTCAGGACAAGATATGGTCATTATGAGTTCTTGGTGATGTCTTTTGGACTCACTAATGCACCAGCAGCCTTCATGGACTTGATGAACCGAGTGTTCAAGCCATTTTTGGATCGTTTTGTCATCGTATTCATAGATGACATTTTGGTATACTCTCAGACCGAGGAGGAACACGTGTGGCACTTGAGAATGGTGTTGCAGACTTTGAGGGAGCACCAGCTATATGCCTGTAACACCCTCACGGTAGCAACTCCGTACATTCTACTGTTCCGGTGACCGGTGTCGGTCCGGACAGCTAGAACGTCCGAAAAAATATTTAAACTAAAGTCAAGAACCAAAATTAACTCAAATATTAATAAGAAAAATTTAGGAAAAATTTTAGAAATAAAATACAACCAAGTCAAATGAGCCGGTGCCCAAGCGATGGGTAACCCAGAGGGAAGTTGCGGTTCTCGCAACGAGGAGCCCTAGACCTAGGAAAAAATTCATAAAATAATTTTTGGGACTCCAGAGAAGGGTCATTGAGGTTCCTATGGCATTAGAATGCCAAGAAAATATTTAGAAAAATTTTACAATCGGTACAGACAATTTTGACCCGTTAAGCCAAACGGAGGGCATTTTGGTCATTTCGCCTTCAGAGACGATTTTTGGCCGACTTGTCCAGTTGAGTAAATAATTATTATGACATAAAATATGAATTAATATTGATGAAAAATTAATTGAAAGTTAGTAGAAAAGAAAAGAAAAGAAAATGCAATAAAATGCCAAATATGACATATTGTGATGTCATTTAAAAAGCTTCCTCCAATCACAATTAAACAACCCTTTAATTAACTAATAAAAGAGACCAAAGGAGACCAAAATTCTGGTCATCTTCTTCTTCTTCTTCAGCCAAAACGTGACCTCCCTTTCCATAACCCTCCATGAAAGTTTCCTTTAATTTCTTCCATTTCCCATGAAATTCCACTACTAAACCCTAAGTCACCTTCACTAAAACTTGTCCCCACATCACAAGGCAACTCTAGGCAGCCACAAAGAGGAGAAATTCTAGAGTTTTCACAAGCTCAATAAGTTGAGCAAAGAGGTTAGTGCTTAATTATGCATGTATATCTCTTGTTCCATGTTAAGGACTTAAAAATGAGTATGAAATTGTGGATTAAATGAATGAAACTTATGGGTATGTATGCCATGGATTTCGGCTGCCCTAAGGAAGGAATAGGATTGATTGTTTGTGATGGACTTGGAGTGAACTAGAAACCATGTTTAAAGTGTATAAATATAAGGATAATGAACTAGTAGTTAATTAAGGTAAGTTGTGAAAATTCATAATGGGAATTAGGGTTTTAAGGGTGAAAATTGGACTTGGCATTTGAATTGATTAATGGACATTCTAGTGGTCAATTAGTGACCATTTAAGGCAAGTTAATCATAATTTGAAGTGAGTTAATGCATGGCAAAGTGAATGTGTAGGCTGCCTAAAGACAGCAGCAGGGTGACTGAAATTTCAGTCCACTTGGACTGCCATATCTTTGGCTGTGTTGGTCCAATTGGTGTTTGGCCAATTGAAAATGAAACTAGGCTTATAATGGCACATTTTTGCTGAAGAAACCATGCCCAAAAGTCCAAATCAAGTGGACCAAAAGTTGGCCCCAATCCGGATACCCTACAACAGTACCTGCAGAAATGACCAAATGAACAGTAACTGTTCATTTGGCCATAACTCAATGTAGATAAGGTCAATTGACCTAAAATTTTTACAGCAACAAGTTAAGACATAGACAAACAACTTTCATGAAGAAACCTACCCCAAATTATGACCAGAACCTAACCCAAATGGCAGTGGCAGTCACTGTTCATGTTACTGTAGATATGGTAATTTCTGCAGAATGGAAATCCGGCCAGCTGTGGTTTTTGGACCATATCTGGAGTTACAAAACTCCAAATGGAGTGATTCAAAAAAGGAAATTCAACTAGACAAAATAAGGAACAACTTTCATGTTTGTCATTTCTTCAAATTCCCACTGCAACAGTGCTTAATGGAACAGTAAAATTAAGCTTCACAAACTGAAAATTCTGCTTTCCTTGGTTTAAACTTAGAAATGGTAATAGTAATCAATTCCAACAAGTTTTAAATACAAAATGTGGTATGTTTGGGTGTTAAAACCAATACACCTATTTTCTATCCAAAAGTCAACATTTTTGTTGATCAATGAGGTGAATAGTGACACCAAAACTTGAAATTCAAAATTTGAAAAATTTAAAAGTATCAAATGCCCTAGTATACCTAACTAGATTGGTTTGGATAGTTTGGCATGGCAATAGGGTATTGTTTTAGCAGTACTGCGAAAGGAAAGGCTTTGTGCCTGTATTCATGGCTTTATGCCCGTATCCATGGCTTTTATGCCCGTATTCATGGCTTTTATGCCCGATTATGTGATATCATAGCTTTTAGCTATATTGACTGCATACGTGGTTGACGTTCTGCGTCCCATGGTATGACGGCCCGAGGCACCGTGGTGCCCAGTGCCAACGACCCGTTATCCAGTCCAGTCATCCAGTATAGGTTACTTGGGCAACCAAATGAATGGAAAAGTATAACTGTGAACTGATTATTAAAGAAAATACGAAAATTAAGTATCAGGAATGATTACAAAAATACAAGGAAGCTCAAGATCATGAAGAAAATAATTAACGAAATGCATGAAGAAGTTAATATCATAAAACATGATTAGCCCTCGACTAAACAATAAGTTAGTAATTACTCATTTCTTATGAACACAATAGCAAGGAAATTATTATTTTTATTTGCATATTATATTTTCTTGTATTATTGGCACCACTAAGCTTTATGCTTAGCGTCGCTTTGCAGCGTGAGTGCGAAGATTTGAACAGAGGGCCCAGTAGACCACGATTCGGTAAGGCGGTTCTGATTCTGCATAGTGTCCGTGTCACCTCACCGTCTGATTGCATTGGTAGGACACTAGGCTTCATTTTGGTATTTTGTAATTGATTTTTATTTTCCTTTGTGTAAATGAAACTTATGTAATGTATTTTGATTTTCATGTAAATAATGCAAAATTGTGTTTGTAAATGGAAAAGTGAATATTGATCTGTGGATCACATGACTATCAAATGTGATGAATGATTGAGAAACGAATGGTTGAAAAATATTGAGATTTTGATATTGGAGTTTGTGAATAGATGAATATGATTATTAGAAGTGTTTTTCACAGGTTCCGAAGAACTGTTTTCTCCATTTTTAGCCGGTACTCCGCCGGATTTTCTTTAAAATTTTCGGAACCTCAAATAAATTACAATTTCAATAAATGAATTATATTTCACAAGTTATATTCAAAACTACGATAAAAATGAATTAAGATAAAATAGAGTGCTCCGGCACACTGAGTGGCATAACTTGCTCGGCTACACTGTAGTCGGGTACGGGGTGTCACAATGCCAAATTTTCAAAATGTGAATTTTGGCTAAAAAGCATCTCATTATTGGGACACGTGGTTTCTAGTGAAGGTATTCAAGTGGATCCCAAAAAAATTGAAGCTGTAACTGATTGGCTTAGGCCTACAACAGTCACTGAGGTGCGAAGTTTTCTGGGTCTAGCTGGCTACTATAGGCATTTTGTGCAGGATTTTTCTAGGATAGTGGCTCCCCTAACTAAGTTGACTCTGAAGAATATTCCATTCATTTGAACAGATGACTGTGAGGAGAGTTTCCAGAAGCTTAAGGAGTGTCTAACCACTGCCCCTGTGTTGACACTACCTATGAGTGGTGAAGGATACACCGTGTATTGTGACATCTCCAGAGTTGGCTTAGGGTGTGTTTTGATGCAGAATGAAAAGGTAGTAGCTTATGCTTCAAGGCAGCTGAAGAGGCATGAGCAAAACTACCCCACCCATTATTTGGAAATGGCGGCTGTAATCTTTGCACTAAAAATCTGGAGACACTACCTGTATGGTGAAGTGTGCGAGATATACACCGACCACAAGAATTTGAAGTACATCTTCCAACAGAGGGATTTAAACTTGAGACAGAGGAGATGGATGCAACTTCTAAAGGACTATGATTGCACCATCTAGTAGCACCCTGGGAAGGCCAATGTAGTAGCAGATGCTTTGAGCAGAAAATCTTCTGGCAGTTTGGCGCACATTTCAGCAGAGAAGAGACCGTTGATTCGAGAAGTGCATGAGTTGATGGATCAAGGTTTAATCTTAGATCTTTCAGATGAGGGGATGTTATTGGCTCATTTTTCAGTGAGGCCAGACTTGCGAGACAGAGTTAGAGTTTCCCAGCACAGAGACCAATAATTGATGAAGATTATAGAAAGAGTACAGCAAGGAGAAGATGGAGAGTTTGGATTTGCCAATGATGGCGCCCTTATGCAAGGTTCTAGAATATGTGTGCCCGATGTAGACAACCACAGAAATGAAATCATGCAAGAGGCACACTATACAGTGTACAATATCCACCCAGGCTCCACCAAGATGTACCATGATGTGAAAGATAGTTACTGGTGGGATGGCATGAAGAGAGACATAGCAGACTTTGTGTCCAAGTGCTTGACTTGTCAGAAGGTGAAGTTTGAACACCAGAGACCGTCAGGGAAGTTGCAAGAGCTCCCTATCCCAGAATGGAAGTGGAAAATGATTACTATGGATTTTGTGACTAGGTTGCCTCGTAACACGCGAGGATATAATTCGATATGGGTAATTGTAGACCGCCTAACCAAATCAGCTCACTTCTTGCCTGTGAAAACTACATATTCTATGGCACAGTACGCCCGGCTTTACATTCGAGAAATAGTCAGATTGCATGGAGTTCCTGCTTCCATAATATCTGACCGAGGGCCCCAGTTCACTTCTCGATTTTGGAGGAAGTTGCAGGAGGCATTTGGTACACAGTTAAACTTTAGTACTGCTTTCCACCCTCAGACAGACGGACAGTCTGAAAGGACAATCCAAACACTGGAAAACATGCTTTGCATGAGTGTTTTGGATTTTGGAGGTCAATGGGATGATCAGCTAGCTTTGGTGGAGTTTGCCTACAACAACAGTTACCATTCCAGCATAGGGATGGCACCCTATGAGGCACTATATGGAAGAAAGTGTAGGTCTCCTCTGTGTTGGACGGAAATGGGAGAAGCGAAGGTGCATGATGTAGACCTAGTGCAGTACACTTCAGAGATAGTTCCTTTAATCAGGGAACGATTGAAAACAGCTTTCAGTAGGCAGAAAAGTTATGCAGGCCCCAGAAGGAGGGATGTAGAGTTTGCAGTAGGCGACTATGTATTCCTGAAGGTTTCTCCGATGAAGGGAGTCATGAGATTTGGAAAGAAGGGCAAGTTGGCACCTCGGTATATTGGACCTTTTGAGGTTACTGATAGAGTTGGAGCAGTTGCCTACCGGTTGGAGCTACCATCCAACCTTTCTCATGTTCATCCTGTGTTTCACATCTCCATGCTCAGGAAATACATTCCTGATCCTTCTCATGTACTACAGCCGGACGTAATAGAACTAAAAAAAAACTTGACGTTTGAGGAGCAACCTGTAGCCATAGTAGACTACCAAGTGAGACAGCTAAGATCAAAACAGATCCCCATGGTTAAGGTTTTGTGGAGGAGCCAGTCAGTGGAAGAGTGCACCTAGGAGTCAGAACGGGACATGCGTAGCAAGTACCCTTATCTGTTCAATGTGTAATCAGGTACTTTATTCTGCCTTGTGTAAAATTCGAGGACGAATTTTCTGTAAGGGGAGAAGAATGTAATACCCCTAATTTTTAAATATATTATTTTTGGGCAAATATTAATGTTTTATTTTTATTTAAATTTTAGGAAATTATTTGAAATTTTTCGGATTTTCGAAATCGGGTTTGATTTCCCGGAAATTTAAAACTTTAATGATTTTTAAAAATTAATTTAAAGACCACGTGGCAAAACTAAAAACATATTTGGAGTCTACGAATTTTTCTGAGTTTTCTGGAATTTTTTCGAAATTTTTGGACCTCGTTTTCGGTCCCAAGGCAGAGTAAAAATTCAAAATTTTGTATTTCGAATCAAACCGGACCGGCCCCTTCTTCTTCTTCTCTTTTTTCTTCCGCGCGTCCCGACCTTCCTCTCATTCTCTCCCGTTTTCTCTCTCCTCCCTCCTCCCCTTGCATCGCCGCCGCCTCCCCTGCCACCCCAGCCCGCCGACGCCCGTCCCCAGCTGCCCCAGCTAGTCGGTCGCCGCCCGGAACGCCGGAAAAAGGAACCCGAAGTGACGCGACGCTCAAGCGCGCCGCTTCGTCTTCCTGGCCGAAATTCGGCTAATCCGGCCACCAATCGGATCGGGTCTTATGTCTAAATCCATCTACTCATCGAGAGCTTTCCATAGACACCAAGAACACCAAAATCCATTGAGCGGTTTGTCCAATTTTTACCCGGGAAATTTTAGCTCATTTTGAGTTTTGGGCTAGATTTCTCGCAAACCGTGAACCCCACGAGAAAACCGAGAGTACCAGAGTGCTCCACTCATCGAGAGCTTCAAGGCAATATAAATTTTAAAATTTTCGGACACCGTTTTTCGGTGGGTCCCACGGAACTTCGCAGTGTTTTTCCGAGCATTAAATGAGCTTAGAAAATTCTGAAAAATTTATGTACTAACCCCCGTGTTGTGGGCTTCGTGTAGGTATCTTCAATTCGCAGAAATTCGGCATTGTCCGGTTCGTGAATTTCGCTACAGATGCACTTGCCATCAAAAGTCTCCAGATTGAATCGAGATTTTGGCTACCCCACCATTGTCAGACGTCCCGAGCGTGTTCCGAAGTCGGAATCGGCATAGGTAAACCCGAACCTTACTTTTTCGTAATTTTCTAGTGCTTAAATGAGATTAAAAATCTGTAAAATATTCGTGGTAGGTTAGAAAATTATGATTCTTTTTGCAATAGCCTAGTAATATTGTTAAGGACAGCGGGGAAAAGTTTTAGAATTTTTAGAGCTTATTTGGGCAGTTTTTACAAAATGAACAAATATAAGGACTAAACTGTAAATTTACATATTGTGATTGATAACTATTTGGATGGGCCCAGGAGGGGCTGTGTGATGTGATTGAGTTGTGGATACATGGATTGTGAATATAGAAGTGCGTTTTGAGCCCTTTTGCAGGTTGGGTAGGTCCTAGGTATAGGGGAGACTCTGCCGGATTTTCGGTACGACTTATGACGTATTTGGTCTTTTCTTGATTCGTATTAAGTCAATCGTATTAAATAATTGTAATGTAATTGTCAGGTGAGCCGGGACAGCCTTCTTCCTCCACCTAGCCGCCACAGTGATTGCTGTCAAGTTTGTGAGTAAAATATTAATTTTAATTGTAATTTCGATATTATTATATGTTCAAACATGCCCATGCATCACTTATATGCATATATCTATGTAGTTAAACTCTAGGCACGATTTATGTTGCATTCATAACTGTTAAAGTGCCATGGATGTTGTTGTGGTAATTTGGAGCAGTGTACGTGCGTTGGCGTGCGTGTAATTTGGTGTGGACTATGGATAGGACGGGTAGACACGGCTTGAGATCTTCGCTGGGACCCGGTCCTTCAGGGGTAGTCACAGCTTGAGTTCTTCGCTGGGACCCCAATTTGGTATATTAAGCAAAAGTTCAACTTGAGTTCTTCGCTGGCACAGGTTGGATTTAAGAGAGCTGTATAGGGGATCAGCTCTTATATATTATGATTGATATTACTGAGTGTGTGAGTGCTCCAAATTACCTTTCTGTTGTTATGATATGAATTTATTGCTGATGTTGTATTTTACTCTACAGGGTGCATTAGTTTTAGATAGTTATAGAGATTATGGTTAAAATTAATATTTTACTCTCTGAGTCGAACGCTCACTCCTGTTCAATATTTTTCCAGGCCACAAGAGGATATTTTTGAGGTTAACCTGCTTTTCTCCCTCGCAGGTCATCTATTTATGTTTGTGTAATTCTATAAACTTCTAGAATTTCCGCATGTGTTAGAAATATTTATTTGATTGGGTCTGTAATATTATTATCATGTTGGACCTGTAGACGCATAACTTTATGCATGTTTGATGGGCTGGATGAGGGAGCTGAGCTCCCATTTATTTTATGATGATATGAGTATGTGGAGGGTGAGCTGAGCTCCCCAATTGATTATTTATTGTGTTTACAGGTCGGGTGAGTCAAAAACTCCCCGTTAGAAGGTCCATTTTATGGCCGAACTCTGTCCGGTTGATTTCTTGAAATTGGGCCCAAATGGGCCTTAGAGTTGGGTTAGTGAATAGTTAGGCTTACTACGAGTCTCGGGGGCTTTAGGCTGGCCCAGGTCCTAGTGTCGGTCCAGCCCATAGGTTGGGTCGTGACAATTTTAAATATTTTAACCCCATCTATAACAAAATTTTTCTAAAAGATTATTTTTAAATATTAGATATTAAATAGGTTTTATTGAAAAAAAAAAATAGTTAATCAGATAATTTGATTAATCTTTATTCATTTTTAAGGTGTAAGAACTAAGAAAAATTTAAATTCGAGTCCCTCTCCCTATTCAAAAATCATTGAACTTTATGGTAAAAAAAAAAATAGATGGCCACCTCCCATTATAACCTAACAGTGATTACTCAGTTCATCGACAGTTTTTTATAATTCTATTATAAAGTTCTAATTTTAGTAATTTAGTATTTAAGTTTTGGATTTTTTTCAATTTTCTCACTTAATTGGTTAAGATTCAAAATGTCTTTCATTTTCGATGACATACAAGAAATGGGATTTCTCTCTGAACTTATCACAATTATAGCTTTTACCTGGATAAACAGCAATAGCATTTATCATTTTATTTTGCTGCTGATAGATTTTTCTATTGGTAACTCAGAAACAAATAGTTCATGTTAGTGATTTGGCATGGCATGAAGGAAACTGACAAAGCACCATGGCTAGGAAGCTTGGTATGTCAGTCTATCTACAAATGTTTAAAGAGCTGTGTTAGCAACAATAATGAATTAGCTCAGTAAATCTGGAAAGAAGTTTCAGCATCACACTGGACAATACAATAAAACTGTTGTTCCATTCTTCTTTTATCACCTGTTTCAATTTAATACATAATCGCACCGTCTTAATCACAAAAAGGCCAACTACTTTGTGCTGCACACAAGAATATGCCTAGGGGAAAGTATGCAATACAATGGATATTATGAAGTTCACTGCCTTCCATACATCTATACAGTAGTCTCTGAAACCAAGCACCAAAAACCTGAAATTAATAAGAACAAGAACATTAAAGAATTAAACTAAGTAAATTAATACTTAGACCAACAATAACAAGAACATTAAAGAATTAAACTAAGTAAATTAATACTTAGACCAACAATATTACCAATGTAAAATGGACTGCAACCTGCCAGGTCCTGGTACTGTCTACTTCTGACCCTTCTTCCACAACACCCCAATCTTCTTCAACATGTTCCCATTTTTCTTCTTTGGAGAGTCATCATCCATGTCTTCTGAGTAAGGTGAACCCATTGTGCCAGCTATAGTATTGTAGTTGTTTTCGAGGGAACCTGTTTCTACAATTTTTCCATTGTTCCCTCCTGAAAGCATAGCAGCAGCTACCTCAGCTGCCTTCCTCCACTGGTCTGACTGCACCTTTAACCTCCTCAACTCTGCTTCCATTTCTGTGTTTGCTGCCTGGGCTGCATCCAGCTGCTCAATCACTCGTGCTGCTCTTCTGCTACTATTATCTGCTTCCTCTGTTAGATGACTGAGTTTCACCAAAGCCTCTCGCTCTGCAGCCTTCGCCGTTTCTGCCAAGGTAACGGCTTCATCATGTACTCTACTCCTTTCCAATTCCCCTTTCTTGACTTCCATCTTCAGCATTTCATTTTGCTCAGTTACACTCTGCAATTGGGTCTCCTTATCCAACAAGCTAGCCTTCAACTCCGCCAAATCATGCTCTAACTTCTTCATCTCCATTGCAAGTTCAGATTCTCTTTCATGTGGCTGATTCTTCTCAATCTTCAAATTCAGTCCTTCATTCTCCTCTGAAACACTCAGCAATTCAGTTTCCTTATCCATCAGGTTAGCCCTCAACTCTTCAATATTACTCTTAGCCTTCTCTAATTCAGCTTCCAATTCAGCCTCTCTTTTTCCCGATTCTAATTTCACTTTTTCAACTTGTTCATAAGCACTTCTAATCTGCAATGTGCTCTGAATATATTCTTCTTGGTACCTTGTCTCAGACACCTCTAGTGCAGATCTCAATTGACCCACTTCAAATTTCAATGAGTTTAGCTCTTCTTTGAGTTGGTTTCTTTCCTCATTTTCTCCACTTTCCCCAGCATGTTCAACATCTCCTGTAGGACTCAACAAATTTTTCCCACCACTATTAGCCAGATCTGACTGGAGTTTGCTAACAAGTTCCTCCAATGACCTTATTTGAGCTTTTGATTGCTCAAGCTCTAAAGACATGGAGTTGTAGGCCTCCATGGCTTTGATGCCATCTGACCGCAGCATTGCTGCAGTTGCATTTGCTGTTTCCAATTGCTTTTGAGTTTTACTAACTAGTTGTAAGGCTTGAGCTTCCGACACCCTGCAATCACTGAGATCAATTTTCAGTTTTTCAACAAGGGAGAGAGTTTCAGTTAGTTCCATTCTCAAACCCTGTAACTCGGCATGTGCTGACTCTGCATGTTTTGTTTGTGCAGCTTCGGATTCCGCTACCATTTCCAGCTGACCTTTGAGTTTCTGGATTTCATTCATGGCAGAAGCCAATGCTGCAGAATCAAAGGAGTGCTGCTTCTGGACTGCCTCAAGTTCAGATTGCCAAGCTTTATCTCGGTCGTGGGAGATTTTACGGAGCTCTTGAACCAGAACATCCTCAGAAGTAGAAAGTTCCATCAGTTGCTGTTGGGATTCCTCAAGTTTAGCTGACATGGCCAAAAGCTGCGTCTTGGTGTCTTCAGCCTCCTGCTGTGCCCGCCTCTTCCATGTCTCAGATGTGTTGAGTTGATCCTTTGCCTTCCTCAGATCCTCCTGGAGTTGAACAAGCTGCGACTCTAATTCAGATACTCTGCTTGGGCGCTTTTTCTATGGCTCATGAGACAAAGGAGAGATGAAAACCAAGTGAACAAATGACTAAAATAATAATGATAACTTGTAAGAAATTTTAAAATTGTAAGTCATATGACTAAGGCACCCTGAATTGTGAAGACACATGCATTTGTCACAGTAACATATGATAAACATCAAGCCTATAAGACTTTTCACTGTACCAAATGCTTTCCAAGGCAACTTCCTTCAATATGAGCTAGCCTTTGTTACAAGTAATCAATGAGTACCTCAGTTGCTGGACTTCGTGGAGATCTGCGTTCAGGTACTTTAGGACTTTTGTCTTTTGGAGTCTTGCTTGCAGGATTTGGAGAGAGCGAGTCAGAATCTGATCCTGGTATCTTGAGTTGGCGCGCAGTCCGTGGTGTTGCAGGAGATTTTCTTTGAGGCACTTCCGAGGAGCCAGCCCTGCTCTCAAAGCCAATGGAATGACAATCAGCATCATTAGACTTACATTAAAATTTAGAGAAAAAGAAAGTACCTATTTCGAACAATTGATGCCAGAGAAACAATTGAGGCATATAAAGAAGCACCAAATTGAAAGAATGTTTAGTTTAAACATTGTGTTTCAGAATTAATAGTATGGTATTAAGCATTAACATATCACTGCATTCTAAGATGATACAATTTCAATAGCTGCCACCTCTTGGATAGATTAAATATGTTCAGATTCATCATTCACCCACCACGCGGATATTGATGCATGACCATCTTTGAAATACGATTGATTTGAACTCTAAGGAAAACTTTCTTTTCTCTTTTTAGCGACTTTTCAGATACTAGCCAATACATTTCTAATTATTGCTGCAGAAGTTGAGTTTTAGAGACGAAAGAAAACATGATTTGGAGGGGATAAAAAAGAATATCCCTTGTGGTTGAGGCAGATACATCAATTGATGTATTGATAAAAAAGCTTCTGATTTTTATAATGGCGCATTAACATACACACCCAAAATGAAATGTCATTCAGATGAGTTGTTCTAAACATTAAGCAACACCTTAAAGTAGTATTCCACAAAAATTTTAGATATGCTACCTGAGAAGTGTCTTACTCAATTATGACTAAATTTTTAAACCTTTAAAAAGAGTCCACCAATCACAAACCACATTATAACACTCTTTGATTAACTGATTTGCTTTCTATGACTCTGGCAGTGCTTCATATAAATAGGTATTGTGCTATAAACTTGATCCATTCCTTATGAAAACTAGTTTTTCCATCGAGTCATATCAATCAAATTAAATTCTGTGATCCATCTTAGGTTACCGAAAATTATTCTTCAACTACATTGCAGAAGGCGAGTGAATAAATAGAAAAGAAATTAAAAAGCTGCTGCAAAGCAGTAAGAACTAGTAAATAGCATAGGAGCTATCATTCTGAGAAAAAGAAAATAAAGAACTAGTAAAGTTCTGCAAAAGTGCTTAGCAAATGAAAATCTTGCCTTGCTTTTGGAGTCTGCATTATTTCTTCTCTCTTCCTGAATAGAAGGGGTTAAAAAGTAAATTATAAGTCTTCTTCTTGAAACTCCTACCTGACCCACTCCACCTGCAATAGTTCAGAGAAGTATTTGGGTGAGAAAGAAAATCAAAAGAGAATCTATTATATATGTATGTAAAAGAAAACAAAAATTGCATAACTCGTAAAGGGCAGCCACCTCTAATCGGTTTGCACAGTCCCTAACAAACAAGCAAACAAACAATACAATCCCTTCAAAGAAACTCCTCACAAACTACCCCCACTACCAACCACCAACCAGAACCACAGGACAAAAAATTTTTTTTGAAAAAAGAGGAAAATTTTGCAATCAAAAGATCTCATTAAAAATTTTAACATAATCCATCTTAATAATTTCCCTTTTCTCCCTTTCCTTTCACTCCTGTACTTGTGTTATGCTCCATTCACGTTTTTAAGAACCGACAATGGCCCAGCAAAAAAGACAAATGGCAATAATAACACAAAAAAAATTGCTTTCAATGTGTTCTTGAATTAAAGAGTTTCTTTCTGTGTCTTCATATGTGCGCAACTGCGCATGCTTACCCGCCCAACAGCTTATTTTCCAACCCACAAAGTAAAATCTAGAGACATTGCATAACACCAAAATCGCAAGTAAAAAAAATGGAGATTTTATCTCTCTATAAATTGAAAGAAAATGTTAGGATGTGTTCTTCAAATTTTGCACGTTAATGAAATTTTATGAAAAGAAAATAAAAGCCATCTAACCCAGAAACTAGCAACCCAAAGCAAAACTCATGAAGAAGAAGAAGAAGAAGAAGAAGTAGAAGAAGCGTTCTTAAAGGACAGATTTTCAGGGCTGGACTGAGTAGACCTTCAGAAACTCAAATCCTTGAAGGCATTAAGGCCTATTAAACAACAAATAATCAAGAATAGGCTACAAAAATAAATTATCCCAGACCTTGACTTGACTCCACATGTTAATAATCTGTGTGCTAACACTTTAGATCTACAGAAAAGTGATATAAAAGAAGCCAATGCGAAAATAATCTGAAGCATAGAGAGCAGGCAGGGACAGAGATCCAAGTTAAGCAAATAATTGGTTTTCAAAAGAACTTTCCCACTTCTAAATCCAACACTTGACGGAGTAACCAACGAAAAAAAAATGAAAGCTTTGCTCTTCTTCTAAGAAAGTTTCAAAACCCAAAGAGTAGCCATTTTCAAGCTCTGCATACCAACCAAGATTCCTCATTTTCATGTAGAAACAGATACTTCACCATGAAAACGACATTTCTTTGAAAAAGGAACTCAAAAGAAGCATTTGTACTCTTGAGAAATTCCTAAAACAAAAAGAAATTCCTAAAAATCTCAAATATTTGAATCACGCACCCAACACTGAGACATCAAAGCAGAAGAAGGAGAAGAAGCAATAGCCTCAAAGAAGAAAGTAAACAAGTGGGGAAATTAAAACTCCATTGTTAAACAGTGAGTAGTATCAAACAACATCTGAGTTTCTTACCAGAAGATGTCCCTGCCTAGACAACGCGATAGCTTTGGCTGAGTTGGTACTAAGTTTTTTATCTAAAAGATGTGAAAGGAAAGAGTTTCAAAGCCCTAGAAAACCGTAGTTTAGCTAAACCAAACAGGGTCTTATCTAGTTTCTTCAGCTAAATCTTCGCTCAACCCCCGAGTCTTCCCTCTTAGTTGTCCCTGTTACTTGTCAGTGGGGAAAAATGTAAAAGAAATAGTAAGCACAAGCTGCATTTCATATATGAAGACTGGAGTCAATGTCTTATGGAGATTGCAGTGATACTAT